>NW_026048284.1:0-314831 GCF_023864345.2 Schistocerca serialis cubense | reverse complement strand
CGGCGCCCGCCTTCCGACCGGTCGCCGCCTTCACGCCACCAGCCTTCTTTGCGCCGGCCGCACGGGCGCCCTTCTTCTCCTTGCTGGCCGGAGCGGCGCGCTTCTTCTTGGCACCGCCAGCACGAGCCTTGCCGCCCTCGCCGCCCCCCCGCCGCCGGCGCCGGCAAGCTTGAACGAGCCGGACGCGCCCTTCCCCTTCGTCTGCACCAGCTCGCCCGCCACGACGGCCGACTTGAGGTACTTCTTGATAAACGGCGCCAGCTTCTCCGCGTCCAGCTTGTAGTGCGCGGCAATGTACTTCTTGATCGCCTGCAGCGACGACCCGCCGCGCTCCTTCAGACTCTTGATGGCGGCCGTCACCATCTCAGAGGTGCGCGGGTGCGCAGGCTTGGCGCGCGGCTTCTTCGCAGACGACGCAGACTTGGCCTTCTTCGTAGTGCCGGTGGCGGCGGGTGCCGCAGCAGTCTCGTTCGTAGCCGCCTGATCTGCCATTTCGACGACGCGCGTAACACACAGCGAGAGCGAGCGGGACGGCAGGCACGCAAGCACAGCACAGCAGCAGAGCAGAGAATCACAAGGCCCAGCCAGTGTCGCGGGCGGGCGCGGACGGCCGAGAGAGCGGCCGCCACTCTGCGCGCCGCCGCGCCGCGCCTCCCGCGCTTGCTACCGCCCAACGTCCGACAGCCTGTGCGGAGCAGCCCCAAAACCTGCGCCACAACCGCCCGCGCCTTTCAAACCACCGAGGATGGGGCTACACACAGCCACACCACAGTCGCCAACCAGTCGCCACGGCAGCGCCGCAAACCACGGCCAAACTGCAGCTACCGCGCGCTACAGCCTGGGTCGGCCCGCCGAGAATCGCCGCCCCCGCCCAAATGCCGCCCCCACAGCCCCAGCCGACGACCCGCCACAATGGCCAAACCTTCGGCAAAACTCCCACACCGTCGCCGCGGCAGCCCGGCCAGCGCGGCCGGCGCCACAGCCACACAAGCCGAGGCGTGCGGCGATGACGGCCGTGCAAACGCGCCTCCGCCGCCCCATCGCCTTCCGTCGCCCTCCCGCCGTTTCCCGATCGGCCCGCAGCCGTCGGGCCACATCGCGCGCCGTCCTCCTCCTCTCGCCCGCCAACATTCACAGCCGTTTCTCAACAATTGCCCGCCGCAAACGGACGCCGCCTGCGCAACAGGCGCCGCCGCCCCTCGCCGCTTCCGACCCAACCCCTCGACCGAGGCAAACCGCAATCCGAATCTACAGACCAACCCAATCTGCCGTCAGCACACACGACAGCCGACCTTACACTTTACGCGTTACACATTACGTTTACACGTCTAGGTTAGGTTAGGTTAGGTTAGGTGGACGTGGGTTAGGTTAAGGGGACTTGGGTTAGGTTAAGCGTCAAACTTAGGTTAAGCATTCAAACACGTCAGGCGTCAGAGGTTAGGTTAGGTTAGGTTACACGTTAGGTTAAGGGGTCAGTGCTAGGTTAAGAAGCGCCAAACGTAGGTTAAAAAAGCGTTCAAACCGGTGAGGCGTGAGCCGGACAGCTTACCTTACGTAGACGTTAGGGGCTCACAGGCTGAGCTCACCTCGCCACACCACAGGTTAGGTTCGGTTCGCTCGGCTCAGCGTAAAGCGCCGAGGTCAGGGTTACGTTCGTTCACCTTCGGGCGCCACACTTTCGGTTGAAAGGTCGCGACGGGACGACGTCGGCAGGCGCGCCGCAAACGAACAAAAACGTACAGACGACGTCGAAAACCGCCGACAGACGGGGGAGCAGCACGACCACGACCAGATACCGAGCGCGAACGAGACACACGCGAACCACCCCCACCGGCCAAAGGGCACCACACAACAACCCAGAGCACCACGTGTCGACACCAGAGCAACCCGCCGCTCACGCGACATGGCTGGCACCGAAGGGCAACCGCCCGCAACTGCGCTTTCCGCGCCGGCCCGGATGCACGTCGTGCTACAACAACACCACTACCGTACACAGCCGCTGTTCACAACATCACTATCATGCGCGCCCGCGGCTCGCCGCCGTCGCAGTCGCAGTCGCAGCCCCAACGCCAGCACTTTTGCACCACCATTCACACGCACCGCAAACACAGCTCGCCGACACAGCCGAACAAAACAAACACCACACAACAACAGCAACAACGCCGCCGCCTCTACTTGTGCCGGCGACCCACCCCGCCGATGGCGCACCTTTCGCCAGCCGGCAAATCGACACACACACACCCACCCACCCACCCACCCCCCGGGGCCCAGTGCAAAAACAAAACACACAAAAACAAAAAAACAAAACAAAAACAAACGACACGGGAAGCGCACACCGCCACTTCGCGCGCACGCCACCAACCAGTCGTCGTCTCAAAATAACAAAATAAACTACTAAACAAACCTAGGGCAACACAAAACAAAAACGCCTCGCACGAACCGCCCACAACAAAAAAGGACAAGCACACGCACAGCCTCTGCTGACGACCACGGACGCAGCGGCACGCTGCTCCTGTCCCGCGCCCCGCGCCCCACTCGATTCACAACTCACGCGACACCGTCAACGACGGGCTCGCTTCCCGCAACCTACCACCTTTCCGCCACGACGCACAGCCACAGCCCCAGCCCCAGCCCCACCCGACGACGCCCGTGGCAACCACCTGCACTTTCACCACCGCCTCCCCCTTCCCCCCCCAAAACACACACACAACACAGCCAGCCAAAAACGCACTCGCGACCCACACATGCACGTGCATCGGCACACGCCAACCACACGCAAGGCTCGAAACGAAACCGGCGTCCTTCCACGTTGCCATCAAGCTACGCGACACAAGACACAAGGAACCAACACAACAGCCGGCCCCACTAATTCCCACTCTCACGCCGCAAAAAGCACACCGAAACCGCCAAACGCACGCACATTCCCCTTCGCACTGACAACGACCGGCTCGCTACCACACACCTCTCGGCAGCCGTTTCACGCCAATTCGCCACACCGCCCACACAGTCGACAAGCGCCCGCCCTGTACGGCACACGCAACGACGCAGCGCAGCAAAGGGCGCCCGCAACACATACCTCTCCGCCGCCCGACGCGCCAACCGCCACACCACACCACAACCGCCAGCCACTCGCAAATTGTGCACTGCCACCAAGGCCACACGTCCAACACGCCGCGCCGCCTCCGGCCACCCGCCAGGGGGCGCTCACGTCCGCGACAACAGCGCGGCCCGCCGGGCCGGGCCGAACCGAACCGAGCCGCCGCTGCTCTGCACTCGGCACGGCCACACCCTGCTGCAGACCGGGCTCGTCTCTCTGTACGCGTCTGCCTGCGCATCAACACAACACGACCTTTTTTTTTTTTCTCTCTACCGCCATCCCTTCTTCTCGCGTTTTACTCGTTGTTGCAGCAGCGGCGCACACCTACACATCCACAGCCCCAGCCGAGCCGGCCTCACCTCAGGGCCCGCCGCCAGCGTCTCCTCCTCGGGCACAGGTGCGGTGCTGTGGCCGCCCATCCAACCGCATTGCTGGCCGTCCAGCCACCAGGCGTTCCCACTGCCGCGAGCCACGCCGCGCACCGACCCTGCTGCAGAAAACGAAGCATAGCCAGAGACCGACCGATACACAAAGCAAGCCGTCGCCTCGCCTCTTGTCCTTCCTGCCTTCCTTCCGCCCCCGCCCTTCTCACACCACCGCCTCTCCACTTTCGCCCCCCCCTCCTTTTTTTTTTGTTTTTTTTGTCTTCTTCTTTCTTTCTTTCTTTCTTTCTTTCTTTCTTCTTTCTTTCTTTCTTTCTTTCTTTCTTTCTTTGGCCCTCTCTCCTTCCCGCCATGGCGGTTACGGCACCGCCTGCAGCGGCAGATTTTTTTGCGCCCACACGCCTACTCCTACCACCATTAACTTGCCCTGCCCTGCCCTGCCCATCAACGTCGCAGTCGAACCGACGCTTGCCAACACACTGCCCACGTTCCTTTCTCTTTTCGGCCTACGCCCATTACGCGCCGCCGCCACAGCACCTTCCCTTCCCACAGCACACCGACGTCATCACACGCACCCAAAACAGGGGCCACGACCGTGTTCCTCGCCCACTCCCATCCCGCACGGTACGCACATTCCCAACCACTAACCGCGCACCCTCCCTTTCCAATCTGTGTGTCTCTGTGTCTGTGTCCTGTCCGCGCGTGACGCCTCTCAACATCCGCCGTCCCCCGTCCCGTTTTTCGCCCCCATTGCCGTCGTCGCGCCGCCTCCTCCCCGTCCACCGCCGCCCCTGTCCGCCCCGCACCACACCATACACCGCTGCTTGTCCCGGCCGTTGCCACCAAAGGCGCCGACCGCAAACGCGCCACGCCGCAGCCCCCGTGCGTCTCGCGCTCGCTTGCATCTCCGTGCCGACGCTGCCTCTCTTCCCCGCTCGCACTCGACCTCGACAACACAGTCTTTGGCTCCGCCACTGCGTGTTCCGGTGGTACGCACGCTGCAACACGTATGTATTCATTACCAGAGCGATGGCGAGCCATGACAGCATCTCTGTCTGACCAGAGAGTTATTTATCGTTGCTAGTCGGCGCTTGGACCGCGCCAGACGACAGTATTGGCACGCACCGGGTCGCCAGGAACAGTTGTTATATACATTGTAGCGCGAGTCGGGGAGAGGTAGTAGTCGGTCGACAGTAGTAGCGGGTGGACGGTTGTACTGAGCGGGCGTCGGCGGCGTGCTCTGCTCGTCTCGCGACTCTGGTCACGGTTCGGGACGGTGTATAGTATATTGTGTTATAATCAAAAGGTAGTGTGAAGCTGCATTGCGCAAATCTGATAACGTATGTTCATTGTACTTATTTTGTTCAACAACAAAAGCCCCACTATTACTTTTTTCTAAAGTAACTTTTGTCTTTTAAACGAAAAACATTCACTTTTTAAAGACTACTTCCTATGGCATTTCCCTCCAAGGAGTGCAATTAATTACCAGCCAGCACTCATTCATTGCACACAGCTGTGTAAGGGGTATCTACAATTGAGGAGCGGATATGAATGCAATTTTTTTGTTTTTTTTTTTTTGTTTTTTGTGTGTGTTGTAACCTCCCCGCAAAATTTAAAATAATGGACAATGTTATTTACGGATGCTAATGGACATTGCGCTAATTGTAACCTCGCCCACAATGAGAGGTATTGAAAATGGCAACGAAAATGTGAAAATTCGCAATCTGACTCAAATATAAATTCTTCACAACATTTAACGTCCGTTCAGTGACAAGAAACTTCAATTAAACCGAAATATCGGTCTTTGGCCCTGTGCAAAACAATCAGAATTAACGTCTTACCTCCGAATAAATGGATGTCACATTTCTGCTCTTGTTGTTGCGCAGCGCTTGGAGGAACTGCATTGCAAATAATAATATTCTCTTTTTTTGTGATTTTTAGTGAAATTTTTCTTCAAAGAAGTGGAATGAAATGTGAAGTGCAACGAACTCTTTAGTTCAATAAAAAATTAAATGTTTGAAAAATGCTTTTGAAATACAAATTATTATTGGGGAACTTGTTGGAGAATAATTACAATAAATACAAAAATTTTTCATTATCTAATGATTATATTAATTAACAGTATACCTTATTCACCATCTTGACCAGTGTTGCCGGACCGCCTACATCACACAACCCGCACTCGGCTCCTACTACTGACCGACCGCTCTGCATGACGACTATTAGCGTACTGCACGCGACGACTACCGACAGAGTACAGCCCTCAACTACACAGAGCTACAGACTCGCAACGACTGACTGACTGACTGACTGACTGAGAACCGCTCGCAACACTCGCGCAGTCCAGCGCAAACTCTCTGGTCACAGATGCTACAATGTCTCGCCATCGCTGCTATGTTACATACGTGTTTCAGTGTCTTTTTCATTGGGGTAACGATCTTTGGCTCTTTTTATTCTGAATACAGGGCCAAAGGTCAACGCTGCTGCCCTTATACAATTTATCAGGTTTCATTGTGTCTGTTGCAATGTTACATACGGTTCATTCTTTCATTAATATTATCGTTGGGTTTGTTTTGTAGGGACGTTAACATTCTGGCACATTTTTATTACCATCGGACTCTCTGCTATTTGTGCAGGGAGGTTATACCTGGGTCCATTTCCATTTCCATTTACATTTTAATATTGATAGACTTTTTGTTTTCTTTTTTGTTTCTTGTTGTTTTTCCTTCTTTTTTTTTGCTGTTTTTTTTTTCTTTTGTTTTGTTTTGTTTTTCCCGCTCTCACCACCACCGCCGCATCACGCCTTCCGTTTTCTTGGTTTCTTTTCTGTTCTTCAACTGCTTCAACATCACCGCGCCCCATTTCCACACCACAGCCATCAGCCTCCAAGACGGGCAGGCGCAGTGTGCCATTTCCGGCGCACAAGCACACCCGTACGGTACTCTCCTCGCCCCCACGCCACCAACAACACAGCGACCACGCGGCTTTCAGGCATGGCACGGCACGGCACCGGCGAAATGCGCCGCCCCCGCCCCCTCCGCGCATCCGTCCGTCCGTCTCGCCACGTTCACTGACAGCCGCGTCTGCGGCTACACCACGACAACCACAACACAACACCGCTCCCCTCCCTGGCAACTCATTGTTTTTCTCCTCCTCTTTTGCACAAACCACAACGCCGAGCACAGGCGCAAGCCACCCACACCGCGCCCCTCCCCGTCCCGTCTTTGGCCGCCGCTCCTCGTTTCCTCGTTTGCCCCCTCCCATCTCCCGAAATGCCATGCCAGCAGCGTTACGCATGCCCCTCCCCTGTCCACACAACACTACCGCCAAACGAACAGCCTTCCGGGCCACATGCAGGGCACGCCCACCTCCAAACACTGCCAATTCACGGACGCGCGCACACACACACACACACACACACACACTCACTTTCTCGACACCTTTCTGTACGGAGGGTGCGTCATCTCGACCGTGACAGAGTGACGGCAACTATCGACGATCCATTTCCCCCCACTGGTAAAACATGTCCACTAACACCTACATACATCATTCAAGTACACAGACAATAGCATACACACAATGGGAGGGCACACGAACATGGACGGCACGGCACTGTCATACACTCTTCCTCAGAACCATATCAACAAACGTTACGTACATCCGGGAAAGCGAAAGCGAAAGCAAAGGCAAAGCCCAATGCAGCCGTCAAAGGTAACGTTCACCACGGCAGACACTTGCAGCCGCGCCGCCGTTAAACGCATTTCAGTGCGGCTCCAATACGCCTCCGACACGGGAACGTTCCGTTGCTCTACGAATGCGTTTCTCCCCTTTTTCCCTTCCTCTCTCTTTTGCCCCCCCCTCCTTGCACTCTTGCCTCATTCCTCACGTTCTGCCCAGACATTCGACCGATCAAAGTCAACCTTTCGTTACCGTTCTCAGCGCGACGGTGTACAACAGTATGACGGGTGTGCCCAAGACTTCGGTTCAGTTGCGTGACGCCGGTCTATCGCGCCGATCGACAGTTACTCAAGGGGGCGACGGATCGGACCACGTCACCGACACACAAAACACTTTCAAACAAACAAATACATACCGGATGGACACAGACAAACACGTGTACAGACATTCGCCAAACAAACGACGACCGCCGCCGCCGCCGTCGTCGTCGTCTAGCGTCGCGCTTACTGTACTGCACTGGACACGCGTGCATCTTGAATGACGACATCGGTGTGCGTGCGTCGTACGCAATCAGTCAGACACGGCTATCAAAAATCAGAGTCGAATGGTACATCATCGTGCGTGTCGCCGTACACGTACAGTACAATACAACAACAATGCGTCTTAATGGCACGTTCATTTCAACGTCACTCACACACCTCCACGCTGCAGTTACGTCGCACCATTGTCAAACTCGGCGTACAGCAAAGGGAATAGTGGGCGGCAAAAACAAACAAAAAAACAACCAAACAAAAACATTTCACATTTCACCCTCGCCATGTATGATGTGCAAAAAACAAACCCGCAAACGGCCGTCGTTACGGTGACACAAAAGTCGCCGATCGCACTGTCCCCCCCCCTCGCAGACAGGTAACACACACCAACACCAATGGGTCAAAACCACTCCAACGAGGCGTGCCACCATTCCACGCCACGGCGACCAACCTCGTGGCCGTACCCCGCAACACGCTTTGACGCGCCCCCCCACCCACAATCAAAATGCACACATACATCACAGCCGTCCACACAAACAACAACAACAATTCCGCCCTTCCCGCAAAAGGCAAGTTGGTGGCCCTGAAAAGGGCCGTTTTGCCGCTCTCGCAACGGAGGAGCCTTCTCCATCCTTCCTTCCATTCCAGAGCCACCTCCTTACTTGGAGCTCGTGTACTTGGTCACCGCCTTCGTGCCCTCGCTCACGGCGTGCTTGGCCAGCTCGCCAGGCAGCAACAGCCGCACAGCGGTCTGGATCTCGCGGGACGTGATGGTCGAGCGCTTGTTGTAGTGCGCCAGGCGAGAAGCCTCGGCCGCAATGCGCTCGAAAATGTCGTTCACGAAGCTGTTCATGATGCTCATCGCCTTCGACGAGATGCCCGTGTCAGGGTGCACCTGCTTCAGCACCTTGTAGATGTAGATGGCATAGCTCTCCTTCCTCTTGCGCTTCTTCTTCTTGTCGCCCTTCGAAATGTTCTTCTGCGCCTTGCCAGCCTTCTTGGCGGCCTTCCCGCTAGTCTTGGGCGGCATCTCGAACGAGCGTACGGCAGCAGCAACACCAGTAGCAAGCGCTCCGCTCTAGTCAGCGTCTCCCCACACAGTGGCACCCGCCGCCAGCCGCCGCCGCACCTTTACCAGCTCGCCCTGTTGCGGCCGCCGACCAATGGGGCGCGCGCGCAACCGGCCGCCGCACCCGAGCCCATAAAGCACCCCCACCCCGGCTGCGCCGGCACGCACTCCGCTGCTCGACTCGCTGCCGCTCGCACCGGTCGTTTTCGTTTCCGTTTCGTGTGCACCGTCGCTAGCCCATCGCCATGTCCGGACGCGGAAAGGGAGGCAAAGTCAAGGGCAAGTCAAAGTCCCGCTCAAGCAGGGCTGGGCTCCAGTTCCCGGTCGGCAGAATCCACCGCCTCCTGCGCAAGGGAAACTACGCAGAGCGCGTCGGCGCCGGGGCGCCCGTCTACCTCGCCGCCGTCATGGAGTACCTCGCGGCTGAGGTGCTCGAGCTGGCCGGAAACGCGGCCCGCGACAACAAGAAGACGCGCATCATCCCGCGCCACCTGCAGCTTGCCATCCGCAACGACGAGGAGCTCAACAAGCTCCTGTCGGGCGTCACCATCGCACAGGGTGGTGTCCTGCCCAACATCCAGGCCGTCCTGCTGCCAAAGAAGACCGAGAAGAAGGCCTAAAGGAGGCCAGGCAATCGCAGCGCCGCGTGCTCCCCTGCACGCAACGCGCTTTGCCGGCTCGGCTCTGCTCGGCCCACAACAATCGGCCCTTTTCAGGGCCACCACACAAACCTACGTCCAAAGCAAAATTTCAGTCGTCCTCGCCGCACCTTGTTTTGTTTTAACTTTGCACTTTCACAGCACAGCCGCCGCCGGCGCACGTCCGCCATCTTGTCGTCCACACAGCCCGTGTGGCCCAACACACGCACACATTTTGCACGGTCGCAGTCGCCTTCCAAACGACAACGGCAGCAATAATGACCATTGTTAAAGGGAGGCGTGTCGACACACCGCCCTCCACTCCCGCGCGCAACGGCCGTCGACACGAACGAAACAGCTGATCCGGCCGCCTATGCCCACACGCCTTGCCTCGGAAACCCCAACGCCGCCGCAAACACACAGGGCCAAACGACGCAAGCAAATAATCACCGCCTCTCGCACAACAACACACAGCCCGCCATCTCCGTCGCGATCGACACACAATAACAAACACAAACGAAGCAGCTCCACACACAGCCAGCCACATGACACGTTTCCTTTCCTTCTCCCCTCCCAGTCACATCACGTCGCTCAAACGGAAAGAAAGAAACAAAGAGAGAAAGAAAGAAAGAAACAAACAACACAGCGCACACACGCAGCAACAACACAGACTCTTTCGCACTTTTCAACTTCCGAACAGTGTGGTGGCCCTGAAAAGGGCCGTTTTCTAGTCTCTCCCACCCACAAGCACGGCCGCGGGAAGGCCAGCGCCCGCTGCGACGCAGCCTAACCGCCGAAACCGTACAGGGTGCGCCCCTGCCTCTTCAGGGCGTACACCACGTCCATGGCCGTCACAGTCTTGCGCTTGGCGTGCTCAGTGTACGTCACCGCGTCGCGGATCACGTTCTCCAGGAACACCTTCAGCACCCCGCGGGTCTCCTCGTAGATCAGACCAGAGATGCGCTTCACGCCGCCCCTGCGAGCCAGGCGGCGGATGGCGGGCTTCGTGATGCCCTGGATGTTGTCGCGCAACACCTTGCGGTGCCGCTTGGCGCCACCCTTGCCGAGCCCCTTTCCTCCCTTGCCGCGGCCTGTCATCCTTCCTCGGGCAAAGCAAAACGTGCACAAACAGCAGCTGCAGCGGCTGGCGAGTCGGCTACGGTCTGCGCCCAGCGCGCCCGCCGCCCCCCTATATAGACTCTGGCCCGCCCTCCCCCCACCACGCGCAACCGAGGGCATATAAGCGCAGCACGGAGGCGCGCGGGCCGCATAAAAACGTATGTAGAACGCAACGACATCCTCCCTCTGACACAATCAGGTTTCCGACAAAATCACTCCACTAACGACCCGTTAATCAGACTGACCAACGGAATAACACAAGGCTTCAACATAGGACACTGCACGCTTGCAGTCTTCTTAGACATAGAGCGTGCCTTCGACAAGCTCTGGCATTCAGGACTGCTCTACAAACTGAGCAAATTGGGCCTCCCGACCAAGGTTATACGACTAATACGGACGTACATCACAGACAGGAAGTGCAAGGTACATGTCGGCGGAGCCTACTCCCAAGAATTCACACCCCAAGCAGGAGTGCCACAAGGAGGTATCCTATCCCCGCTGCTGTACACGCTTTACACGGCTGACGTACCAACGACAACAACCCCCAAAGAAACGGTAGGACTGTATGCTGACGACACCGCCTACTGGTGCACAGACTTGAGGACGACAACCATACAACAAAAAACACAGACCTACCTACAAAGACTAGAAAACTGGATGACGACATGGAGAATCCGACCAAACCCAACCAAAACCCAAATGGTTTTATTTAGACACAGACACCTGACGAAAAAACGACAACAAAACACAAATGACATACAACTGACGCTGTGGGACACACCACTAAGACTTAATGACACTGCCAGGTACCTAGGAGTGTACCTAGACAAGTACTTAAACTGGAAGACACATCTCACTTATCTGCTAAACAAGACGAGGAAAAGACAACGCCTAATCAGACAAGTACAAGGACGTTTCCATGGATGTGACGACCACACGGCGATACACACCTACAAGACGTACATCAGACCAGTGATAGAATATGCAGCAGCCCCCCTAGGAGGCTTGCACAAACCGGTAGCCGAACGACTCTACTCGACCGAAAGACGACTTTTACGCAGCATCTGTAGACTGCCAAGGCTCACGCCCAGAGACGACGTATATGACATCACAGGCGTGGAGCCGCTACAAAACAGACTGACCAAACTCAGAGCGAACTACGGTAGACACATATTAACGAAACGCCCAGACATGGAAGACATGTTGACAACAAGACCGCGAATGAACAGACGACCAAAATTTAAGTATACCCAACCAGCGTGTACAGTAGCAAAAAACACCAGCCAAGAATACCCAGACCTCGCCCCCACCATGGAACCACTAACACAAGGCATCCAACTTCCCCCACACCTCACCCAAAGACACAGAAACTGACCCCAGAATATACACACAAACGCGCCTGCGCGCACACGAACACACACAAACATACACAAGAACTGTAGACCTAAGCTACATCTAAAAAGTAGCATAGAAATAACAAATTAAACATTAAAAGTAGCATACACACCAAACTACGGTACTACTATCGTATGCTACAACCTCAATACACACTAAAGTACTCCAAGAAAACAAAGAAAACAATCATAACGGAAAATACGGTATAATTTATAAAGAAACACTATATCACAACATGACTTAAAATCTTTAACACTTAAACCTCAACCTCTAACCTCATTTTATGTAATATTGTTCTACCTATCTAATATCCTTGTACCTACTTTATATTTTGTTTTATTTTGTATTATTGTATTATTTTATATTTCTGCATTTTTATATATGCTATATCTTTGTATACTCAATATGATCAAATGCACTTTGCAAGAAATATTGAACTAATAAATAAATGAATGTACGAGTTATGTACAGCAAATGGCTGAAAAGGGCAATGCAAGCCCTCAAACAGCCCGCCCATCCCCATAAGGGGTGGGAATGAAAAGTGCAAAAAAAAAAAAAAAAAAAAAAAAAAAAAACAAAAAAAAAAAAAAAAAACAAAAAAAAAAAAAAAAAAAAAAAAAAGCGCGCGGGCCCGTTGTCAAGGCAGCACCGGACGCCGCGCCGCACCTAACCTCCACGCACGCCGCTCCGCTACCGCTATGGCCCGCACAAAGCAAACGGCCCGCAAGTCCACCGGCGGAAAGGCGCCGCGCAAACAGCTCGCCACCAAGGCGGCGAGGAAGAGCGCGCCCGCCACCGGAGGCGTCAAGAAGCCCCACCGCTACAGGCCGGGCACCGTCGCCCTGCGAGAAATCAGGCGCTACCAGAAGAGCACAGAGCTGCTCATCCGCAAGCTGCCATTCCAGCGCCTAGTGCGCGAGATCGCCCAGGACTTCAAGACCGACCTGCGCTTCCAGAGCTCCGCAGTCATGGCCCTGCAGGAGGCCAGCGAGGCCTACCTCGTCGGCCTCTTCGAAGACACCAACCTGTGCGCAATCCACGCCAAGCGCGTCACCATCATGCCCAAGGACATCCAGCTCGCGCGCCGCATCCGCGGCGAGCGCGCCTAAACCGCGCCGCGGCACCGCACCGCCCAAACAAAAACGGCCCTTTTCAGGGCCACTAACATCTCTCCGTCGCGAGCAAACTTTGTCGGTCGCCTGCCTCTCGCCCCGCAACCCAAAAACAAAAACCACCACTTCCCGTCCGTCCGCCACACCCGCTCACTCTGCCTGCCTGCTAGCAGCGCGCAACAATCACACATCATCCCTCCCCGGCGCTCACAGCGCACAATACCCAACGGCCGACGTCACACCGCACGGGTGGCTGGCTGGCCGGCCGCCGCTTTCGTTTCGAAAACAAAAAAACCCGCACTCCACTCCGACGGCCAACGGCCAGGCAGGCGCGCTCGCTCGCTCTACACGCCACCGACCACCGAAATCCCCGCCGACTCCTTCCACATCTCAACGTGCCCCCCCTTGCAAAACATAACACACACACAAACGAACAAAACAAAGACCAGACACGACTCGACAAGACAGACATCCGAGAAGAACGAACGCAGGCAAGCCAACCAACGTATTCAAACAAAACAACGTGACAGAAAACCAACCGTCGGCCGCCGCCACAAACACGGCGACAATCACAACCACGACAACAACAACACCGCTTACCGCTACCCGCCGCCCACACCCGCCACCGACCCCCGCAATCCAACCACCACGGCACGCAAACAGCATCCCCACGGGCATACAGAAACGCCAGACAGACACCCACACCAAACGCAACACGACAATCAAAACCTTCCCCGACGTGCTTTGATGGCCCTGAGAAGGGCCGTTTTGGGCCGCGCGTCTCTGCGCGCCACTAGACGACGACGGGGGGTGGGGACGACGGAGTCAAGCGCCAAACCCTTCCTTTCCCATCTCTTTCTCCTCTACTCTACTTCTTCTTCTTGGGGCGAAGCCTTCGCCTTAGACGGCGTCGTCGCCTTCTTCGGGCGCGGCGCCTTCGGCTTCTTCGTCGGAACCTTGGCGGCCTTCTTCGCCTTCGACGGCGACTTGGCCTTGGCCGGCTTGGCCGCAGCCGCCTTCTTCGCACCCGCGGGAGCGGCCGACGCCGCAGACGCCTTCTTGGCGGCGCCCGCCTTCCGACCGGTCGCCGCCTTCACGCCACCAGCCTTCTTTGCGCCGGCCGCACGGGCGCCCTTCTTCTCCTTGCTGGCCGGAGCGGCGCGCTTCTTCTTGGCACCGCCAGCACGAGCCTTGCCGCCCTCGGCCGCCCCCCCGCCGCCGGCGCCGGCAAGCTTGAACGAGCCGGACGCGCCCTTCCCCTTCGTCTGCACCAGCTCGCCCGCCACGACGCCGACTTGAGGTACTTCTTGATAAACGGCGCCAGCTTCTCCGCGTCCAGCTTGTAGTGCGCGGCAATGTACTTCTTGATCGCCTGCAGCGACGACCCGCCGCGCTCCTTCAGACTCTTGACTGGCGGCCGTCACCATCTCAGAGGTGCGCGGGTGCGCAGGCTTGGCGCGCGGCTTCTTCGCAGACGACGCAGACTTGGCCTTCTTCGTAGTGCCGGTGGCGGCGGGTGCCGCAGCAGTCTCGTTCGTAGCCGCCTGATCTGCCATTTCGACGACGCGCGTAACACACAGCGAGAGCGAGCGGGACGGCAGGCACGCAAGCACAGCACAGCAGCAGAGCAGAGAATCACAAGGCCCAGCCAGTGTCGCGGGCGGGCGCGGACGGCCGAGAGAGCGGCCGCCACTCTGCGCGCCCGCCGCGCCGCGCCTCCCGCGCTTGCTACCGCCCAACGTCCGACAGCCTGTGCGGAGCAGCCCCAAACCTGCGCCACAACCGCCCGCGCCTTTCAAACCACCGAGGATGGGGCTACACACAGCCACACCACAGTCGCCAACCAGTCGCCACGGCAGCGCCGCAAACCACGGCCAACTGCAGCTACCGCGCGCTACAGCCTGGGTCGGCCCGCCGAGAATCGCCGCCCCCGCCCAAATGCCGCCCCCACAGCCCCAGCCGACGACCCGCCACAATGGCCAAACCTTCGGCAAAACTCCCACACCGTCGCCGCGGCAGCCCGGCCAGCGCGGCCGGCGCCACAGCCACACAAGCCGAGGCGTGCGGCGATGACGGCCGTGCAAACGCGCCTCCGCCGCCCCATCGCCTTCCGTCGCCCTCCCGCCGTTTCCCGATCGGCCCGCAGCCGTCGGGCCACATCGCGCGCCGTCCTCCTCCTCTCGCCCGCCAACATTCACAGCCGTTTCTCAACAATTGCCCGCCGCAAACGGACGCCGCCTGCGCAACAGGCGCCGCCGCCCCTCGCCGCTTCCGACCCAACCCCTCGACCGAGGCAAACCGCAATCCGAATCTACAGACCAACCCAATCTGCCGTCAGCACACACGACAGCCGACCTTACACTTTACGCGTTACACATTACGTTTACACGTCTAGGTTAGGTTAGGTTAGGTTAGGTGGACGTGGGTTAGGTTAAGGGGACTTGGGTTAGGTTAAGCGTCAAACTTAGGTTAAGCATTCAAACACGTCAGGCGTCAGAGGTTAGGTTAGGTTAGGTTACACGTTAGGGTTAAGGGGTCAGTGCTAGGTTAAGAAGCGCCAAACGTAGGTTAAAAAAGCGTTCAAACCGTGAGGCGTGAGCCGGACAGCTTACCTTACGTAGACGTTAGGGGCTCACAGGCTGAGCTCACCTCGCCACACCACAGGTTAGGTTCGGTTCGCTCGGCTCAGCGTAAAGCGCCGAGGTCAGGGTTACGTTCGTTCACCTTCGGGCGCCACACTTTCGGTTGAAAGGTCGCGACGGGACGACGTCGGCAGGCGCGCCGCAAACGAACAAAAACGTACAGACGACGTCGAAAACCGCCGACAGACGGGGGAGCAGCACGACCACGACCAGATACCGAGCGCGAACGAGACACACGCGAACCACCCCCACCGGCCAAAGGGCACCACACAACAACCCAGAGCACCACGTGTCGACACCAGAGCAACCCGCCGCTCACGCGACATGGCTGGCACCGAAGGGCAACCGCCCGCAACTGCGCTTTCCGCGCCGGCCCGGATGCACGTCGTGCTACAACAACACCACTACCGTACACAGCCGCTGTTCACAACATCACTATCATGCGCGCCCGCGGCTCGCCGCCGTCGCAGTCGCAGTCGCAGCCCCAACGCCAGCACTTTTGCACACCATTCACACGCACCGCAACACAGCTCGCCGACACAGCCGAACAAAACAAACACCACACAACAACAGCAACAACGCCGCCGCCTCTACTTGTGCCGGCGACCCACCCCGCCGATGGCGCACCTTTCGCCAGCCGGCAAATCGACACACACACACCCACCCACCCACCCACCCCCCGGGGCCCAGTGCAAAAACAAAACACACAAAACAAAAAACAAAACAAAAACAAACGACACGGGAAGCGCACACCGCCACTTCGCGCGCACGCCACCAACCAGTCGTCGTCTCAAAATAACAAATAAAACTACTAACAACTAGGGCAACACAAAACAAAAACGCCTCGCACGAACCGCCCACAACAAAAAAGGACAAGCACACGCACAGCCTCTGCTGACGACCACGACGCAGCGGCACGCTGCTCCTGTCCCGCGCCCCGCGCCCCACTCGATTCACAACTCACGCGACACCGTCAACGACGGCTCGCTTCCCGCAACCTACCACCGCCACGACGCACAGCCACAGCCCCAGCCCCAGCCCCACCCGACGACGCCCGTGGCAACCACTGCACTTTCACCACCGCCTCCCCCTTCCCCCCCCAAAACACACACACACACAGCCAGCCAAAAACGCACTCGCGACCCACACATGCACGTGCATCGGCACACGCCAACCACACGCAAGGCTCGAAACGAAACCGGCGTCCTTCCACGTTGCCATCAAGCTACGCGACACAAGACACAAGGAACCAACACAACAGCCGGCCCCACTAATTCCCACTCTCACGCCGCAAAAAGCACACCGAAACCGCCAAACGCACGCACATTCCCCTTCGCACTGACAACGACCGGCTCGCTACCACACACCTCTCGGCAGCCGTTTCACGCCAATTCGCCACACCGCCCACACAGTCGACAAGCGCCCGCCCTGTACGGCACACGCAACGACGCAGCGCAGCAAAGGGCGCCCGCAACACATACCTCTCCGCCGCCCGACGCGCCAACCGCCACACCACACCACACCGCCAGCCACTCGCAAATTGTGCACTGCCACCAGCCACACGTCCAACACGCCGCGCCGCCTCCGGCCACCCGCCAGGGGGCGCTCACGTCCGCGACAACAGCGCGGCCCGCCGGGCCGGGCCGAACCGAACCGAGCCGCCGCTGCTCTGCACTCGGCACGGCCACACCCTGCTGCAGACCGGGCTCGTCTCTCTGTACGCGTCTGCCTGCGCATCAACACAACACGACCTTTTTTTTTTTCTCTCTACCGCCATCCCTTCTTCTCGCGTTTTACTCGTTGTTGCAGCAGCGGCGCACACCTACACATCCACAGCCCCAGCCGAGCCGGCCTCACCTCAGGGCCCGCCGCCAGCGTCTCCTCCTCGGGCACAGGTGCGGTGCTGTGGCCGCCCATCCAACCGCATTGCTGGCCGTCCAGCCACCAGGCGTTCCCACTGCCGCGAGCCACGCCGCGCACCGACCCTGCTGCAGAAAACGAAGCATAGCCAGAGACCGACCGATACACAAAGCAAGCCGTCGCCTCGCCTCTTGTCCTTCCTGCCTTCCTTCCGCCCCCGCCCTTCTCACACCACCGCCTCTCCACTTTCGCCCCCCCCTCCTTTTTTTTTGTTTTTTTTTGTCTTCTTCTTTCTTTCTTTCTTTCTTTCTTTCTTTCTTTGGCCCTCTCTCCTTCCCGCCATGGCGGTTACGGCACCGCCTGCAGCGGCAGATTTTTTTGCGCCCACACGCCTACTCCTACCACCATTAACCTTGCCCTGCCCTGCCCTGCCCATCAACGTCGCAGTCGAACCGACGCTTGCCAACACACTGCCCACGTTCCTTTCTCTTTTCGGCCTACGCCCATTACGCGCCGCCGCCACAGCACCTTCCCTTCCCACAGCACACCGACGTCATCACACGCACCCAAAACAGGGGCCACGACCGTGTTCCTCGCCCACTCCCATCCCGCACGGTACGCACATTCCCAACCACTAACCGCGCACCCTCCCTTTCCAATCTGTGTGTCTCTGTGTCTGTGTCCTGTCCGCGCGTGACGCCTCTCAACATCCGCCGTCCCCCGTCCCGTTTTCGCCCCCATGCCGTCGTCGCGCCGCCTCCTCCCCGTCCACCGCCGCCCCTGTCCGCCCCGCACCACACCATACACCGCTGCTTGTCCCGGCCGTTGCCACCAAAGGCGCCGACCGCAAACGCGCCACGCCGCAGCCCCCGTGCGTCTCGCGCTCGCTTGCATCTCCGTGCCGACGCTGCCTCTCTTCCCGCTCGCACTCGACCTCGACAACACAGTCTTTGGCTCCGCCACTGCGTGTTCCGGTGGTACGCACGCTGCAACACGTATGTATTCATTACCAGAGCGATGGCGAGCCATGACAGCATCTCTGTCTGACCAGAGAGTTATTTATCGTTGCTAGTCGGCGCTTGGACCGCGCCAGACGACAGTATTGGCACGCACCGGGTCGCCAGGAACAGTTGTTATATACATTGTAGCGCGAGTCGGGAGAGGTAGTAGTCGGTCGACAGTAGTAGCGGGTGGACGGTTGTACTGAGCGGGCGTCGGCGGCGTGCTCTGCTCGTCTCGCGACTCTGGTCACGGTTCGGGACGGTGTATAGTATATTGTGTTATAATCAAAAGGTAGTGTGAAGCTGCATTGCGCAAATCTGATAACGTATGTTCATTGTACTTATTTTGTTCAACAACAAAAGCCCCACTATTACTTTTTTCTAAAGTAACTTTTGTCTTTTAACGAAAAACATTCACTTTTTAAAGACTACTTCCTATGGCATTTCCCTCCAAGGAGTGCAATTAATTACCAGCCAGCACTCATTCATTGCACACAGCTGTGTAAGGGGTATCTACAATTGAGGAGCGGATATGAATGCAATTTTTTTGTTTTTTTTTTTTTTGTTTTTTGTGTGTGTTGTAACCTCCCCGCAAAATTTAAAATAATGGACAATGTTATTTACGGATGCTAATGGACATTGCGCTAATTGTAACCTCGCCCACAATGAGAGGTATTGAAAATGGCAACGAAAATGTGAAATTCGCAATCTGACTCAAATATAAATTCTTCACAACATTTAACGTCCGTTCAGTGACAAGAAACTTCAATTAAACCGAAATATCGGTCTTTGGCCCTGTGCAAAACAATCAGAATTAACGTCTTACCTCCGAATAAATGGATGTCACATTTCTGCTCTTGTTGTTGCGCAGCGCTTGGAGGAACTGCATTGCAAATAATAATATTCTCTTTTTTGTGATTTTAGTGAAATTTTTCTTCAAAGAAGTGGAATGAAATGTGAAGTGCAACGAACTCTTTAGTTCAATAAAAAATTAAATGTTTGAAAAATGCTTTTGAAATACAAATTATTATTGGGGAACTTGTTGGAGAATAATTACAATAAATACAAAAATTTTTCATTATCTAATGATTATATTAATTAACAGTATACCTTATTCACCATCTTGACCAGTGTTGCCGACCGCCTACATCACACAACCGCACTCGGCTCCTACTACTGACCGACCGCTCTGCATGACGACTATTAGCGTACTGCACGCGACGACTACCGACAGAGTACAGCCCTCAACTACACAGAGCTACAGACTCGCAACGACTGACTGACTGACTGACTGACTGAGAACCGCTCGCAACACTCGCGCAGTCCAGCGCAAACTCTCTGGTCACAGATGCTACAATGTCTCGCCATCGCTGCTATGTTACATACGTGTTTCAGTGTCTTTTTCATTGGGGTAACGATCTTTGGCTCTTTTTATTCTGAATACAGGGCCAAAGGTCAACGCTGCTGCCCTTATACAATTTATCAGGTTTCATTGTGTCTGTTGCAATGTTACATACGGTTCATTCTTTCATTAATATTATCGTTGGGTTTGTTTTGTAGGGACGTTAACATTCTGGCACATTTTTATTACCATCGGACTCTCTGCTATTTGTGCAGGGAGGTTATACCTGGGTCCATTTCCATTTCCATTTACATTTTAATATTGATAGACTTTTTGTTTTCTTTTTTGTTTCTTGTTGTTTTTCCTTCTTTTTTTTTGCTGTTTTTTTTTTCTTTTGTTTTGTTTTGTTTTTCCCGCTCTCACCACCACCGCCGCATCACGCCTTCCGTTTTCTTGGTTTCTTTTCTGTTCTTCAACTGCTTCAACATCACCGCGCCCCATTTCCACACCACAGCCATCAGCCTCCAAGACGGGCAGGCGCAGTGTGCCATTTCCGGCGCACAAGCACACCCGTACGGTACTCTCCTCGCCCCCACGCCACCAACAACACAGCGACCACGCGGCTTTCAGGCATGGCACGGCACGGCACCGGCGAAATGCGCCGCCCCCGCCCCCTCCGCGCATCCGTCCGTCCGTCTCGCCACGTTCACTGACAGCCGCGTCTGCGGCTACACCACGACAACCACAACACAACACCGCTCCCCTCCCTGGCAACTCATTGTTTTTCTCCTCCTCTTTTGCACAAACCACAACGCCGAGCACAGGCGCAAGCCACCCACACCGCGCCCCTCCCCGTCCCGTCTTTGGCCGCCGCTCCTCGTTTCCTCGTTTGCCCCCTCCCATCTCCCGAAATGCCATGCCAGCAGCGTTACGCATGCCCCTCCCCTGTCCACACAACACTACCGCCAAACGAACAGCCTTCCGGGCCACATGCAGGGCACGCCCACCTCCAAACACTGCCAATTCACGGACGCGCGCACACACACACACACACACACACACACACACACTCACTTTCTCGACACCTTTCTGTACGGAGGGTGCGTCATCTCGACCGTGACAGAGTGACGGCAACTATCGACGATCCATTTCCCCCCACTGGTAAAACATGTCCACTAACACCTACATACATCATTCAAGTACACAGACAATAGCATACACACAATGGGAGGGCACACGAACATGGACGGCACGGCACTGTCATACACTCTTCCTCAGAACCATATCAACAAACGTTACGTACATCCGGGAAAGCGAAAGCGAAAGCAAAGGCAAAGCCCAATGCAGCCGTCAAAGGTAACGTTCACCACGGCAGACACTTGCAGCCGCGCCGCCGTTAAACGCATTTCAGTGCGGCTCCAATACGCCTCCGACACGGGAACGTTCCGTTGCTCTACGAATGCGTTTCTCCCCTTTTTCCCTTCCTCTCTCTTTTGCCCCCCCTCCTTGCACTCTTGCCTCATTCCTCACGTTCTGCCCAGACATTCGACCGATCAAAGTCAACCTTTCGTTACCGTTCTCAGCGCGACGGTGTACAACAGTATGACGGGTGTGCCCAAGACTTCGGTTCAGTTGCGTGACGCCGGTCTATCGCGCCGATCGACAGTTACTCAAGGGGGCGACGGATCGGACCACGTCACCGACACACAAAACACTTTCAAACAAACAAATACATACCGGATGGACACAGACAAACACGTGTACAGACATTCGCCAAACAAACGACGACCGCCGCCGCCGCCGTCGTCGTCGTCTAGCGTCGCGCTTACTGTACTGCACTGGACACGCGTGCATCTTGAATGACGACATCGGTGTGCGTGCGTCGTACGCAATCAGTCAGACACGGCTATCAAAAATCAGAGTCGAATGGTACATCATCGTGCGTGTCGCCGTACACGTACAGTACAATACAACAACAATGCGTCTTAATGGCACGTTCATTTCAACGTCACTCACACACCTCCACGCTGCAGTTACGTCGCACCATTGTCAAACTCGGCGTACAGCAAAGGGAATAGTGGGCGGCAAAAACAAACAAAAAAACAACCAAACAAAAACATTTCACATTTCACCCTCGCCATGTATGATGTGCAAAAAACAAACCCGCAAACGGCCGTCGTTACGGTGACACAAAAGTCGCCGATCGCACTGTCCCCCCCCCTCGCAGACAGGTAACACACACCAACACCAATGGGTCAAAACCACTCCAACGAGGCGTGCCACCATTCCACGCCACGGCGACCAACCTCGTGGCCGTACCCCGCAACACGCTTTGACGCGCCCCCCCACCCACAATCAAAATGTACACATACATCACAGCCGTCCACACAAACAACAACAACAATTCCGCCCTTCCCGCAAAAGGCAAGTTGGTGGCCCTGAAAAGGGCCGTTTTGCCGCTCTCGCAACGGAGGAGCCTTCTCCATCCTTCCTTCCATTCCAGAGCCACCTCCTTACTTGGAGCTCGTGTACTTGGTCACCGCCTTCGTGCCCTCGCTCACGGCGTGCTTGGCCAGCTCGCCAGGCAGCAACAGCCGCACAGCGGTCTGGATCTCGCGGGACGTGATGGTCGAGCGCTTGTTGTAGTGCGCCAGGCGAGAAGCCTCGGCCGCAATGCGCTCGAAAATGTCGTTCACGAAGCTGTTCATGATGCTCATCGCCTTCGACGAGATGCCCGTGTCAGGGTGCACCTGCTTCAGCACCTTGTAGATGTAGATGGCATAGCTCTCCTTCCTCTTGCGCTTCTTCTTCTTGTCGCCCTTCGAAATGTTCTTCTGCGCCTTGCCAGCCTTCTTGGCGGCCTTCCCGCTAGTCTTGGGCGGCATCTCGAACGAGCGTACGGCAGCAGCAACACCAGTAGCAAGCGCTCCGCTCTAGTCAGCGTCTCCCCACACAGTGGCACCCGCCGCCAGCCGCCGCCGCACCTTTACCAGCTCGCCCTGTTGCGGCCGCCGACCAATGGGGCGCGCGCGCAACCGGCCGCCGCACCCGAGCCCATAAAGCACCCCCACCCCGGCTGCGCCGGCACGCACTCCGCTGCTCGACTCGCTGCCGCTCGCACCGGTCGTTTTCGTTTCCGTTTCGTGTGCACCGTCGCTAGCCCATCGCCATGTCCGGACGCGGAAAGGGAGGCAAAGTCAAGGGCAAGTCAAAGTCCCGCTCAAGCAGGGCTGGGCTCCAGTTCCCGGTCGGCAGAATCCACCGCCTCCTGCGCAAGGGAAACTACGCAGAGCGCGTCGGCGCCGGGGCGCCCGTCTACCTCGCCGCCGTCATGGAGTACCTCGCGGCTGAGGTGCTCGAGCTGGCCGGAAACGCGGCCCGCGACAACAAGAAGACGCGCATCATCCCGCGCCACCTGCAGCTTGCCATCCGCAACGACGAGGAGCTCAACAAGCTCCTGTCGGGCGTCACCATCGCACAGGGTGGTGTCCTGCCCAACATCCAGGCCGTCCTGCTGCCAAAGAAGACCGAGAAGAAGGCCTAAAGGAGGCCAGGCAATCGCAGCGCCGCGTGCTCCCCTGCACGCAACGCGCTTTGCCGGCTCGGCTCTGCTCGGCCCACAACAATCGGCCCTTTTCAGGGCCACCACACAAACCTACGTCCAAAGCAAAATTTCAGTCGTCCTCGCCGCACCTTGTTTTGTTTTAACTTTGCACTTTCACAGCACAGCCGCCGCCGGCGCACGTCCGCCATCTTGTCGTCCACACAGCCCGTGTGGCCCAACACACGCACACATTTTGCACGGTCGCAGTCGCCTTCCAAACGACAACGGCAGCAATAATGACCATTGTTAAAGGGAGGCGTGTCGACACACCGCCCTCCACTCCCGCGCGCAACGGCCGTCGACACGAACGAAACAGCTGATCCGGCCGCCTATGCCCACACGCCTTGCCTCGGAAACCCCAACGCCGCCGCAAACACACAGGGCCAAACGACGCAAGCAAATAATCACCGCCTCTCGCACAACAACACACAGCCCGCCATCTCCGTCGCGATCGACACACAATAACAAACACAAACGAAGCAGCTCCACACACAGCCAGCCACATGACACGTTTCCTTTCCTTCTCCCCTCCCTGTCACATCACGTCGCTCAAACGGAAAGAAAGAAACAAAGAGAGAAAGAAAGAAAGAAACAAACAACACAGCGCACACACGCAGCAACAACACAGACTCTTTCGCACTTTTCAACTTCCGAACAGTGTGGTGGCCCTGAAAAGGGCCGTTTTCTAGTCTCTCCCACCCACAAGCACGGCCGCGGGAAGGCCAGCGCCCGCTGCGACGCAGCCTAACCGCCGAAACCGTACAGGGTGCGCCCCTGCCTCTTCAGGGCGTACACCACGTCCATGGCCGTCACAGTCTTGCGCTTGGCGTGCTCAGTGTACGTCACCGCGTCGCGGATCACGTTCTCCAGGAACACCTTCAGCACCCCGCGGGTCTCCTCGTAGATCAGACCAGAGATGCGCTTCACGCCGCCCCTGCGAGCCAGGCGGCGGATGGCGGGCTTCGTGATGCCCTGGATGTTGTCGCGCAACACCTTGCGGTGCCGCTTGGCGCCACCCTTGCCGAGCCCCTTTCCTCCCTTGCCGCGGCCTGTCATCCTTCCTCGGGCAAAGCAAAACGTGCACAAACAGCAGCTGCAGCGGCTGGCGAGTCGGCTACGGTCTGCGCCCAGCGCGCCCGCCGCCCCCCTATATAGACTCTGGCCCGCCCTCCCCCCACCACGCGCAACCGAGGGCATATAAGCGCAGCACGGAGGCGCGCGGGCCCCCCCATTCCGCTGTTAGACTCGCTGCGACGCACTTCGTCTCCGAGAACGCTATGACTGGAAAGCAGATCGCCGCCGCACTAGAAGGCCTGATTAACGCGTTGGGCTTCACCGGCGGCCGCCAACGGCAGTCAAGGCGCACGAGAAGCCAGCGGCAAGGGATGATGCTCCAGTGCTACAACTGCCAGCAGCTGGGGCACACCGCGCGCGGGTGTAAGAACGCCGTCGCGTGCTTAAAGTGCGCGGCGGCCCACGACACCCGCAGCTGCACGAAACCTCGTGGGGTGGCTTGTAGCTGCGCGAACTGCGGCGGGCCACACGCCGCCAACTCGCGTAGCTGCGGCTACCTCCGCGAGTCACGCCGTCTACCCGCCGCACCACACCCTGCGGCGACATCAAGCGCCTCGACGGCCTCCCCGCCCCCCCGCTCCGGCAAGGGGTGCGAGCCGCGCCGTCTTGAAACCGTCACCGACCACGCCGTGGCCGGCTTCCAAGCCGCCTTTGCGGCCGAAAGGGCCGCACTGAAGGAGGAGCTCGCAGCAGTCCATCGCCAGCTCCAACAGCTGCGCGATGAGCTGCGGGCTAACAAGAAGAAGCCGCCAGCTCCCGCCGCCGCCCCTGCCGTGAGTCGTCCGGTGGGGGTAGCCGTAGCCACGCAAACACCCGCCGCTGTGAGTCGTCCGGTGGGGGTCGACGTGGCCACGCAAACGGCAGCCGCTCCCCCTCCCGCAGCAATGCAGGAGGTGGCGCCCACGGACACGGATGATGTGCCGCCTCGGCTGCCACCCTCCGCGGTGGCAGCCGCCAGCAAGGGCGCTAAGGCGCCCCCTGTCTCCTCGCAAGCCGAGAAGCCAACGAAGAAGAGGAGGATTCACCTACCTTTTCCTGACGTGACCAACGTGCAGGTTGTCCTGAAGGACATTACCGCGGCACTGAAGAATGGGTCCTACCCCTATGCCGACCAACCATATCCCTTCACTCCGCCAGACCAGCCCATACCTTCCCTTCCTCATCGGCCGCTCCCCCTGCGCACCTACCGTGACGCATTTATGGAAGTGCTCACAAAGAAGGAAATAGCCCTGCTCAATTCGCACCCCATCTTCACCCCCTCTCAATGGGATGCCTTAGTCGACGTTATCGATGTATTCCTGAAGGAAGAGTTCCGGTCTGGTCGGCGGAAGATGGACAGCGAAGCTTTGGAAGCCATGGAAGACATTACCCGTAAACATCGCCAGGTTCAGTAACAGACACCACGCGCGGCCTCTACAGCAGTAGCGGAGCCATCAGCTTAAACCACCGGCCAGTCACTTCGGCCCTTCGTTTTCCATTTCTCTCACTGTCTCTCTTACTATCCTTTCATCTTTCCTTTATTTTAAAAAAAAAAAAAAAAAAAAAAAAAAAAAAAAAAAAAAAAAAAAAAAAAAAAAAACCAGCACAACAGTCAAGGTCAAATACCACCCGTCATGTCACACCCACATTTTCACCCCGTCAATGAAGAAGGAGAAGCGCTTTTAACGCGCTAGAACTTCGCTCACAGCTGAGGGTTCACCCCTCAACCATGTGCGTCGTCGTCGTCGTCGCGCGGGCCCGTTGTCAAGGCAGCACCGGACGCCGCGCCGCACCTAACCTCCACGCACGCCGCTCCGCTACCGCTATGGCCCGCACAAAGCAAACGGCCCGCAAGTCCACCGGCGGAAAGGCGCCGCGCAAACAGCTCGCCACCAAGGCGGCGAGGAAGAGCGCGCCCGCCACCGGAGGCGTCAAGAAGCCCCACCGCTACAGGCCGGGCACCGTCGCCCTGCGAGAAATCAGGCGCTACCAGAAGAGCACAGAGCTGCTCATCCGCAAGCTGCCATTCCAGCGCCTAGTGCGCGAGATCGCCCAGGACTTCAAGACCGACCTGCGCTTCCAGAGCTCCGCAGTCATGGCCCTGCAGGAGGCCAGCGAGGCCTACCTCGTCGGCCTCTTCGAAGACACCAACCTGTGCGCAATCCACGCCAAGCGCGTCACCATCATGCCCAAGGACATCCAGCTCGCGCGCCGCATCCGCGGCGAGCGCGCCTAAACCGCGCCGCGGCACCGCACCGCCCAAACAAAAACGGCCCTTTTCAGGGCCACTAACATCTCTCCGTCGCGAGCAAACTTTGTCGGTCGCCTGCCTCTCGCCCCGCAACCCAAAAACAAAAACCACCACTTCCCGTCCGTCCGCCACACCCGCTCACTCTGCCTGCCTGCTAGCAGCGCGCAACAATCACACATCATCCCTCCCCGGCGCTCACAGCGCACAATACCCAACGGCCGACGTCACACCGCACGGGTGGCTGGCTGGCCGGCCGCCGCTTTCGTTTCGAAAACAAAAAAACCCGCACTCCACTCCGACGGCCAACGGCCAGGCAGGCGCGCTCGCTCGCTCTACACGCCACCGAAATCCCCGCCGACTCCTTCCACATCTCAACGTGCCCCCCCTTGCAAAACATAACACACACACAAACGAACAAAACAAAGACCAGACACGACTCGACAAGACAGACATCCGAGAAGAACGAACGCAGGCAAGCCAACCAACGTATTCAAACAAAACAACGTGACAGAAAACCAACCGTCGGCCGCCGCCACAAACACGGCGACAATCACAACCACGACAACAACAACACCGCTTACCGCTACCGCCGCCCACACCCGCCACCGACCCCCGCAATCCAACCACCACGGCACGCAAACAGCATCCCCACGGGCATACAGAAACGCCAGACAGACACCCACACCAAACGCAACACGACAATCAAAACCTTCCCCGACGTGCTTTGATGGCCCTGAGAAGGGCCGTTTTGGGCCGCGCGTCTCTTGCGCGCCACTAGACGACGACGGGGGGTGGGGACGACGGAGTCAAGCGCCAAACCCTTCCTTTCCCATCTCTTTCTCCTCTACTCTACTTCTTCTTCTTGGGCGAAGCCTTCGCCTTAGACGGCGTCGTCGCCTTCTTCGGGCGCGGCGCCTTCGGCTTCTTCGTCGGAACCTTGGCGGCCTTCTTCGCCTTCGACGGCGACTTGGCCTTGGCCGGCTTGGCCGCAGCCGCCTTCTTCGCACCCGCGGGAGCGGCCGACGCCGCAGACGCCTTCTTGGCGGCGCCCGCCTTCCGACCGGTCGCCGCCTTCACGCCACCAGCCTTCTTTGCGCCGGCCGCACGGGCGCCCTTCTTCTCCTTGCTGGCCGGAGCGGCGCGCTTCTTCTTGGCACCGCCAGCACGAGCCTTGCCGCCCTCGGCCGCCCCCCCGCCGCCGGCGCCGGCAAGCTTGAACGAGCCGGACGCGCCCTTCCCCTTCGTCTGCACCAGCTCGCCCGCCACGACGGCCGACTTGAGGTACTTCTTGATAAACGGCGCCAGCTTCTCCGCGTCCAGCTTGTAGTGCGCGGCAATGTACTTCTTGATCGCCTGCAGCGACGACCCGCCGCGCTCCTTCAGACTCTTGATGGCGGCCGTCACCATCTCAGAGGTGCGCGGGTGCGCAGGCTTGGCGCGCGGCTTCTTCGCAGACGACGCAGACTTGGCCTTCTTCGTAGTGCCGGTGGCGGCGGGTGCCGCAGCAGTCTCGTTCGTAGCCGCCTGATCTGCCATTTCGACGACGCGCGTAACACACAGCGAGAGCGAGCGGGACGGCAGGCACGCAAGCACAGCACAGCAGCAGAGCAGAGAATCACAAGGCCCAGCCAGTGTCGCGGGCGGGCGCGGACGGCCGAGAGAGCGGCCGCCACTCTGCGCGCCGCCGCGCCGCGCCTCCCGCGCTTGCTACCGCCCAACGTCCGACAGCCTGTGCGGAGCAGCCCCAAACCTGCGCCACAACCGCCCGCGCCTTTCAAACCACCGAGGATGGGGCTACACACAGCCACACCACAGTCGCCAACCAGTCGCCACGGCAGCGCCGCAAACCACGGCCAAACTGCAGCTACCGCGCGCTACAGCCTGGGTCGGCCCGCCGAGAATCGCCGCCCCCGCCCAAATGCCGCCCCCACAGCCCCAGCCGACGACCCGCCACAATGGCCAAACCTTCGGCAAAACTCCCACACCGTCGCCGCGGCAGCCCGGCCAGCGCGGCCGGCGCCACAGCCACACAAGCCGAGGCGTGCGGCGATGACGGCCGTGCAAACGCGCCTCCGCCGCCCCATCGCCTTCCGTCGCCCTCCCGCCGTTTCCCGATCGGCCCGCAGCCGTCGGGCCACATCGCGCGCCGTCCTCCTCCTCTCGCCCGCCAACATTCACAGCCGTTTCTCAACAATTGCCCGCCGCAAACGGACGCCGCCTGCGCAACAGGCGCCGCCGCCCCTCGCCGCTTCCGACCCAACCCCTCGACCGAGGCAAACCGCAATCCGAATCTACAGACCAACCCAATCTGCCGTCAGCACACACGACAGCCGACCTTACACTTTACGCGTTACACATTACGTTTACACGTCTAGGTTAGGTTAGGTTAGGTTAGGTGGACGTGGGTTAGGTTAAGGGGACTTGGGTTAGGTTAAGCGTCAAACTTAGGTTAAGCATTCAAACACGTCAGGCGTCAGAGGTTAGGTTAGGTTAGGTTACACGTTAGGTTAAGGGGTCAGTGCTAGGTTAAGAAGCGCCAAACGTAGGTTAAAAAAGCGTTCAAACCGTGAGGCGTGAGCCGGACAGCTTACCTTACGTAGACGTTAGGGGCTCACAGGCTGAGCTCACCTCGCCACACCACAGGTTAGGTTCGGTTCGCTCGGCTCAGCGTAAAGCGCCGAGGTCAGGGTTACGTTCGTTCACCTTCGGGCGCCACACTTTCGGTTGAAAGGTCGCGACGGGACGACGTCGGCAGGCGCGCCGCAAACGAACAAAAACGTACAGACGACGTCGAAAACCGCCGACAGACGGGGGAGCAGCACGACCACGACCAGATACCGAGCGCGAACGAGACACACGCGAACCACCCCCACCGGCCAAAGGGCACCACACAACAACCCAGAGCACCACGTGTCGACACCAGAGCAACCCGCCGCTCACGCGACATGGCTGGCACCGAAGGGCAACCGCCCGCAACTGCGCTTTCCGCGCCGGCCCGGATGCACGTCGTGCTACAACAACACCACTACCGTACACAGCCGCTGTTCACAACATCACTATCATGCGCGCCCGCGGCTCGCCGCCGTCGCAGTCGCAGTCGCAGCCCCAACGCCAGCACTTTTGCACCACCATTCACACGCACCGCAACACAGCTCGCCGACACAGCCGAACAAAACAAACACCACACAACAACAGCAACAACGCCGCCGCCTCTACTTGTGCCGGCGACCCACCCCGCCGATGGCGCACCTTTCGCCAGCCGGCAAATCGACACACACACACCCACCCACCCACCCACCCCCCGGGGCCCAGTGCAAAAACAAAACACACAAAAACAAAAAAACAAAACAAAAACAAACGACACGGGAAGCGCACACCGCCACTTCGCGCGCACGCCACCAACCAGTCGTCGTCTCAAAATAACAAAATAAACTACTAACAACTAGGGCAACACAAAACAAAAACGCCTCGCACGAACCGCCCACAACAAAAAAGGACAAGCACACGCACAGCCTCTGCTGACGACCACGACGCAGCGGCACGCTGCTCCTGTCCCGCGCCCCGCGCCCCACTCGATTCACAACTCACGCGACACCGTCAACGACGGGCTCGCTTCCCGCAACCTACCACCTTTCCGCCACGACGCACAGCCACAGCCCCAGCCCCAGCCCCACCCGACGACGCCCGTGGCAACCACTGCACTTTCACCACCGCCTCCCCCTTCCCCCCCCAAAACACACACACACACAGCCAGCCAAAAACGCACTCGCGACCCACACATGCACGTGCATCGGCACACGCCAACCACACGCAAGGCTCGAAACGAAACCGGCGTCCTTCCACGTTGCCATCAAGCTACGCGACACAAGACACAAGGAACCAACACAACAGCCGGCCCCACTAATTCCCACTCTCACGCCGCAAAAAGCACACCGAAACCGCCAAACGCACGCACATTCCCCTTCGCACTGACAACGACCGGCTCGCTACCACACACCTCTCGGCAGCCGTTTCACGCCAATTCGCCACACCGCCCACACAGTCGACAAGCGCCCGCCCTGTACGGCACACGCAACGACGCAGCGCAGCAAAGGGCGCCCGCAACACATACCTCTCCGCCGCCCGACGCGCCAACCGCCACACCACACCACACCGCCAGCCACTCGCAAATTGTGCACTGCCACCAGCCACACGTCCAACACGCCGCGCCGCCTCCGGCCACCCGCCAGGGGGCGCTCACGTCCGCGACAACAGCGCGGCCCGCCGGGCCGGGCCGAACCGAACCGAGCCGCCGCTGCTCTGCACTCGGCACGGCCACACCCTGCTGCAGACCGGGCTCGTCTCTCTGTACGCGTCTGCCTGCGCATCAACACAACACGACCTTTTTTTTTTTCTCTCTACCGCCATCCCTTCTTCTCGCGTTTTACTCGTTGTTGCAGCAGCGGCGCACACCTACACATCCACAGCCCCAGCCGAGCCGGCCTCACCTCAGGGCCCGCCGCCAGCGTCTCCTCCTCGGGCACAGGTGCGGTGCTGTGGCCGCCCATCCAACCGCATTGCTGGCCGTCCAGCCACCAGGCGTTCCCACTGCCGCGAGCCACGCCGCGCACCGACCCTGCTGCAGAAAACGAAGCATAGCCAGAGACCGACCGATACACAAAGCAAGCCGTCGCCTCGCCTCTTGTCCTTCCTGCCTTCCTTCCGCCCCCGCCCTTCTCACACCACCGCCTCTCCACTTTCGCCCCCCCCTCCTTTTTTTTTGTTTTTTTTTGTCTTCTTCTTTCTTTCTTTCTTTCTTTCTTTCTTTCTTTCTTTCTTTCTTTCTTTCTTTCTTTGGCCCTCTCTCCTTCCCGCCATGGCGGTTACGGCACCGCCTGCAGCGGCAGATTTTTTTGCGCCCACACGCCTACTCCTACCACCATTAACCTTGCCCTGCCCTGCCCTGCCCATCAACGTCGCAGTCGAACCGACGCTTGCCAACACACTGCCCACGTTCCTTTCTCTTTTCGGCCTACGCCCATTACGCGCCGCCGCCACAGCACCTTCCCTTCCCACAGCACACCGACGTCATCACACGCACCCAAAACAGGGGCCACGACCGTGTTCCTCGCCCACTCCCATCCCGCACGGTACGCACATTCCCAACCACTAACCGCGCACCCTCCCTTTCCAATCTGTGTGTCTCTGTGTCTGTGTCCTGTCCGCGCGTGACGCCTCTCAACATCCGCCGTCCCCCGTCCCGTTTTCGCCCCCATGCCGTCGTCGCGCCGCCTCCTCCCCGTCCACCGCCGCCCCTGTCCGCCCCGCACCACACCATACACCGCTGCTTGTCCCGGCCGTTGCCACCAAAGGCGCCGACCGCAAACGCGCCACGCCGCAGCCCCCGTGCGTCTCGCGCTCGCTTGCATCTCCGTGCCGACGCTGCCTCTCTTCCCGCTCGCACTCGACCTCGACAACACAGTCTTTGGCTCCGCCACTGCGTGTTCCGGTGGTACGCACGCTGCAACACGTATGTATTCATTACCAGAGCGATGGCGAGCCATGACAGCATCTCTGTCTGACCAGAGAGTTATTTATCGTTGCTAGTCGGCGCTTGGACCGCGCCAGACGACAGTATTGGCACGCACCGGGTCGCCAGGAACAGTTGTTATATACATTGTAGCGCGAGTCGGGAGAGGTAGTAGTCGGTCGACAGTAGTAGCGGGTGGACGGTTGTACTGAGCGGGCGTCGGCGGCGTGCTCTGCTCGTCTCGCGACTCTGGTCACGGTTCGGGACGGTGTATAGTATATTGTGTTATAATCAAAAGGTAGTGTGAAGCTGCATTGCGCAAATCTGATAACGTATGTTCATTGTACTTATTTTGTTCAACAACAAAAGCCCCACTATTACTTTTTTCTAAAGTAACTTTTGTCTTTTAACGAAAAACATTCACTTTTTAAAGACTACTTCCTATGGCATTTCCCTCCAAGGAGTGCAATTAATTACCAGCCAGCACTCATTCATTGCACACAGCTGTGTAAGGGGTATCTACAATTGAGGAGCGGATATGAATGCAATTTTTTTGTTTTTTTTTTTTTTGTTTTTTGTGTGTGTTGTAACCTCCCCGCAAAATTTAAAATAATGGACAATGTTATTTACGGATGCTAATGGACATTGCGCTAATTGTAACCTCGCCCACAATGAGAGGTATTGAAAATGGCAACGAAAATGTGAAATTCGCAATCTGACTCAAATATAAATTCTTCACAACATTTAACGTCCGTTCAGTGACAAGAAACTTCAATTAAACCGAAATATCGGTCTTTGGCCCTGTGCAAAACAATCAGAATTAACGTCTTACCTCCGAATAAATGGATGTCACATTTCTGCTCTTGTTGTTGCGCAGCGCTTGGAGGAACTGCATTGCAAATAATAATATTCTCTTTTTTTGTGATTTTAGTGAAATTTTTCTTCAAAGAAGTGGAATGAAATGTGAAGTGCAACGAACTCTTTAGTTCAATAAAAAATTAAATGTTTGAAAAATGCTTTTGAAATACAAATTATTATTGGGGAACTTGTTGGAGAATAATTACAATAAATACAAAAATTTTTCATTATCTAATGATTATATTAATTAACAGTATACCTTATTCACCATCTTGACCAGTGTTGCCGACCGCCTACATCACACAACCGCACTCGGCTCCTACTACTGACCGACCGCTCTGCATGACGACTATTAGCGTACTGCACGCGACGACTACCGACAGAGTACAGCCCTCAACTACACAGAGCTACAGACTCGCAACGACTGACTGACTGACTGACTGACTGAGAACCGCTCGCAACACTCGCGCAGTCCAGCGCAAACTCTCTGGTCACAGATGCTACAATGTCTCGCCATCGCTGCTATGTTACATACGTGTTTCAGTGTCTTTTTCATTGGGGTAACGATCTTTGGCTCTTTTTATTCTGAATACAGGGCCAAAGGTCAACGCTGCTGCCCTTATACAATTTATCAGGTTTCATTGTGTCTGTTGCAATGTTACATACGGTTCATTCTTTCATTAATATTATCGTTGGGTTTGTTTTGTAGGGACGTTAACATTCTGGCACATTTTTATTACCATCGGACTCTCTGCTATTTGTGCAGGGAGGTTATACCTGGGTCCATTTCCATTTCCATTTACATTTTAATATTGATAGACTTTTTGTTTTCTTTTTTGTTTCTTGTTGTTTTTCCTTCTTTTTTTTTGCTGTTTTTTTTTTCTTTTGTTTTGTTTTGTTTTTCCCGCTCTCACCACCACCGCCGCATCACGCCTTCCGTTTTCTTGGTTTCTTTTCTGTTCTTCAACTGCTTCAACATCACCGCGCCCCATTTCCACACCACAGCCATCAGCCTCCAAGACGGGCAGGCGCAGTGTGCCATTTCCGGCGCACAAGCACACCCGTACGGTACTCTCCTCGCCCCCACGCCACCAACAACACAGCGACCACGCGGCTTTCAGGCATGGCACGGCACGGCACCGGCGAAATGCGCCGCCCCCGCCCCCTCCGCGCATCCGTCCGTCCGTCTCGCCACGTTCACTGACAGCCGCGTCTGCGGCTACACCACGACAACCACAACACAACACCGCTCCCCTCCCTGGCAACTCATTGTTTTTCTCCTCCTCTTTTGCACAAACCACAACGCCGAGCGCAGGCGCAAGCCACCCACACCGCGCCCCTCCCCGTCCCGTCTTTGGCCGCCGCTCCTCGTTTCCTCGTTTGCCCCCTCCCATCTCCCGAAATGCCATGCCAGCAGCGTTACGCATGCCCCTCCCCTGTCCACACAACACTACCGCCAAACGAACAGCCTTCCGGGCCACATGCAGGGCACGCCCACCTCCAAACACTGCCAATTCACGGACGCGCGCACACACACACACACACACACACACACACACACTCACTTTCTCGACACCTTTCTGTACGGAGGGTGCGTCATCTCGACCGTGACAGAGTGACGGCAACTATCGACGATCCATTTCCCCCCACTGGTAAAACATGTCCACTAACACCTACATACATCATTCAAGTACACAGACAATAGCATACACACAATGGGAGGGCACACGAACATGGACGGCACGGCACTGTCATACACTCTTCCTCAGAACCATATCAACAAACGTTACGTACATCCGGGAAAGCGAAAGCGAAAGCAAAGGCAAAGCCCAATGCAGCCGTCAAAGGTAACGTTCACCACGGCAGACACTTGCAGCCGCGCCGCCGTTAAACGCATTTCAGTGCGGCTCCAATACGCCTCCGACACGGGAACGTTCCGTTGCTCTACGAATGCGTTTCTCCCCTTTTTCCCTTCCTCTCTCTTTTGCCCCCCCTCCTTGCACTCTTGCCTCATTCCTCACGTTCTGCCCAGACATTCGACCGATCAAAGTCAACCTTTCGTTACCGTTCTCAGCGCGACGGTGTACAACAGTATGACGGGTGTGCCCAAGACTTCGGTTCAGTTGCGTGACGCCGGTCTATCGCGCCGATCGACAGTTACTCAAGGGGGCGACGGATCGGACCACGTCACCGACACACAAAACACTTTCAAACAAACAAATACATACCGGATGGACACAGACAAACACGTGTACAGACATTCGCCAAACAAACGACGACCGCCGCCGCCGCCGTCGTCGTCGTCTAGCGTCGCGCTTACTGTACTGCACTGGACACGCGTGCATCTTGAATGACGACATCGGTGTGCGTGCGTCGTACGCAATCAGTCAGACACGGCTATCAAAAATCAGAGTCGAATGGTACATCATCGTGCGTGTCGCCGTACACGTACAGTACAATACAACAACAATGCGTCTTAATGGCACGTTCATTTCAACGTCACTCACACACCTCCACGCTGCAGTTACGTCGCACCATTGTCAAACTCGGCGTACAGCAAAGGGAATAGTGGGCGGCAAAAACAAACAAAAAAACAACCAAACAAAAACATTTCACATTTCACCCTCGCCATGTATGATGTGCAAAAAACAAACCCGCAAACGGCCGTCGTTACGGTGACACAAAAGTCGCCGATCGCACTGTCCCCCCCCCTCGCAGACAGGTAACACACACCAACACCAATGGGTCAAAACCACTCCAACGAGGCGTGCCACCATTCCACGCCACGGCGACCAACCTCGTGGCCGTACCCCGCAACACGCTTTGACGCGCCCCCCCACCCACAATCAAAATGCACACATACATCACAGCCGTCCACACAAACAACAACAATTCCGCCCTTCCCGCAAAAGGCAAGTTGGTGGCCCTGAAAAGGGCCGTTTTGCCGCTCTCGCAACGGAGGAGCCTTCTCCATCCTTCCTTCCATTCCAGAGCCACCTCCTTACTTGGAGCTCGTGTACTTGGTCACCGCCTTCGTGCCCTCGCTCACGGCGTGCTTGGCCAGCTCGCCAGGCAGCAACAGCCGCACAGCGGTCTGGATCTCGCGGGACGTGATGGTCGAGCGCTTGTTGTAGTGCGCCAGGCGAGAAGCCTCGGCCGCAATGCGCTCGAAAATGTCGTTCACGAAGCTGTTCATGATGCTCATCGCCTTCGACGAGATGCCCGTGTCAGGGTGCACCTGCTTCAGCACCTTGTAGATGTAGATGGCATAGCTCTCCTTCCTCTTGCGCTTCTTCTTCTTGTCGCCCTTCGAAATGTTCTTCTGCGCCTTGCCAGCCTTCTTGGCGGCCTTCCCGCTAGTCTTGGGCGGCATCTCGAACGAGCGTACGGCAGCAGCAACACCAGTAGCAAGCGCTCCGCTCTAGTCAGCGTCTCCCCACACAGTGGCACCCGCCGCCAGCCGCCGCCGCACCTTTACCAGCTCGCCCTGTTGCGGCCGCCGACCAATGGGGCGCGCGCGCAACCGGCCGCCGCACCCGAGCCCATAAAGCACCCCCACCCCGGCTGCGCCGGCACGCACTCCGCTGCTCGACTCGCTGCCGCTCGCACCGGTCGTTTTCGTTTCCGTTTCGTGTGCACCGTCGCTAGCCCATCGCCATGTCCGGACGCGGAAAGGGAGGCAAAGTCAAGGGCAAGTCAAAGTCCCGCTCAAGCAGGGCTGGGCTCCAGTTCCCGGTCGGCAGAATCCACCGCCTCCTGCGCAAGGGAAACTACGCAGAGCGCGTCGGCGCCGGGGCGCCCGTCTACCTCGCCGCCGTCATGGAGTACCTCGCGGCTGAGGTGCTCGAGCTGGCCGGAAACGCGGCCCGCGACAACAAGAAGACGCGCATCATCCCGCGCCACCTGCAGCTTGCCATCCGCAACGACGAGGAGCTCAACAAGCTCCTGTCGGGCGTCACCATCGCACAGGGTGGTGTCCTGCCCAACATCCAGGCCGTCCTGCTGCCAAAGAAGACCGAGAAGAAGGCCTAAAGGAGGCCAGGCAATCGCAGCGCCGCGTGCTCCCCTGCACGCAACGCGCTTTGCCGGCTCGGCTCTGCTCGGCCCACAACAATCGGCCCTTTTCAGGGCCACCACACAAACCTACGTCCAAAGCAAAATTTCAGTCGTCCTCGCCGCACCTTGTTTTGTTTTAACTTTGCACTTTCACAGCACAGCCGCCGCCGGCGCACGTCCGCCATCTTGTCGTCCACACAGCCCGTGTGGCCCAACACACGCACACATTTTGCACGGTCGCAGTCGCCTTCCAAACGACAACGGCAGCAATAATGACCATTGTTAAAGGGAGGCGTGTCGACACACCGCCCTCCACTCCCGCGCGCAACGGCCGTCGACACGAACGAAACAGCTGATCCGGCCGCCTATGCCCACACGCCTTGCCTCGGAAACCCCAACGCCGCCGCAAACACACAGGGCCAAACGACGCAAGCAAATAATCACCGCCTCTCGCACAACAACACACAGCCCGCCATCTCCGTCGCGATCGACACACAATAACAAACACAAACGAAGCAGCTCCACACACAGCCAGCCACATGACACGTTTCCTTTCCTTCTCCCCTCCCAGTCACATCACGTCGCTCAAACGGAAAGAAAGAAACAAAGAGAGAAAGAAAGAAAGAAACAAACAACACAGCGCACACACGCAGCAACAACACAGACTCTTTCGCACTTTTCAACTTCCGAACAGTGTGGTGGCCCTGAAAAGGGCCGTTTTCTAGTCTCTCCCACCCACAAGCACGGCCGCGGGAAGGCCAGCGCCCGCTGCGACGCAGCCTAACCGCCGAAACCGTACAGGGTGCGCCCCTGCCTCTTCAGGGCGTACACCACGTCCATGGCCGTCACAGTCTTGCGCTTGGCGTGCTCAGTGTACGTCACCGCGTCGCGGATCACGTTCTCCAGGAACACCTTCAGCACCCCGCGGGTCTCCTCGTAGATCAGACCAGAGATGCGCTTCACGCCGCCCCTGCGAGCCAGGCGGCGGATGGCGGGCTTCGTGATGCCCTGGATGTTGTCGCGCAACACCTTGCGGTGCCGCTTGGCGCCACCCTTGCCGAGCCCCTTTCCTCCCTTGCCGCGGCCTGTCATCCTTCCTCGGGCAAAGCAAAACGTGCACAAACAGCAGCTGCAGCGGCTGGCGAGTCGGCTACGGTCTGCGCCCAGCGCGCCCGCCGCCCCCCTATATAGACTCTGGCCCGCCCTCCCCCCACCACGCGCAACCGAGGGCATATAAGCGCAACACGGAGGCGCGCGGGCCCGTTGTCAAGGCAGCACCGGACGCCGCGCCGCACCTAACCTCCACGCACGCCGCTCCGCTACCGCTATGGCCCGCACAAAGCAAACGGCCCGCAAGTCCACCGGCGGAAAGGCGCCGCGCAAACAGCTCGCCACCAAGGCGGCGAGGAAGAGCGCGCCCGCCACCGGAGGCGTCAAGAAGCCCCACCGCTACAGGCCGGGCACCGTCGCCCTGCGAGAAATCAGGCGCTACCAGAAGAGCACAGAGCTGCTCATCCGCAAGCTGCCATTCCAGCGCCTAGTGCGCGAGATCGCCCAGGACTTCAAGACCGACCTGCGCTTCCAGAGCTCCGCAGTCATGGCCCTGCAGGAGGCCAGCGAGGCCTACCTCGTCGGCCTCTTCGAAGACACCAACCTGTGCGCAATCCACGCCAAGCGCGTCACCATCATGCCCAAGGACATCCAGCTCGCGCGCCGCATCCGCGGCGAGCGCGCCTAAACCGCGCCGCGGCACCGCACCGCCCAAACAAAAACGGCCCTTTTCAGGGCCACTAACATCTCTCCGTCGCGAGCAAACTTTGTCGGTCGCCTGCCTCTCGCCCCGCAACCCAAAAACAAAAACCACCACTTCCCGTCCGTCCGCCACACCCGCTCACTCTGCCTGCCTGCTAGCAGCGCGCAACAATCACACATCATCCCTCCCCGGCGCTCACAGCGCACAATACCCAACGGCCGACGTCACACCGCACGGGTGGCTGGCTGGCCGGCCGCCGCTTTCGTTTCGAAAACAAAAAAACCCGCACTCCACTCCGACGGCCAACGGCCAGGCAGGCGCGCTCGCTCGCTCTACACGCCACCGAAATCCCCGCCGACTCCTTCCACATCTCAACGTGCCCCCCCTTGCAAAACATAACACACACACAAACGAACAAAACAAAGACCAGACACGACTCGACAAGACAGACATCCGAGAACGAACGCAGGCAAGCCAACCAACGTATTCAAACAAAACAACGTGACAGAAAACCAACCGTCGGCCGCCGCCACAAACACGGCGACAATCAACCACGACAACAACAACAACAACAACAACACCGCTTACCGCTACCGCCGCCCACACCCGCCACCGACCCCCGCAATCCAACCACCACGGCACGCAAACAGCATCCCCACGGGCATACAGAAACGCCAGACAGACAGACACCCACACCAGACGCTACACGACAATCAAAACCTTCCCCGACGTGCTTTGATGGCCCTGAGAAGGGCCGTTTTGGGCCGCGCGTCTCTTGCGCGCCACTAGACGACGACGGGGGGTGGGGACGACGGAGTCAAGCGCCAAACCCTTCCTTTCTCCCATCTCTTTCTCCTCTACTCTACTTCTTCTTCTTGGGCGAAGCCTTCGCCTTAGACGGCGTCGTCGCCTTCTTCGGGCGCGGCGCCTTCGGCTTCTTCGTCGGAACCTTGGCGGCCTTCTTCGCCTTCGACGGCGACTTGGCCTTGGCCGGCTTGGCCGCAGCCGCCTTCTTCGCACCCGCGGGAGCGGCCGACGCCGCAGACGCCTTCTTGGCGGCGCCCGCCTTCCGACCGGTCGCCGCCTTCACGCCACCAGCCTTCTTTGCGCCGGCCGCACGGGCGCCCTTCTTCTCCTTGCTGGCCGGAGCGGCGCGCTTCTTCTTGGCACCGCCAGCACGAGCCTTGCCGCCCTCGGCCGCCCCCCCGCCGCCGGCGCCGGCAAGCTTGAACGAGCCGGACGCGCCCTTCCCCTTCGTCTGCACCAGCTCGCCCGCCACGACGGCCGACTTGAGGTACTTCTTGATAAACGGCGCCAGCTTCTCCGCGTCCAGCTTGTAGTGCGCGGCTATGTACTTCTTGATCGCCTGCAGCGACGACCCGCCGCGCTCCTTCAGACTCTTGATGGCGGCCGTCACCATCTCAGAGGTGCGCGGGTGCGCAGGCTTGGCGCGCGGCTTCTTCGCAGACGACGCAGACTTGGCCTTCTTCGTAGTGCCGGTGGCGGCGGGTGCCGCAGCAGTCTCGTTCGTAGCCGCCTGATCTGCCATTTCGACGACGCGCGTAACACACAGCGAGAGCGAGAGCGAGCGGGACGGCAGGCAGGCACGCAAGCACAGCACAGCAGCAGAGCAGAGAATCACTTTTTTTTTTTTTTTTTTTTTGGGTTGTGCGACGGAGGGTGCTGGCTCGTTTGGAGCCTGGTCCCTCGTGTGTGCGGGGTTGGGTTTTGATTGGGGGCACCATTTATTTTCATAATGGGGTCTCCATCCTTCTCTTTAGAGGTTCCTTAAGCACGTTTTTGGCTCTTTAGGACCTCAGTTATTGGACTTTTTGAGGCTTTTGGGGCTGCCTCGTTGTTTGGTTTAGATTTGTTTTTCCCTGCCTGTAGTTATTTGTTCTTGTTTCCCGTGGTTTATAATAGGTGCTTGTTGTTTGATACTATCGTTATGTGTCTCTAATCTGGTTTAAGATCTTAAAAATTAGTCCTGTCTCTGTCGATTTTTCGAATCGTTGCTCCTATCTCTCTTGATGTTTCCATCCTGGAGTAGACCTGCCGTTTCTTGATGTTTCCATCTACCTGGTTTGTTCTAATCGTTTAGCCTGTCGGTCTTGATGTTTCCATCTATCCTACATGCTACTGTCTGATTATTGCTAGTGGCACTCGAACTTTGTGCCATGGTGCTGGTTCATAGGCTGCGATTTCGTTTAGTTGTTCAAGTCTAGGCCTGAGTAGTGCCACCTTTTCAGCCAGTCTCGTTGCTGCGTCTCTGATTTGTTGCTCAATTCTTGGGATGTCGAGTTCTTCGTGTATGACGTCCGTGCTGGTCCAGGGTGGCACGTTTAGGATGAGTTTTAGGCAGCGGTTTTGAAGGACTTGAAGTATTTGGGCGTTTGTTTTGCTCGTTATGCCCCATGAGGAGCATCCGTAGAGCATTGCTGGTACTATTATTGACTTGTAGATTTGTAGTTTTGTGGCCGGGAGCATTTCCTTGCTTGATAGGAGTGGGTACAATGCGTGTATTGCTCTTATTATTCCTGCTTTCTTGTCCTTTACGTGCTGTTTGAAGAGCATTTTACTGTCTAATTGGACCCCCAGGTGTCTCACTGACGTTTTCCACGGAATTTGTTGTCCATTGATTTCTATTCTTTCTTCTAGTATAGGTCTTCTCCTGGTGAAGAGGATGGCTTCGGTTTTTGTTTCATTGATTTTGATGTGGTTAAGCCTTGCCCACTTTTCGGTGTTGTTAACTTGTTCTTGCAGGCGTCTGATGGTTGTGTCTAGCCTTCTGTTGCTGACCAATAATGCTGTGTCATCAGCGAACTGTGCGAGTACTGCGTGTGGTGTTGTGGGCAGATCGTTAACGTAGACCGTGAAGAGCGTTGGCGAAATGACTGAACCTTGGGGGATTCCCTCCTCCAGGGTTTTAGTTTCTGACCTTTGACCGTCAATTGCTACATAGCACTTTCTGTTGGTAAGATAGCTGTCCAGTAGGCGTAGGTAGCATTTGGGTAGGTCTGTGGTTTCGTACAGCTTGACGATTAGGTTGTCCACCCATACTCTGTCGTATGCTTTCTCTATATCCAATAGGACGGCCGCCGTGTAACGAGATAAGTTCATGTTTTTGGTTACATGCTCTGTTATCCGCAGCAGTTGCAGTTCTGCCGATAATGTTGGTTGGTATGCGAATTGTTCACGTCTTATTACGTTGCCGTCTAGCAGTGGCTGGCGTATTCTAGGTATCAGTACCCTCTCCATTACTTTAGACATATTAGGAAGGAGACTGATAGGTCTGTGGTTTTCAGGTTTACTGGTGTCTTTCCCTTTTTTCGGTATTGGTACTACTTTGCTCGTTTTCCATGCTGTGGGGTAGTGGCTCTTGATCATGCAGGCGTTTATGATTCTTGTGAGTAGTACTAATGGTTTTCTTGGTAGGTGCTGCAGCTGTTCGTTGGTTATTTTGTCTGGGCCAGGGGCCTTTCGTGTGTTTAGGTGTTTGATCACGTTTTTAACTTCAGCTGGGGACGTTAGTTCTGGACGGTCGCCGATGGGTGTGTTCCTTATTTGTTGTACTGTGTGTGTGATGTGGCGGTTGAATTCTTCTTCATCTGCTGGGGGCTGGTTTGGCTGATCTATTCTGTTTTGTTTTTCATACGTGGTCGCGAATAATTCCGCCCGTCTAAGTGCGTCGTAGATCATGTCGTTGCCGTCTTTCAGGGCGTGTTTTGCTTCTCTCGGTTTTCTGAGATTTTTGATGAGTTTCCAGTCGGCTTTTAGATTTTGGCGGAGCGTGAGGGCTGACATTCTGTCCTCCCACATCTCCGCTTTCCATTCTTTGGCTCGTTTCTGTATTTCTCTATTGAGTCTGTTGACTTCTGTCCTTTCTCTGGGGTCTCTTGTTCGGATCCAGCGTCTTCGTGCCTGGTTCTTGAGGAATTTCAGGTCTTGGATGAGTGGCGGCAGTGTGCTGTATTTGTCTTCTTCAAATATGACTGTTGTTGATGCCTGCGTGTGTGCTTTTTGGATCTTGCTGGTGAGGGAACCGATGGCTTCCTCTATCTGCTGTTCGGAGGTTAGTTCGATGGTGGGGTTGGTGTTGTTGTTCAGCCACCTCTCGAACTGGTCCCAATTGACTGTTGTTGTGCGGCGGGGTCGGGGTAATTCCAGGGCGTTGCCGATGTGCCCTGTGACTGGGAGGTGGTCGGATGTTAGTTTGTTATGGACTTGGAGGCTCAGTTCTGGGTCTAAATTTTTGACTATGCAGACATCCAGTACGTCTGGCCGGTTTCGACTGTTGAAGGGTATGTATGTGATGTCTTCCGGTGCGGTGACGACTGCTTGTAAGCGTCCTTCCAGTTGTTGGAGTTGAACTCCTCTGTTGTTGTTTCTTCGTGAATTCCAGGCCTCGTTTTTCGCGTTGAGGTCGCCACACAGGAGAACTCGGTCGTGGGTGTCGAATATTTGCGTTAGGTCCTGTTCATCGTAATTTACACTTGGGCTGAGGTATGCGGCTACAACTGCGATTTTTCCTCTTGTTGTCTCTATTGTGATTATGGTTGCTTCCAGTGACGTCATCCTTGGCGTTGGTTCTGGGTGGTGGGTGATGTCTGCCCTGATGAAGATGGCTGTTCCGCCACCTAATCTGTTGATGCGGTCTGTCCTATGGCAGATCATGTTGCGGAGTTTGTAGCTCTCTTGTTGTTGTAGGTGTGTCTCTGTCACACATAGAATGTCAATTTTGTGTTCTTCTACGAACTCGTTCAATATTTCCTTCTTACGTTTAAGGCCGTTTGCATTAAAGTTGCAGAATCGGAGGTTTTTCTTCTGTTGGCGTCTATATTCCATGGGATGGTGTGAAAAAGGTCATCACTCCTCCGATGATTGCTGTAATTTTCGACATGATGTCGGTTGCGTTGTTGAATTTGACGATTGTTGTCGTTATGGTTTGTATGATATTTGACCACTGGAATCGCTCCCATAGGTCTTTGATTTTATTGATGAAGTCGAGGACGGCTCCTATTCCGCTGTTGGTTTGTGTTGTGGTGTCTGGTTGTGGGATATTTGCCCACTGTCTACGTCCCATCCTGCTTGATTCTGCTGGGGTGGGCATGGCCGTATGTTTGATACGTTGTGTTGCATTTGCAGTGGTGGCCTGTTGTGGCCTTTTCGCGTTGTATGCGTTGATGGCCTTCTGAAATACTTCGCAGCCTCTGAATGACGCTGGGTGTCCGGTTTGGTTGCAATTGGCGCAGTGTGGCGTCGCGTTTTTTGGAAGTGGGCAGTTGAACGCCCTGTGGTCACCGCCGCACCTGACACATCTGGTGGGCATCTCACAGTAGTTGGCTGAGTGGTAGAAGCCTTGGCACCTCTTGCATTGGGGAGGCCCGTCTTTGCTTTTATATGCCTCCACTGTCACCTTGGTGTCAAGGACGTATTTAGTGTTGTAGATGGCTTCGTTTTCTGTTTGTTTTTCCATCGTGACACAATAGATGTCCATTTTGCGTAGTTCTTTTGTTTCTTCGTTTCGTTTTTTGTACTGGTGTACATTTGTGGGTTTGAATCCCAAGTCTGTGAGGTCCTGTTGGATTTCTTGCTCCGTTATCGATTCGGGTAGGCCTTTTAGGACTACTTTTAGTTGTTTGTCTGCTGGGGGCTGGTGTGTGTAGAACGCAATCTTCTCTTGTCTGAAAAAGCTGAGTGCTTCTTTCTGGTCTCTGACTGAGCTGAAGTGGTATTTAATTGACTGTCCTTTGTGGATGGCTCTGATTTGCCCTTCCATCCTTTTCTTCAGCGCCGCATTCAGCGTTAGATAGTGCCCTTGGTACTGCACAGTAATTGGCGGTACGCGCGGTCTTTTTGGGACCGCTCGTGGTGCTGTTTGGGTATTATGTTGCTGTTCCTGTTGTGATGTTGATGGGGTCGGCAGTCCGCTCGTTGTGGCGCCGGGTGGTTCACGGCTGTCGTGGGACGCACCGAGAGGTTCGAATTTGTTTTTTGTTTCTATTGTGAAGGGTTTAATTGAGTTTCCGTTCACGTTCTCGGATTTTTTGCGTTTACGTTTGTTTTTCGTTACGAGTTGGAATATGCCGTTCCCGTCGTCTGCCAGCTCCATTTCTTCATCGCTGGAGAAGGCGGGGGTATGTGTTGTACTTTCGGCATCTGATGACTCAGCGTCGGATGTTCGGTTGTGGTGGTCGCTGATATGGAGGTGTTTCAGGCGTAATCTGTGGTCGGCGGCCATCTTGTCGTCCTTGTCATGGCGCTCCTGTGGCGTGGTTGCCGGCTGGCGATGTTGTGATTCTACGTCACGGTGGCGTCGTTGGTGGCTCGACTCAGACCTAGACCTGTCCACGGAATCTGCCTGTGTCCTAATTTTTGATCTCGATCTAGAGGCACGCGGACGTACCCCGCTCGGGGGGACGGCCACCTTTCGGTCGTCCGCCCGATGAGGAGGCCCTGGTCCCTCGTTATTCCCTGTGCTAGACATTCCCTACAACATCTGGCTAGTCCAGTGTATCTCGCCTAACACTACTTTCGTCCTAGCTTAAACGCTTGGCGACAGTTTGCTTTTTGACGCGCGGCGAAAGGCGCTGCAGCCTGAGAAGGTCACAGCGCTCCCTCCGCACGTCCACACAGCAGCGCTGCTCGGAGACCGATGCAGAGAATCACAAGGCACAGCCAGTGTCGCGGGCGGGCGCGGACGGCCGAGAGAGCGGCCGCCACTCTGCGCGCCGCCGCGCCGCGCCTCCCGCGCTTGCTACCGCCCAACGTCCGACAGCCTGTGCGGAGCAGCCCCAAACCTGCGCCACAACCGCCCGCGCCTTTCAAACCACCGAGGATGGGGCTACACACAGCCACACCACAGTCGCCAACCAGTCGCCACGGCAGCGCCGCAAACCACGGCCAAACTGCAGCTACCGCGCGCTACAGCCTGGGTCGGCCCGCCGAGAATCGCCGCCCCCGCCCAAATGCCGCCCCCACAGCCCCAGCCGACGACCCGCCACAATGGCCAAACCTTCGGCAAAACTCCCACACCGTCGCCGCGGCAGCCCGGCCAGCGCGGCCGGCGCCACAGCCACACAAGCCGAGGCGTGCGGCGATGACGGCCGTGCAAACGCGCCTCCGCCGCCCCATCGCCTTCCGTCGCCCTCCCGCCGTTTCCCGATCGGCCCGCAGCCGTCGGGCCACATCGCGCGCCGTCCTCCTCCTCTCGCCCGCCAACATTCACAGCCGTTTCTTCAACAATTGCCCGCCGCAAACGGACGCCGCCTGCGCAACAGGCGCCGCCGCCCCTCGCCGCTTCCGACCCAACCCCTCGACCGAGGCAAACCGCAATCCGAATCTACAGACCAACCCAATCTGCCGTCAGCACACACGACAGCCGACCTTACACGTTACGCGTTACACATTACGTTTACACGTCTAGGTTAGGTTAGGTTAGGTTAGGTTAGGTGGACGTGGGTTAGGTTAAGGGGACTTGGGTTAGGTTAAGCGTCAAACTTAGGTTAAGCATTCAAACACGTCAGGCGTCACAGGCTAGGTTAGGTTAGGTTACACGTTAGGTTAAGGGGTCAGTGCTAGGTTAAGAAGCGTCAAACGTAGGTTAAAAAAAAAAAAAAAAAGCGTTCAAACGTGAGGCGTGAGCCGGACAGCTTACCTTACGTAGACGTTAGGGGCTCACAGGCTGAGCTCACCTCGCCACACCACGGGTTAGGTTCGGTTCGCTCGGCTCAGCGTAAAGCGCCGAGGTCAGGGTTACGTTCGTTCACCTTCGGGCGCCACACTTTCGGTTGAAAGGTCGCGACGGGACGACGTCGGCAGGCACGCCGCAAACGAACAAAAACGTACAGACGACGTCGAAAACCGCCGACAGACGGGGGAGCAGCACGACCACGACCAGATACCGAGCGCGAACCAGACACACGCGAACCACCCCCACCGGCCAAAGGGCACCACACAACAACCCAGAGCACCACGTGTCGACACCAGAGCAACCCGCCGCTCACGCGACATGGCTGGCACCGAAGGGCAACCGCCCGCAACTGCGCTTTCCGCGCCGGCCCGGATGCACGTCGTGCTACAACAACACCACTACCGTACACAGCCGCTGTTCACAACATCACTATCATGCGCGCCCGCGGCTCGCCGCCGTCGCAGCCGCAGCCCCAACGCCAGCACTTTTGCACCACCATTCACACGCACCGCAACACAGCTCGCCGACACAGCCGAACAAAACAAACACCACACAACAACAGCAACAACGCCGCCGCCTCTACTTGTGCCGGCGACCCACCCCGCCGATGGCGCACCTTTCGCCAGCCGGCAATCGACACACACGCACCCACCCACCCACCCACCCGGGGCCCAGTGCAAAACACAAAAAAAACACACAAAAACAAAACAACACAAACGACACGGGAAGCGCACACCGCCACTTCGCGCGCACGCCACCAACCAGTCGTCGTCTCAAAATAACAAACACAAACAAAATAAACTAACAACTAGGGCAACACAAAACAAAAACGCCTCGCACGAACCGCCCACAAAAAGGACAAGCACACGCACAGCCTCTGCTGACGACCACGACGCAGCGGCACGCTGCTCCTGTCCCGCGCCCCGCGCCCCACTCGATTCACAACTCACGCGACACCGTCAACGACGGGCTCGCTTCCCGCAACCTACCACCTTTCCGCCACGACGCACAGCCCCAGCCCCACCCGACGACGCCCGTGGCAACGACTGCACTGCCACCACCGCCTCCCCCTTCCCCCCCAAAACACACACACACACACACAGCCAGCCAAAAACGCACTCGCGACCCACACATGCACGTGCATCGGCACACGCCAACCAGTCAACGTCGACAACCACACGCAAGGCTCGAAACGAAACCGGCGTCCTTCCACGTTGCCATCAAGCTACGCGACACAAGACACAAGGAACCAACACAACAGCCGGCCCCACTAATTCCCACTCTCACGCCGCAAAAAGCACACCGAAACCGCCAAACGCACGCACATTCCCCTTCGCACTGACACCGACCGGCTCGCTACCACACACCTCTCGGCAGCCGTTTCACGCCAATTCGCCACACCGCCCACACAGTCGACAAGCGCCCGCCCTGTACGGCACACGCAACGACGCAGCGCAGCAAAGGGCGCCCGCAACACATACCTCTCCTCCCTCTCTCTCTCCGCCGCCCGACGCGCCAACCGCCACACCACACCGCCAGCCACTCGCAAATTGTGCACTGCCACCAGCCACACGTCCAACACGCCGCGCCGCCTCCGGCCACCCGCCAGGGGGCGCTCACGTCCGCGACAACAGCGCGGCCCGCCGGGCCGGGCCGAACCGAACCGAACCGGGCCGCCGCTGCTCTGCACTCGGCACGGCCACAACCTGCTGCAGACCGGGCTCGTCTCTCTGTACGCGTCTGCCTGCGCATCAACACAACAACGACCTTTTTTTTTTTTTTTTCTCCCTCTCTACCGCCACCCCTTCTTCTCGCGTTTTTACTCGTTGTTGCAGCAGCGGCGCACACCTACACATCCACAGCCCCAGCCGAGCCGGCCTCACCTCAGGGCCCGCCGCCAGCGTCTCCTCCTCGGGCACAGGTGCGGTGCTGTGGCCGCCCATCCAACCGCATTGCTGGCCGTCCAGCCGCCAGGCGTTCCCACTGCCGCGAGCCACGCCGCGCACCGACCCTGCTGCAGAAAACGAAGCATAGCCAGAGACCGACCGGTACACAAAGCAAGCCGTCGCCTCGCCTCTTGTCCTTCCTGCCTTCCTTCCGCCCCCGCCCTTCTCACACCACCGCCTCTCCACTTTCGCCCCCCCCCCCCTCCTTTTTTTTGTTTTTTTTGTTTTCTTCTTTCTTTCTTTCTTTGGCCCTCTCTCCTTCCAGCCATGGCGGTTACGGCACCGCCTGCAGCGGCAGATTTTTTGCGCCCACAAGCCTACTCCTACCACCATTAACCTTGCCCTGCCCTGCCCATCAACGTCGCAGTCGAACCGACGCTTGCCAACACACTGCCCACGTTCCTTTCTCTTTTCGGCCTACGCCCATTACGCGCCGCCGCCACAGCACCTTCCCTTCCCACAACACACCGACGTCACCACACGCACCCAAAACAGGGGCCACGACCGTGTTCCTCGCCCACTCCCATCCCGCACGGTACGCACATTCCCAACTACTACCGCGCACCCTCCCTTTCCAATCTGTGTGTCTCTCTGTGTCTGTGTCCTGTCCGCGCGTGACGCCTCTCAACATCCGCCGTCCCCCGTCCCGTTTTCGCCCCCATGCCGTCGTCGCGCCGCCCCTGTCCGCCCCGCACCACACCATACACCGCTGCTTGTCCCGGCCGTTGCCACCAAAGGCGCCGACCGCAAACGCGCCACGCCGCAGCCCCCGTGCGTCTCGCGCTCGCTTGCATCTCCGTGCCGGCGCTGCCTCTCTTCCCGCTCGCACTCGACCTCGACAACACAGTCTTTGGCTCCGCCACTGCGTGTTCCGGTGGTACGCACGCTGCAACACCTACGTATTCATTACCAGAGCGATGGCGAGGCATGACAGCATCTCTGTCTGACCAGAGAGTTATTTATCGTTGCTAGTCGGCGCTTGGACCGCGCCAGACGACAGTAGTGGCACGCACCGGGTCGCCAGGAACAGTTGTTATATATATTGTAGCGCGAGTCGGGAGAGGTAGTAGTCGGTCGACAGTAGTAGCGGGTGGACGGTTGTACTGAGCGGGCGTCGGCGGCGTGCTCTGCTCGTCTCGCGACTCTGGTCACGGTTCGGGACGATGTATAGTATATTGTGTTATAATCAAAAGGTAGTGTGAAGCTGCATTGCGCAAATCTGATAACGTATGTTCATTGTACTTATTTTGTTCAACAACAAACAAAAGCCCCACTATTACTTTTTTCTAAAGTAACTCTTGTCTTTTAACGAAAAACATTCACTTTTTAAAGACTACTTCCTATGGCATTTCCCTCCAAGGAGTGCAATTAATTACCAGCCAGCACTCATTCATTGCACACAGCTGTGTAAGGGGTATCTACAATTGAGGGGCGGATATAAATGCAATTTTTTTTTTTTTTTTTTTTTTTTTTTGTTTTTTGTGTGTGTTGTAACCTCCCCGCAAATTTTAAACTAATGGACAATGTTATTTACGGACGCTAATGGACATTGCGCTAATTGTAACCTCGCCCACAATGAGAGGTATTGAAAATGGCAACAAAAATGTGAAATTCGCAATCTGACTCAAATATAAATTCTTCACAACATTTAAAGTCCGTTCAGCGACAGGAAACTTCAATTAAACCGAAATATCGGTCTTTGGCCCTGTGCAAAACAATCAGAATTTAAAGTCTTACCTCAGAATAAATGGATGTCACATTTCTGCTCTTGTTGTTGCGCAGCGCTTGGAGGAACTGCATTGCAAATAATAATATTCTCTTTTTTTTGTGATTTTAGTGACATTTTTCTTCAAAGAAGTGGAATGAAATGTGAAGTGCAACGAACTCTTTAGTTCAATAAAAAAATTAAATGTTTGAAAAATGCTTTTGAAATAGAAATTATTATTGGGGAACTTGTTGGAGAATAATTACAATAAATAAAATTCTTCATTATCTAATGATTATATTAATTGACAGTATACCTTATTCACCATCTTGACCAGTGTTGCCGACCGCCTACATCACACAACCGCACTCGGCTGCTACTACTGACCGACCGCTCTGCATGACGACTATTAGCGTACTGCACGCGACGACTACTGACAGAGTACAGCCCTCAACTAGACAGAGCTACAGACTCGCAACGACTGACTGACTGACTGACTGACTGACTGAGAACCGCTCGCAACACTCGCGCGGTCCAGCGCAAACTCTCTGGTCACAGATGCTACAATGTCTCGCCATCGCTGCTATGTTACATTACATACGTGTTTCAGTGTCTTTTTCATTGGGGTAACGATCTTTGGCTCTTTTTATTCTGAATACAGGGCCAAAGGTCAACGCTGCTGCCCTTATACAATTTATCACGTTTCATTATGTCTGTTGCAATGTTACATACGGTTCATTCTTTCATTAATCTTATCGTTGGGTTTGTTTTGTAGGGACGTTAACATTCTTCTGGCACATTTTTATTATCATCGGACTCTCTGCTATTTGTGCAGGGAGGTTATACCTGGGTCCATTTCCATTTCCATTTACATTTTAATATTGATAGACGTTTTGTGTTCTTTTTTGTTTCTTGTTGTTTTTCCTTCTTTTTTTTTTGTTGTTTTTTTTTTTTTTTGTTGTTTTGTTTTTCCCGCTCTCACCACCACCGCCGCATCACGCCTTCCGTTTTCTTGGTTTCTTTTCTGTTCTTCAACTGCTTCAACATCACCGCGCCCCATTTCCACACCACAGCCATCAGCCTCCAAGACGGGCAGGCGCAGTGTGCCATTTCCGGCGCACAAGCACACCCGTACGGTACTCTCCTCGCCCCCACGCCACCAACAACACAGCGACCACGCGGCTTTCAGGCACGGCACGGCACCGGCGAAATGCGCCGCCCCCGCCCCTCCGCGCATATCCGTCCGTCTCGCCACGTTCACTGACAGCCGCGTCTGCGGCTACACCACGACAACCACAACACAACACCGCTCCCCTCCCTGGCAACTCATTGTTTTTCTCCTCCTCTTTTGCACAAACCACAACGCCGAGCACAGGCGCAAGCCACCCACACCGCGCCCCTCCCCGTCCCGTCTTTGGCCGCCGCTCCTCGTTTGCCCCCTCCCATCTCCCGAAATGCCATGCCAGCAGCGTTACGCATGCCCCTCCCCTGTCCACACAACACTACCGCCAAACGAACAGCCTTCCGGGCCACATGCAGGGCACGCCCACCTCCAAACACTGCCAATTCACGGACGCACACACACACACACACACACTTTCTCGACACCTTTCTGTACGGAGGGTGCGTCATCTCGACCGTGACGGCAACTATCGACGATCCATTTCCCCCCACTGGTACAACATGTCCACCAACACCTACATACATCATTCAAGTACACAGACAATAGCATACACACAATGGGAGGGCACACGAACATGGACGGCACGGCACTGTCATACACTCTTCCTCAGAACCATATCAACAAACGTTACGTACATCCGGGAAAGCGAAAGCGAAAGCAAAAGCAAAAGCAAAAGCAAAAGCAAAGGCAAAAGCCCAATGCAGCCGTCAAAGGTAACGTTCACCACGGCAGACACTTGCAGCCGCGCCGCCGTTAAACGCATTTCAGTGCGGCTCCAATACGCCTCCGACGCGGGAACGTTCCGTTGCTCTACGAATGCGTTTCTCCCCTTTTTCCCTTCCTCTCTCTTTTGCCCCCCCTCTGTCCTTTCCTCCTTGCACTCTTGCCTCATTCCTCACGTTCTGCCCAGACATTCGACCGATCAAAGTCAACCTTTCGTTACCGTTCTCAGCGCGACGGTGTACAACAGTATGACGGGTGTGCCCAAGACTTCGGTTCAGTTGCGTGACGCCGGTCTATCGCGCCGATCGACAGTTACTCAGGGGGCGACGGATCGGACCACGTCACCGACACACAAAACACTTTCAAACAAACAAATACATACATACCGGATGGACACAGACAAACACGTGTACAGACATTCGCCAAACAAACGACCGCCGCCGCCGTCGTCGTCGTCTAGCGTCGCGCTTACTGTACTGCACTGGACACGCGTGCATCTTGAATGACGACATCGGTGTGCGTGCGTCGTACGCAATCAGTCAGACACGGCTATCAAAAATCAGAGTCGAATGGTACATCATCGTGCGTGTCGCCGTACACGTACAGTACAATACAACAACAATGCGTCTTAATGGCACGTTCATTTCAACGTCACTCACACACCTCCACGCTGCAGTTGCGTCGCACCATTGTCAAACTCGGCGTACGGCAAAGGGAATAGTGGGCGGCAAAAACAACCAAACAAAAACATTTCACATTTCACCCTCGCCATGTATGATGTGCAAAAAAACAAACCCGCAAACGGCCGTCGTTACGGCGACACAAAAGTCGCCGATCGCACTGTCCCCCCTCGCAGACAGGTAACACACACACACACACCCCAACACCAATGGGTCAAAACCACTCCAACGAGGCGTGCCACCATTCCACGCCACGGCGACCAACCTCGTGGCCGTACCCCGCAACACGCTTTGACGCGCCCACAATCAAAATGCACACATACATCACAGCCGTCCACACAAACAACAACAACAATTCCGCCCTTCCCGCAAAAGGCAAGTTGGTGGCCCTGAAAAGGGCCGTTTTGCCGCTCTCGCAACGGAGGAGCCTTCTCCATCCTTCCATTCCAGAGCCACCTCCTTACTTGGAGCTCGTGTACTTGGTCACCGCCTTCGTGCCCTCGCTCACGGCGTGCTTGGCCAGCTCGCCAGGCAGCAACAGCCGCACAGCGGTCTGGATCTCGCGGGACGTGATGGTCGAGCGCTTGTTGTAGTGCGCCAGGCGAGAAGCCTCGGCCGCAATGCGCTCGAAAATGTCGTTCACGAAGCTGTTCATGATGCTCATCGCCTTCGACGAGATGCCCGTGTCAGGGTGCACCTGCTTCAGCACCTTGTAGATGTAGATGGCATAGCTCTCCTTCCTCTTGCGCTTCTTCTTCTTGTCGCCCTTCGAAATGTTCTTCTGCGCCTTGCCAGCCTTCTTGGCGGCCTTCCCGCTAGTCTTGGGCGGCATCTCGAACGAACGTACGGCAGCAGCAACACCAGTAGCAAGCGCTCCGCTCTAGTCAGCGTCTCCCCACACAGTGGCACCCGCCGCCAGCCGCCGCCGCACCTTTACCAGCTCGCCCTGTTGCGGCCGCCGACCAATGGGGCGCGCGCGCAACCGGCCGCCGCACCCGAGCCCATAAAGCACCCCCACCCCTGAAGCCCCCCCCTATCCTCGAAAGGAAAAGCCCCCAGTTTGCAAACGTGCAAAAAGGCATCACATGCCGGCACAAAGGCCACAAAAGGAGTACAGCTAACTGAGGACGGCTTCCAAGTGCCGAAAAAGAGGCACACGGCCAGAGCAGCGGTGCTACACCAAGTACGACCACTTGACACCTCAAATAGGTACGTCACATTCACGGACGAGCCGGGGGAACCAACAACAGGGGAACCCACTGAGGAACCGACACAGAGAACAGTCCAAATCCCACCAATAGTCATTGTATGGACCGAGGACTTCAAAAGCCTCCAAATCCTTTTGAAGGGTGTGACATCGTCCACACTATCATTCAAGGTGTCAGGCAGAGATACCTACAAGGTCCTCACAAAATCCAGAGAGGACTACGACAATATTATGAAGGTAGTGAAAGATAAACGGCTGCACTCATATACTCACAGCACCGAACCATTGAGGCTGCTGAAGGTAGTGTTCCGCAAACTCCCCTTCCAGATGGATCCTGACCATCTGAAAGAGGAACTTGAGGACCTAGGCTACGGAATAAGGGCTGTATCACGCATGAAGACGCCGAAGACAAATCGGCAAACGCCGTTGTTCATGGTCGTCCTGGTAGACAACGTAGAAAACAGGAAGATATTCCAGGTAACTAGGGTCGCGAACATTACGAACGTGCAAGTAGAGAAGTTCCGCGGTAAAGGACGCAGGGCACAATGCTACTCCTGCCAAGGGCTAAACCATGTGGCAAGATATTGCACAATGCCCCCACGGTGTGTGAAATGCGCAGGGGAGCACCAAAGTAGAGACTGCCCCACACCAAGAACGAACACGCCCAAGTGCTGCAACTGTGGGCTCGCCCACGTAGCAAGCTACAGGGGGTGCGTGGTCTTCAAGAAGGCCGACAACAAACAGACTAGGAACAACATACCGGCGAGAAAAAACACCACACCAGCCAGGAAAATCGAAAATGGCGTAAGTTACTCCAGCATTGCCAAGCCGCGAAATGACGCGGAAGCAACAGCGGGTGGCAAGCGAGCAAGCGCAGGAAGCGCTAGCGAGCAAGCCACCGCGCCCGAGAGCGCAGCTAACACGAGCAAAACAGTGACGACCACAGAACACACCAATGACGCGAATAACACCTCCGCAAACATCGCGGAAGAACTCCGCGAGATGCGCCTACTAATGACATCGGTAGCCGAAATGATGAAAACACTACCGCAGCTCATAACTGCACTTACGACAGCCAACAAGGCCCAACAACCACCTGGAACCAATACCAATGAATAACGTCATTCATGGATTAACAGTTTGCGCCTGGAACGCAAATGGCATACGTACCCAAGGTGGGGAATTCAGGCAGTTTCTCCGGGACGAGGCAATAGATATATGCCTAGTCTCGGAAACTATGCTAAAGCCAGGTATTTTCGTACGTGCGGCGAATTACACATGCCACCGCACAGATAGGTTAACTCATGGAGGAGGCACTGCCATTTATATTAAAAACTGCCTCAAACACCACATTGTGCAACTGCCGAGACTTCGCACGGTTGAAGCCACAGCAGTGGTAGTACAAACATCGACAGGCGAAACCACATTCGTTGCAACCTACCGACCACCAGGTAAACTACTGGACCCGGCGGACTTCGCGGCATTGTTGTCCATCCGCGGTAAAATCTTTATCGCGGGTGACCTCAATGCTAAACACGCCGAGTGGAACTCCAGAGTGACCAATACGAGTGGACGTCGCCTGTTAAATGTGGTTCGACGGCACAACGCAGTCGCCCTGGGACCGTATGATCCCACTTGCTACCCTGCAAAAGGCGGCCGTCCCGACGTGCTCGACATCGCACTACTGAAGGGAGTGGGCAACCGCACAACTGCAACAACCCGAAACGCGCTCTCGTCGGATCACCTACCAGTAATATTCGACCTGGAGGTTCAAGGCGAGCTACTCCAGAGCCACCGAAGGCCACTAGGTAAAGTCAACTGGGAACAGTTTAGAGAGAGCCTGCAAGGTACCCTCAATGAAATCCCAGACCTGGCTGACATAGGTACTGATGAGGCAATCAGGAGACTTAATGCAGCTACAATACAGGCTGTAGCAAATGCTTCCCCCAGAGGCCCTCAAAAAATTAAAGACTTTTCACGCCAGCTCCCCCCAGAGCTAATAGACGCTATAGCCCACAAAAATAGAGTCTTTCGGGAATGGCAAGTAACCAGAAGTCCTGTCACTAAGCGTCTCCTCAACAGGCTCAGGAGAGAGCTGAAAGTGGCGGTGGAAGGCCATCGTAATAGGGAATGGGAAGGGAAGATAGCCAGCCTGCAGATAAACGATGGGTCAGCCTGGAAAACGACTAAGTACTTTCTGAGGAAAGGACAAAGCATCCCTCCCCTACAAGTCAGGGGTGAGGCGATTTGCGAGCCTGACGCCAAGGCCAGTGCCTTGGCCGATGCCTTTGCGGAGAACTTCACTCCTGTAGAGGATCCCATCGATGAGGAGCACATTCGTATAGTACAGCAACGGCTCCCAGTCTTCCTCGAAAGTGATGGCGGAACAGACATCGAAGACTTCACAGAGGAGGAAGTACAGGCTCAATTGAAGCAGTTAAACCCGAGGAAAGCGGGGGGGTGCGACCAGATAGAAAATGCAATACTGCTTCAGTTACCACAAGCAGCCATTCGCCCCATCACCGCGATCTTCAATCGGATCATGCAGACTGGCAACTTCCCCTCAGCATGGAAACATGCAGAGGTGGTTGCCATACCGAAACAGGGCAAAGACACCAGGCTTCCACAGAACTACAGGCCGATCAGCCTTTTACCATCAATATCTAAGGTATTTGAGCGCCTGTACTCCAAAAGGCTAATGCTTCACGTCAACGCTGAGGAGCTAATCCCGCCGGAACAATTCGGCTTCCGACGTGGACATAGCACAGAGCAACAGCTGTTACGTCTTGTGGAGGATGCGATGGGTGCCCTGGAGAGTCGGCAGTACGCAGGGGTAGTGCTGCTTGATGTCTCTAGGGCCTTCGATTGTGTGTGGCACGAGGGCCTCCTCTACAAACTGTTTGCAATGGGGGTACCTACGCCACACGTTCGACTCATCAAGTCCTACCTTAGTGGACGCACGTTCAATGTCCGTGCGGGAGCGGGTATATCCACGGCAAGGCCCATACAGGCGGGAGTGCCACAGGGTTCTGTCCTTGGCCCCCTTTTGTACTCCCTATACACCTCGGACACGCCAAAGGCTAACAGAGTCTCGGTCGCATTGTACGCCGATGACACCGCGTTGTATACCAGAACCGCGAACGCAAACCTCATGCGCCGCCGCCTGCAGACGGCATGTGAAGCTTTAGGGACATGGGCCACAAAGTGGCGCCTGAAATACAATGCCAGCAAAAGCCAGGCAATCATCATTACAAGGAAAAGAATCCCCAACGACCTACAGCCGGTGCGGATCATGGGAGGCCCCATCACATGGACCCGCACTGCAAAATACCTAGGGGTCACCCTGGATAGGCGCCTCACGTGGGGACCGCACATAAGGGACATTGTGGGTAAAGCCTATGGCAGATTGAGAGCGCTATACCCAATCCTGAACCCGAAGACAACCCTACCCACACGCTGCGGCATTACGCTGTTTCTCGCCCTTATAAGGCCGGTGATGGAGTATGCGGCAGTAGTGTGGGGCAATGCGGCAGACTGCCACATCCGGAGATTGCAGGGCCTCCAGGGTAGAGTGCTTAGGATGGTCATGAAACTCCCGCGTGATTTTCCCAACAGGGAGTTGCATGCCATCACTGGAGTGCAGCCAATAAAGGATAGGATAAGACAGACCGCTCAACTGTTTTATGAGAAAACACAGCAGTCAGAGAACAGACTGGTCTCGAACCTCGGGAACCAACCACATAAAAGGGCCACCACAAGATGGCCCGACCTGCTGCGGCAGTAAAACCTTTCCAGTAACGATTATAAAGTAACATAAATGCTCATCACAAAATAGGACCTACACACACGATAGGCCAACTCCAACACATATTAGGAAACGCAGGAATAGTGCTTGCACTTAACTTGCTTAACCAAGAGGTAGTCAGGCACTACCCAACCAGGTAATGAGCGTGCGAGCCCCCCCCTATCCACTAGAGCCCAGTCTGCGTGACACGACACCGAACGTCTCAGTGGAACAACTAGCAGCAACCATAAAGGCCCTTCAGGCTCAGGTGAATCAACTGGCAAACATCTTGGCCACAATGACTCAACACCCCGCCGAACACTCATCGGCAGCAAAGCAGGCGCCCTCATCGGCGATGACATCAGGAAACCCCACCCCTCGACATGGATAGACGACCTAACATACAAGACATGGATAGACGACCTAACATACAAGGTCTAAAAATGTGCGTCTTCAACGCAAACGGTCTATTCCCACAAGCCCTCGAATTCAGGGAATTCATGAAAGAGGAAGATATTGACATATGCTTAGTGGCCGAAACACACCTGAAGCCTGGTGTAAGAGCATCTGTAGCTAACTACAGCTGCTACAGACGCGATCGGCCTACCGCAGGAGGCGGGGTTGCAGTATATGTCAAACGAGGTATTAGACACCATCAAGTGTACCCACCAGCAACTCGCCAAATTGAAACAGTCGCATTAGAAATTGCCACTGTAACAGGGCCCCTCACAGTCGTTGCAGCCTACCGCCCCCCTTCCCAAACGTTAGAAGAAGAGGACATAGCTGCACTAGGGAGAATAAGAGGCAAGCTCCTAATAGGAGGAGACCTCAATGCCAAGCACGCAGACTGGCACTCACGAGTAAGCAACAGAGCTGGTCGACAACTGCAACGACTCGCGCGCATCCACCAGTTTCAGGTATGGGGCCCCGAGGAGCCCACCCACTTCCCAAACAACGGAAACAGGGCGGACGTCCTCGACATCGCACTCACGAAACACGTTACGGGTTTTGTGGCTGCCAATTCGATAAACAGGATGTCGTCGGACCACAATCCAGTTATCCTAGAGGTCGACATGGGAGAATGGCTCTCGCTCCCACAGCGCACCACAAATTACAAACGAACGAACTGGGAACAGTTCAGCAACGGAATAGCTGCTGAACTTGCCCAAGCCCCGCCTCCAACAGCAGAGACTGCTGAACAAGCGCTGGAAGACTTCACTAAAGCGATCCTGCAAGCAGCTGAGGAAGCAACACCTGCGCCAGCGGGAGCCCCCCGCTCCAGGCAGCTCCCCCAGCACCTGCTTGCCCAAATCAGACACAAAAACAGGATCGCCAAAGAATGGAAACTCACTAGGAACAAAAACACGAGGAGGCTGCTCAACAGACTACAACGAGAGTTGAAAGTTGCACTCACTGAGTATCGCAACCAGCAATGGTCAGAACGACTATCAACTCTCAAACTAGACGACCACAGCTTGTGGCAAGCCACGAAGCAGTTCACAAGAAGACGCGCAAAAATGCCCCCTCTGCATGGCGAACGTGGACTGCAATTCAGCACTGAAGACAAAGCAAATGCGCTAGCAGACGTGTTCGAAAAACAATTTACGCCAGCAGAGGTACAGGACAGAGAACACGTTGCAATCGTCCGCAGACAACTGGCCACCTTTTTAGAGGCAGACGACGACGATGAATACACGCCGCTCTTTAGTTCCGAAGACGTGACGAGTGTCATCAAATCGCTGCCAACAAGAAAGGCACCAGGCCACGACCAGCTCACCAACGAACTATTAAAACACATCCCGCCCATGGCAATAACACACTTAGCAGATATCCTAAACGAAATTACGCGATCGCAAAAATTCCCGACACAGTGGAAACACGCTGAAGTAGTCTCGATCGCAAAACCTGGAAAAGACCCGGTGTTCCCGCAACACTATAGACCGATTAGTCTACTGCCTACCCTCAGTAAACTATACGAGCGTCTCCTCTTAGTACCGATACAGGATCACATCAGAAGAGAGCAAATCCTGCCCAAATTCCAGTTTGGGTTCCGCCCACAACATTCGGCCCCCCAACAAATAATGAGGGTAGTAGAAGCAGCCACAGAAAGCTTCAACTGCAAAGGCTACTGCGGGATCGTCTTACTAGACGTGGCAAAAGCCTTTGATTCAGTTTGGCACACCGGGCTACTCCATAAATTGTACACCCAGGGCTTCCCCGGAAAGATTGTGAAACTTATAAAAAGCTATCTCTCCGGTAGGACATTCTCCGTAAAAGTAGAAACATCACTGTCAAGCAGGAGAAGAATACAAGCAGGGGTTCCACAGGGTTCGGTTCTTGGTCCAACCCTGTACAGTCTCTACACCGCAGACATACCAACCACCCAACACGTACAAACAGCACAGTACGCTGATGACACCGCATTCTTCTCCTGCTCAACAAACAGGAACCTGGTCACGAGACGTCTTCAAACCGCCCTAAATAAAACAGATGAATGGGCCAAACAATGGCGAATCTCACTAAACTCTGAGAAGACCCAAGCCATGCTAATGACTAGACGTCTCGGTAAACGCCGCCCCCCCAGAAGACCCTACCAAATGCTGCACCTGCAGGGCCAAAACCTCCCCTGGAGAGACACTGCGAGGTACCTCGGTGTGACACTAGACAAGCGCCTGACTTGGAAGTGCCACATCGAGGAAGTTCGCAAAAAGGCCCTAGGCAGGATGCAGATCCTGTATCCAATATTGAACAGAGAAAGTTCCCTTGACCCGAACACAGGAGTAGCCGTATATCGAAGTCTAATTAGACCGATACTGGAGTATGCGTGCCCTGTATGGGGTTACGCTGCCAGATCGACGGTAGAACGGTTACAAAAGATCCAGAACAGAGCGCTTAGAAGAGCGCTACACACACCGCCGCGCTTTCCGACGGAAGACCTCCACATAGCGGCAGACATCGAAAAACTAAACACGCGATTCCGTACCCTGGCGGAGCAGTTTTACGCCAACGCGGAAAGGTCGCCAAACGACTTAATAAACTCACTTGGTCGGTACAACAACGTACCAGACCGATACAAGAGACCAAAAGCAATACTCCTCGCATAATAATAAAAAAAATAATAATAATAATAAAAACAAACCCGTTACTAATAGTGACAGAAAAGAAACCAGAATACTCTAAAGAATAGAACAATCAAAAGACAAGAACATCCAAATACTCCACCAAAAATTGAAGGAAATGTCCGAGTGGGACAACAACCTTCACAGAAAACAACCTCTGAAGACAGAGGAAGAAATTAGAGTGAGCTGCTGCTGCTGCGCCGGCACGCACTCCGCTGCTCGACTCGCTGCCGCTCGCACCGGTCGTTTTCGTTTCCGTTTCGTGTGCACCGTCGCTAGCCCAATCGCCATGTCCGGACGCGGAAAGGGAGGCAAAGTCAAGGGCAAGTCAAAGTCCCGCTCAAGCAGGGCTGGGCTCCAGTTCCCGGTCGGCAGAATCCACCGCCTCCTGCGCAAGGGAAACTACGCAGAGCGCGTCGGCGCCGGGGCGCCCGTCTACCTCGCCGCCGTCATGGAGTACCTCGCGGCTGAGGTGCTCGAGCTGGCCGGAAACGCGGCCCGCGACAACAAGAAGACGCGCATCATCCCGCGCCACCTGCAGCTTGCCATCCGCAACGACGAGGAGCTCAACAAGCTCCTGTCGGGCGTCACCATCGCACAGGGTGGTGTCCTGCCCAACATCCAGGCCGTCCTGCTGCCAAAGAAGACCGAGAAGAAGGCCTAAAGGAGGCCAGGCAATCGCAGCGCCGCGTGCTCCCCTGCACGCAACGCGCTTTGCCGGCTCGGCTCGGCCCACAACAATCGGCCCTTTTCAGGGCCACCACACAAACCTACGTCCAAAGCAAAATTTCAGTCGTCCTCGCCGCACCTTGTTTTGTTTTTAACTTTGCACTTTCACAGCACAGCCGCCGCCGGCGCACGTCCGCCATCTTGTCGTCCACACAGCCCGTGTGGCCCAACACACACACACACACACATTTTGCACGGTCGCAGTCGCCTTCCAAACGACAACGGCAGCAATAATGACCATTGTTAAAGGGAGGCGTGTCGACACACCGCCCTCCACTCCCGCGCGCCGCAACGGCCGTCGACACGAACGAAACAGCTGATCCGGCCGCCTATGCCCACACGCCTAACACACAGAGCCAAACCACGCAAGCAAATAATCACCGCCTCTCGCACAACAACACACAGCCCGCCATCTCCATCGCGATCGATACAAAGACACACAATAACAAACACAAACGAAGCAGCTCCACTCTCACACACACACAGCCAGCCAGCCACATGACACGTTTCCTTTCCTTCTCCCCTCCCAGCCACATCACGTCGCTCAAACGGAAAGAAACAAACAACACAGCGCACACACGCAGCAACAACAACACAGACTCTTTCGCACTTTTCAACTTCCGAACAGTGTGGTGGCCCTGAAAAGGGCCGTTTTCTAGTCTCTCCCACCCACAAGCACGGCCGCGGGAAGGCCAGCGCCCGCTGCGACGCAGCCTAACCGCCGAAACCGTACAGGGTGCGCCCCTGCCTCTTCAGGGCGTACACCACGTCCATGGCCGTCACAGTCTTGCGCTTGGCGTGCTCAGTGTACGTCACCGCGTCGCGGATCACGTTCTCCAGGAACACCTTCAGCACCCCGCGGGTCTCCTCGTAGATCAGACCAGAGATGCGCTTCACGCCGCCCCTGCGAGCCAGGCGGCGGATGGCGGGCTTCGTGATGCCCTGGATGTTGTCGCGCAACACCTTGCGGTGCCGCTTGGCGCCACCCTTGCCGAGCCCCTTTCCTCCCTTGCCGCGGCCTGTCATCCTTCCTTCCTCGGGCAAAGCAAAACGTGCACAAACAGCAGCTGCAGCGGCTGGCGAGTCGGCTACGGTCTGCGCCCAGCGCGCCCGCCGCCCCCCTATATAGACTCTGGCCCGCCCTCCCCCCACCACGCGCAACCGAGGGCATATAAGCGCAGCACGGAGGCGCGCGGGCCCGTTGTCTAGGCAGCACCGGACGCCGCGCCGCACCTAACCTCCACGCACGCCGCTCCGCTACCGCTACCGCTATGGCCCGCACAAAGCAAACGGCCCGCAAGTCCACCGGCGGAAAGGCGCCGCGCAAACAGCTCGCCACCAAGGCGGCGAGGAAGAGCGCGCCCGCCACCGGAGGCGTCAAGAAGCCCCACCGCTACAGGCCGGGCACCGTCGCCCTGCGAGAAATCAGGCGCTACCAGAAGAGCACAGAGCTGCTCATCCGCAAGCTGCCATTCCAGCGCTTAGTGCGCGAGATCGCCCAGGACTTCAAGACCGACCTGCGCTTCCAGAGCTCCGCAGTCATGGCCCTGCAGGAGGCCAGCGAGGCCTACCTCGTCGGCCTCTTCGAAGACACCAACCTGTGCGCAATCCACGCCAAGCGCGTCACCATCATGCCCAAGGACATCCAGCTCGCGCGCCGCATCCGCGGCGAGCGCGCCTAAACCGCGCCGCGGCACCGCACCGCACCGCACCGCACAAACAAAAACGGCCCTTTTCAGGGCCACTAACATCTCTCCGTCGCGAGCAAACTTTGTCGGTCGCCTGCCTCTCGCCCCGCAACCCAAAAACAAAAACCACCACTTCCCGTCCGTCCGCCACACCCGCTCACTCTGCCTGCCTGCTAGCAGCGCGCAACAATCACACATCATCCCTCCCCGGCGCTCAAAGCGCACAATACCCAACGGCCGACGTCACACCGCACGGGTGGCTGGCCGGCCGCCGCTTTCGTTTCGAAAACAAAAAAAACCCGCACTCCAACTCCGACGGCCAACGGCCAGGCAGGCGCGCTCGCTCGCTCTACACGCCACCGAAATCCCCCGCCGACTCCTTCCACATCTCAACGTGCCCCCCGTTGCAAAACATAACACACACACACAAAGAAACAAAACAAAGACCAGACACGACTCGACAAGACAGACATCCGAGAAGAACGAACGCAGGCAAGCCAACCAACGTATTCAAACAAAACAACGTGACAGAAAACCAACCGTCGGCCGCCGCCACAAACACGGCGACAATCAACCACGACAACAACAACAACAACAACAACACCGCTTACCGCTACCGCCGCCCACACCCGCCACCGACCCCCGCAATCCAACCACCACGGCACGCAAACAGCATCCCCACGGGCATACAGAAACGCCAGACAGACAGACACCCACACCAGACGCTACACGACAATCAAAACCTTCCCCGACGTGCTTTGATGGCCCTGAGAAGGGCCGTTTTGGGCCGCGCGTCTCTTGCGCGCCACTAGACGACGACGGGGGGTGGGGACGACGGAGTCAAGCGCCAAACCCTTCCTTTCTCCCATCTCTTTCTCCTCTACTCTACTTCTTCTTCTTGGGCGAAGCCTTCGCCTTAGACGGCGTCGTCGCCTTCTTCGGGCGCGGCGCCTTCGGCTTCTTCGTCGGAACCTTGGCGGCCTTCTTCGCCTTCGACGGCGACTTGGCCTTGGCCGGCTTGGCCGCAGCCGCCTTCTTCGCACCCGCGGGAGCGGCCGACGCCGCAGACGCCTTCTTGGCGGCGCCCGCCTTCCGACCGGTCGCCGCCTTCACGCCACCAGCCTTCTTTGCGCCGGCCGCACGGGCGCCCTTCTTCTCCTTGCTGGCCGGAGCGGCGCGCTTCTTCTTGGCACCGCCAGCACGAGCCTTGCCGCCCTCGGCCGCCCCCCCGCCGCCGGCGCCGGCAAGCTTGAACGAGCCGGACGCGCCCTTCCCCTTCGTCTGCACCAGCTCGCCCGCCACGACGGCCGACTTGAGGTACTTCTTGATAAACGGCGCCAGCTTCTCCGCGTCCAGCTTGTAGTGCGCGGCTATGTACTTCTTGATCGCCTGCAGCGACGACCCGCCGCGCTCCTTCAGACTCTTGATGGCGGCCGTCACCATCTCAGAGGTGCGCGGGTGCGCAGGCTTGGCGCGCGGCTTCTTCGCAGACGACGCAGACTTGGCCTTCTTCGTAGTGCCGGTGGCGGCGGGTGCCGCAGCAGTCTCGTTCGTAGCCGCCTGATCTGCCATTTCGACGACGCGCGTAACACACAGCGAGAGCGAGAGCGAGCGGGACGGCAGGCAGGCACGCAAGCACAGCACAGCAGCAGAGCAGAGAATCACAAGGCCCAGCCAGTGTCGCGGGCGGGCGCGGACGGCCGAGAGAGCGGCCGCCACTCTGCGCGCCGCCGCGCCGCGCCTCCCGCGCTTGCTACCGCCCAACGTCCGACAGCCTGTGCGGAGCAGCCCCAAACCTGCGCCACAACCGCCCGCGCCTTTCAAACCACCGAGGATGGGGCTACACACAGCCACACCACAGTCGCCAACCAGTCGCCACGGCAGCGCCGCAAACCACGGCCAAACTGCAGCTACCGCGCGCTACAGCCTGGGTCGGCCCGCCGAGAATCGCCGCCCCCGCCCAAATGCCGCCCCCACAGCCCCAGCCGACGACCCGCCACAATGGCCAAACCTTCGGCAAAACTCCCACACCGTCGCCGCGGCAGCCCGGCCAGCGCGGCCGGCGCCACAGCCACACAAGCCGAGGCGTGCGGCGATGACGGCCGTGCAAACGCGCCTCCGCCGCCCCATCGCCTTCCGTCGCCCTCCCGCCGTTTCCCGATCGGCCCGCAGCCGTCGGGCCACATCGCGCGCCGTCCTCCTCCTCTCGCCCGCCAACATTCACAGCCGTTTCTTCAACAATTGCCCGCCGCAAACGGACGCCGCCTGCGCAACAGGCGCCGCCGCCCCTCGCCGCTTCCGACCCAACCCCTCGACCGAGGCAAACCGCAATCCGAATCTACAGACCAACCCAATCTGCCGTCAGCACACACGACAGCCGACCTTACACGTTACGCGTTACACATTACGTTTACACGTCTAGGTTAGGTTAGGTTAGGTTAGGTTAGGTGGACGTGGGTTAGGTTAAGGGGACTTGGGTTAGGTTAAGCGTCAAACTTAGGTTAAGCATTCAAACACGTCAGGCGTCACAGGCTAGGTTAGGTTAGGTTACACGTTAGGTTAAGGGGTCAGTGCTAGGTTAAGAAGCGTCAAACGTAGGTTAAAAAAAAAAAAAAAAGCGTTCAAACGTGAGGCGTGAGCCGGACAGCTTACCTTACGTAGACGTTAGGGGCTCACAGGCTGAGCTCACCTCGCCACACCACGGGTTAGGTTCGGTTCGCTCGGCTCAGCGTAAAGCGCCGAGGTCAGGGTTACGTTCGTTCACCTTCGGGCGCCACACTTTCGGTTGAAAGGTCGCGACGGGACGACGTCGGCAGGCACGCCGCAAACGAACAAAAACGTACAGACGACGTCGAAAACCGCCGACAGACGGGGGAGCAGCACGACCACGACCAGATACCGAGCGCGAACCAGACACACGCGAACCACCCCCACCGGCCAAAGGGCACCACACAACAACCCAGAGCACCACGTGTCGACACCAGAGCAACCCGCCGCTCACGCGACATGGCTGGCACCGAAGGGCAACCGCCCGCAACTGCGCTTTCCGCGCCGGCCCGGATGCACGTCGTGCTACAACAACACCACTACCGTACACAGCCGCTGTTCACAACATCACTATCATGCGCGCCCGCGGCTCGCCGCCGTCGCAGCCGCAGCCCCAACGCCAGCACTTTTGCACCACCATTCACACGCGCCGCAACACAGCTCGCCGACACAGCCGAACAAAACAAACACCACACAACAACAGCAACAACGCCGCCGCCTCTACTTGTGCCGGCGACCCACCCCGCCGATGGCGCACCTTTCGCCAGCCGGCAATCGACACACACGCACCCACCCACCCACCCACCCGGGGCCCAGTGCAAAACACAAAAAAAACACACAAAAACAAAACAACACAAACGACACGGGAAGCGCACACCGCCACTTCGCGCGCACGCCACCAACCAGTCGTCGTCTCAAAATAACAAACACAAACAAAATAAACTAACAACTAGGGCAACACAAAACAAAAACGCCTCGCACGAACCGCCCACAAAAAGGACAAGCACACGCACAGCCTCTGCTGACGACCACGACGCAGCGGCACGCTGCTCCTGTCCCGCGCCCCGCGCCCCACTCGATTCACAACTCACGCGACACCGTCAACGACGGGCTCGCTTCCCGCAACCTACCACCTTTCCGCCACGACGCACAGCCCCAGCCCCACCCGACGACGCCCGTGGCAACGACTGCACTTCCACCACCGCCTCCCCCTTCCCCCCCAAAACACACACACACACACACAGCCAGCCAAAAACGCACTCGCGACCCACACATGCACGTGCATCGGCACACGCCAACCAGTCAACGTCGACAACCACACGCAAGGCTCGAAACGAAACCGGCGTCCTTCCACGTTGCCATCAAGCTACGCGACACAAGACACAAGGAACCAACACAACAGCCGGCCCCACTAATTCCCACTCTCACGCCGCAAAAAGCACACCGAAACCGCCAAACGCACGCACATTCCCCTTCGCACTGACACCGACCGGCTCGCTACCACACACCTCTCGGCAGCCGTTTCACGCCAATTCGCCACACCGCCCACACAGTCGACAAGCGCCCGCCCTGTACGGCACACGCAACGACGCAGCGCAGCAAAGGGCGCCCGCAACACATACCTCTCCTCCCTCTCTCTCTCCGCCGCCCGACGCGCCAACCGCCACACCACACCGCCAGCCACTCGCAAATTGTGCACTGCCACCAGCCACACGTCCAACACGCCGCGCCGCCTCCGGCCACCCGCCAGGGGGCGCTCACGTCCGCGACAACAGCGCGGCCCGCCGGGCCGGGCCGAACCGAACCGAACCGGGCCGCCGCTGCTCTGCACTCGGCACGGCCACACCCTGCTGCAGACCGGGCTCGTCTCTCTGTACGCGTCTGCCTGCGCATCAACACAACAACGACCTTTTTTTTTTTTTTTTCTCCCTCTCTACCGCCACCCCTTCTTCTCGCGTTTTTACTCGTTGTTGCAGCAGCGGCGCACACCTACACATCCACAGCCCCAGCCGAGCCGGCCTCACCTCAGGGCCCGCCGCCAGCGTCTCCTCCTCGGGCACAGGTGCGGTGCTGTGGCCGCCCATCCAACCGCATTGCTGGCCGTCCAGCCGCCAGGCGTTCCCACTGCCGCGAGCCACGCCGCGCACCGACCCTGCTGCAGAAAACGAAGCATAGCCAGAGACCGACCGGTACACAAAGCAAGCCGTCGCCTCGCCTCTTGTCCTTCCTGCCTTCCTTCCGCCCCCGCCCTTCTCACACCACCGCCTCTCCACTTTCGCCCCCCCCCCCTCCTTTTTTTTGTTTTTTTTGTTTTCTTCTTTCTTTCTTTCTTTGGCCCTCTCTCCTTCCAGCCATGGCGGTTACGGCACCGCCTGCAGCGGCAGATTTTTTGCGCCCACAAGCCTACTCCTACCACCATTAACCTTGCCCTGCCCTGCCCATCAACGTCGCAGTCGAACCGACGCTTGCCAACACACTGCCCACGTTCCTTTCTCTTTTCGGCCTACGCCCATTACGCGCCGCCGCCACAGCACCTTCCCTTCCCACAACACACCGACGTCACCACACGCACCCAAAACAGGGGCCACGACCGTGTTCCTCGCCCACTCCCATCCCGCACGGTACGCACATTCCCAACTACTACCGCGCACCCTCCCTTTCCAATCTGTGTGTCTCTCTGTGTCTGTGTCCTGTCCGCGCGTGACGCCTCTCAACATCCGCCGTCCCCCGTCCCGTTTTCGCCCCCATGCCGTCGTCGCGCCGCCCCTGTCCGCCCCGCACCACACCATACACCGCTGCTTGTCCCGGCCGTTGCCACCAAAGGCGCCGACCGCAAACGCGCCACGCCGCAGCCCCCGTGCGTCTCGCGCTCGCTTGCATCTCCGTGCCGGCGCTGCCTCTCTTCCCGCTCGCACTCGACCTCGACAACACAGTCTTTGGCTCCGCCACTGCGTGTTCCGGTGGTACGCACGCTGCAACACCTACGTATTCATTACCAGAGCGATGGCGAGGCATGACAGCATCTCTGTCTGACCAGAGAGTTATTTATCGTTGCTAGTCGGCGCTTGGACCGCGCCAGACGACAGTAGTGGCACGCACCGGGTCGCCAGGAACAGTTGTTATATATATTGTAGCGCGAGTCGGGAGAGGTAGTAGTCGGTCGACAGTAGTAGCGGGTGGACGGTTGTACTGAGCGGGCGTCGGCGGCGTGCTCTGCTCGTCTCGCGACTCTGGTCACGGTTCGGGACGATGTATAGTATATTGTGTTATAATCAAAAGGTAGTGTGAAGCTGCATTGCGCAAATCTGATAACGTATGTTCATTGTACTTATTTTGTTCAACAACAAACAAAAGCCCCACTATTACTTTTTTCTAAAGTAACTCTTGTCTTTTAACGAAAAACATTCACTTTTTAAAGACTACTTCCTATGGCATTTCCCTCCAAGGAGTGCAATTAATTACCAGCCAGCACTCATTCATTGCACACAGCTGTGTAAGGGGTATCTACAATTGAGGGGCGGATATAAATGCAATTTTTTTTTGTTTTTTTTTTTTTTTTGTTTTTTGTGTGTGTTGTAACCTCCCCGCAAATTTTAAACTAATGGACAATGTTATTTACGGACGCTAATGGACATTGCGCTAATTGTAACCTCGCCCACAATGAGAGGTATTGAAAATGGCAACAAAAATGTGAAATTCGCAATCTGACTCAAATATAAATTCTTCACAACATTTAAAGTCCGTTCAGCGACAGGAAACTTCAATTAAACCGAAATATCGGTCTTTGGCCCTGTGCAAAACAATCAGAATTTAAAGTCTTACCTCAGAATAAATGGATGTCACATTTCTGCTCTTGTTGTTGCGCAGCGCTTGGAGGAACTGCATTGCAAATAATAATATTCTCTTTTTTTTGTGATTTTAGTGACATTTTTCTTCAAAGAAGTGGAATGAAATGTGAAGTGCAACGAACTCTTTAGTTCAATAAAAAAATTAAATGTTTGAAAAATGCTTTTGAAATAGAAATTATTATTGGGGAACTTGTTGGAGAATAATTACAATAAATAAAATTCTTCATTATCTAATGATTATATTAATTGACAGTATACCTTATTCACCATCTTGACCAGTGTTGCCGACCGCCTACATCACACAACCGCACTCGGCTGCTACTACTGACCGACCGCTCTGCATGACGACTATTAGCGTACTGCACGCGACGACTACTGACAGAGTACAGCCCTCAACTAGACAGAGCTACAGACTCGCAACGACTGACTGACTGACTGACTGACTGACTGAGAACCGCTCGCAACACTCGCGCGGTCCAGCGCAAACTCTCTGGTCACAGATGCTACAATGTCTCGCCATCGCTGCTATGTTACATTACATACGTGTTTCAGTGTCTTTTTCATTGGGGTAACGATCTTTGGCTCTTTTTATTCTGAATACAGGGCCAAAGGTCAACGCTGCTGCCCTTATACAATTTATCACGTTTCATTATGTCTGTTGCAATGTTACATACGGTTCATTCTTTCATTAATCTTATCGTTGGGTTTGTTTTGTAGGGACGTTAACATTCTTCTGGCACATTTTTATTATCATCGGACTCTCTGCTATTTGTGCAGGGAGGTTATACCTGGGTCCATTTCCATTTCCATTTACATTTTAATATTGATAGACGTTTTGTGTTCTTTTTTGTTTCTTGTTGTTTTTCCTTCTTTTTTTTTTGTTGTTTTTTTTTTTTTTGTTGTTTTGTTTTTCCCGCTCTCACCACCACCGCCGCATCACGCCTTCCGTTTTCTTGGTTTCTTTTCTGTTCTTCAACTGCTTCAACATCACCGCGCCCCATTTCCACACCACAGCCATCAGCCTCCAAGACGGGCAGGCGCAGTGTGCCATTTCCGGCGCACAAGCACACCCGTACGGTACTCTCCTCGCCCCCACGCCACCAACAACACAGCGACCACGCGGCTTTCAGGCACGGCACGGCACCGGCGAAATGCGCCGCCCCCGCCCCTCCGCGCATATCCGTCCGTCTCGCCACGTTCACTGACAGCCGCGTCTGCGGCTACACCACGACAACCACAACACAACACCGCTCCCCTCCCTGGCAACTCATTGTTTTTCTCCTCCTCTTTTGCACAAACCACAACGCCGAGCACAGGCGCAAGCCACCCACACCGCGCCCCTCCCCGTCCCGTCTTTGGCCGCCGCTCCTCGTTTGCCCCCTCCCATCTCCCGAAATGCCATGCCAGCAGCGTTACGCATGCCCCTCCCCTGTCCACACAACACTACCGCCAAACGAACAGCCTTCCGGGCCACATGCAGGGCACGCCCACCTCCAAACACTGCCAATTCACGGACGCACACACACACACACACACACTTTCTCGACACCTTTCTGTACGGAGGGTGCGTCATCTCGACCGTGACGGCAACTATCGACGATCCATTTCCCCCCACTGGTACAACATGTCCACCAACACCTACATACATCATTCAAGTACACAGACAATAGCATACACACAATGGGAGGGCACACGAACATGGACGGCACGGCACTGTCATACACTCTTCCTCAGAACCATATCAACAAACGTTACGTACATCCGGGAAAGCGAAAGCGAAAGCAAAAGCAAAAGCAAAAGCAAAGGCAAAAGCCCAATGCAGCCGTCAAAGGTAACGTTCACCACGGCAGACACTTGCAGCCGCGCCGCCGTTAAACGCATTTCAGTGCGGCTCCAATACGCCTCCGACGCGGGAACGTTCCGTTGCTCTACGAATGCGTTTCTCCCCTTTTTCCCTTCCTCTCTCTTTTGCCCCCCCTCTGTCCTTTCCTCCTTGCACTCTTGCCTCATTCCTCACGTTCTGCCCAGACATTCGACCGATCAAAGTCAACCTTTCGTTACCGTTCTCAGCGCGACGGTGTACAACAGTATGACGGGTGTGCCCAAGACTTCGGTTCAGTTGCGTGACGCCGGTCTATCGCGCCGATCGACAGTTACTCAGGGGGCGACGGATCGGACCACGTCACCGACACACAAAACACTTTCAAACAAACAAATACATACATACCGGATGGACACAGACAAACACGTGTACAGACATTCGCCAAACAAACGACCGCCGCCGCCGTCGTCGTCGTCTAGCGTCGCGCTTACTGTACTGCACTGGACACGCGTGCATCTTGAATGACGACATCGGTGTGCGTGCGTCGTACGCAATCAGTCAGACACGGCTATCAAAAATCAGAGTCGAATGGTACATCATCGTGCGTGTCGCCGTACACGTACAGTACAATACAACAACAATGCGTCTTAATGGCACGTTCATTTCAACGTCACTCACACACCTCCACGCTGCAGTTGCGTCGCACCATTGTCAAACTCGGCGTACGGCAAAGGGAATAGTGGGCGGCAAAAACAACCAAACAAAAACATTTCACATTTCACCCTCGCCATGTATGATGTGCAAAAAAACAAACCCGCAAACGGCCGTCGTTACGGCGACACAAAAGTCGCCGATCGCACTGTCCCCCCTCGCAGACAGGTAACACACACACACACACCCCAACACCAATGGGTCAAAACCACTCCAACGAGGCGTGCCACCATTCCACGCCACGGCGACCAACCTCGTGGCCGTACCCCGCAACACGCTTTGACGCGCCCACAATCAAAATGCACACATACATCACAGCCGTCCACACAAACAACAACAACAATTCCGCCCTTCCCGCAAAAGGCAAGTTGGTGGCCCTGAAAAGGGCCGTTTTGCCGCTCTCGCAACGGAGGAGCCTTCTCCATCCTTCCATTCCAGAGCCACCTCCTTACTTGGAGCTCGTGTACTTGGTCACCGCCTTCGTGCCCTCGCTCACGGCGTGCTTGGCCAGCTCGCCAGGCAGCAACAGCCGCACAGCGGTCTGGATCTCGCGGGACGTGATGGTCGAGCGCTTGTTGTAGTGCGCCAGGCGAGAAGCCTCGGCCGCAATGCGCTCGAAAATGTCGTTCACGAAGCTGTTCATGATGCTCATCGCCTTCGACGAGATGCCCGTGTCAGGGTGCACCTGCTTCAGCACCTTGTAGATGTAGATGGCATAGCTCTCCTTCCTCTTGCGCTTCTTCTTCTTGTCGCCCTTCGAAATGTTCTTCTGCGCCTTGCCAGCCTTCTTGGCGGCCTTCCCGCTAGTCTTGGGCGGCATCTCGAACGAACGTACGGCAGCAGCAACACCAGTAGCAAGCGCTCCGCTCTAGTCAGCGTCTCCCCACACAGTGGCACCCGCCGCCAGCCGCCGCCGCACCTTTACCAGCTCGCCCTGTTGCGGCCGCCGACCAATGGGGCGCGCGCGCAACCGGCCGCCGCACCCGAGCCCATAAAGCACCCCCACCCCCTGAACAAACCTAACAAACAATTTGCACAAAAAACAAACAACGAGCCCTCACTGAGCGTAGTTATAACAAAAGTAGGGCACGAAATAACAGAAGAGGACATCGAAACAGAACTCAATAACATGCAACTCGAATTCACAAAGGTGAAACGAATAACATCACGAGAATACGGGAAACCTATCCAAAAGGTTCGCGTCATATCCCGCAACAAAGACACGATTGACTACCTACTAAGCAATCACTTCAAATTGTTCTGTAAATTTCACCCAGTAGAACAGTCACATGTGCCACCACCACAGCCAGCACAATGCGCCAAATGCCATACCTTCGAACATAGCACAGAAAACTGCAAAAGCAAACCACTGTGCAACAGATGCGGAGGAACACATCTGATCGCCGCTTGCGAACAACAACCCGACAAGCCAACCTGCACAAACTGTTCCGGAGAACATCTAGCCACAGACCTGAAGTGTCCAAAAAGACCCAAAGCACCCTTATCAATCGAAGCCACTGCGAAAATCACATGCACTGATGAACCGACAGGAGCAAATCTCACAGAAAAAGACAAACCACAACCGGTAGTCTGCGAAGATTTCCTGAGAGCTACAACACTAGCACTAATAAACATTTTACCAGACCGCAAAAACCTCGTCATAAGCGCAATGCGAGAGATATCCAAAACTTTCTTCAAGCGCGAGATTTGTGTGTCACAAGCATGGAATAAGATACACTTTAGTATATCACCACTAAAGAGCACAAACGGTAGAAACACCGATATAAACACACAAAATCAAAACCAAACACGTTCGCAGGTCTAAACAATATGAGAACGAAAATTGCGTTCGTTAACGCGAACGGCATTAACACAAAGAAACCACTCATAGAACGGCAGATACTGAAAGAGGGTATTCAGATTTACGGTATCTCAGAAACAAGGGCAGGGCACGCCCCCATCAACATACTGGACTACGTGTGCTATCGAAAAGACGCGGTAAACGAGGCTAGAAACAGGGGATGGGCACACGGAGGAGTAGCCTTACTACACCACAAGAGACTCGCAGCAATACAAATACCACTGCCAGATGAACACGAAAACCAGCAGGCAATCATCATACAAATAGCATGCAAAAACAAGAAAAAACTGTTCTTGGCAGTGCTATACGTCCCCCCCACAGAAGAGATACCGAAAAACCTGATACAGTACATCAGCAGCCTAGGACCATGTATAATTCTAGGAGACCTAAATGCAAGATCCACAAATCTCGGCGACCATAGGACAAATAGAAACGGGACACTGCTAGAGGAACTATTAGAAGAAAACCGACAAATACTGAGACTACCTAACGAAGAACCAACCTTCATAAACCACGCCGGCTACTCCACACCAGACCATGTAATCATATCCGCCAACATATCAAAATGCATAAGTGACATAGAGATAGGGGAAGGGATCGGAAGCGACCACATACCAATCCACATAAACACGACATTAATAGCACCAGAAAAGACGAAACCAGAAATAAAAACGTACAAAGACAGAAGAAATATAGACAGGAAAAAATATCTAGAAAACATCAACCAGAACCTAAACATAACTAACGAAGAGATAGACAACTACGAAAAACTAGAAAATCTAAACGCACACATAACTAAGGTGATAGAAGACGCAGTGGAGACAAGTGCACCAATAAGAAAAATAATCGAAGGAAAAGAAGCAATACCAACACAAATCCTAACACTAATAAAACAAAAACGGCAGGTATACGCGCAATACAGACGCACTAAAGACCCTACTATTAAAAACCAATGGAATAGGCTAAACGATCAAGTACGACACCAGCTCAAACAGTTTAGGGCAAGAAAACTGGACACAAAAATACGGAACCTAGACCCGAAAAACCCAGCCGACTTCTGGAAGAAATTCAAACGACTGACGATCCAGAAAGAGGCACACGAAGCACCACTGATAATAAACGACGAAATCACGACGTGCAATAAGAAGAAAGCAGACGCCTTTCTAGGAGCGCTAAAAAACGTATACGCACACCCCCAAGACGACAAATTCGACAAAGATCACGAAATAAAAACGGAAATAGAAACAAAACCAGAGCTGGAACAAACAACCTATACGACCTACGACGAAGACCAGACAGCACTACTCGTAGACATAACCACACAGGAGGTAAAACAGGCCATAGCAGGTGGCAAAGTCACTGCCCCCGGCGCTGACGGCATCACCAGACAACACCTCAGACTAATACCACCGCAAACAATAATTCCGCCACTGCAGAAACTCTTTAATGCCATAATAAGGCTCAAAAAGACACCGCAACAGTGGAAAAAAGGCCAAATACGTATGCTACCGAAACCACAAAAACCGAAACACGACCCAAAATCATATAGACCGATAACATTACTGCCAGTGATCGGAAAAACATTCGAGGCAATCCTCACACAGAGAATCCAGAAATACGTAGACAAAAAAGGAATATTACCAGAAGAACAAGCGGGCTTTCGTAAAAACAAAAGTACAATTGACCCAATATTAAGATTAGTTAGTAACAGTGTCGAAGCAATAAACACGGGTATGGTCTCAACAGTACTGATGCTCGACATAGAACGGGCTTTTGATAAAGTGTGGCATACAGGGCTATTAAAGAAACTATTACAACATAGCATACCGAAAGAAATAGTGCAACTAATAAACAACATGATTACAGAACGACAGATCGTAGTAAAAGTCGGAGACACCTACTCTGACACACTAAAACCCAAAGCAGGTGTACCACAAGGGGCTATCATCTCACCTCTACTTTACAATCTTTATACAGCCGACATCCCAAAACCGACCGGAATCAACGAACAAATAGCCCTGTATGCCGACGATACAGCGTTCTGGTGCCAAGCAGCAACCACCGAAATGATAACAATAAAAACAAACAGATATGTCCAGATATTAGAAAAATGGCTAGCAACATGGAGGATCCGCCCAAATCCCACAAAAACGCAAGTACTGGTAATAAAACACAGACACCTAACCAGACACAGGCCCCAAAACCCAGACGATGTGAAAATATCGTTATGGGGACAAACGATAAAACCAAGTCCTACCGCCAAATACCTAGGATTGGACTTCGACAGCCTACTGAACTGGGAGAAAAATACAACCAAGAAAATAAGCATAGCCAACGCCAAAGCAAACAGAATACAACTACTCAAACACAGGAACGGAGGAGCAAGCACAAGAACAGTCTTGCACCTATACAAAATGTACGTAAGACCAATAATGGAGTACGGAGCAGTAGTATGGGGCGGCACAACCACACAATGCAACAGAATAAAGGCCACAGACAGAAGAATATTAAGGAAACTAGCGCAAATACAATATGAACCAACAGCAACACTTCACAATAGACTCGAAATAGACTCGATAAAAGACAGAATCATAAAGCAAATGGCAACATACGGAAATAACAGATTAACAACTAATCAAGACATCAAGACGCTAATCACGACAATACCTTACCATTTAAATGCACCAGCATATAAATACCCATATCCGCCTCACATTATAGCAATAGCAACTGAACAAGAATACCCAGACAAACATGAAGACATAAAAGCAATAACAGAAAGCAAAGATCTGCCCCAACATCTAACAACAGAATAAGATAAATAAATAAAAGACATAAAAGACATAGAAGAACACTCTAAGGACTTTCACCCGACTCCAGCTGAGGTTTTCAGGGGTTTCCCTCAGCCGTAAGGCAAATGCCGGAGTTGTGTATTTTCCCCAGAACAAACAAACAAATAAGATCACAAACAAATAAAGAAAAGTAAACAAGAGAAGATAAATAAAAAATTGTAGATTCCCTCCCCAAATTAACAAATAAATTGTGTCACCACAGAATAACGTAAGATAAACTAAGGCTCCAAACGGGCAGTAAGCCCTATATGAGCCCACCCCACCCTTCCGGTGGTGGAATGAAATATTTAAAAAAAAAAAAAAAAAAAAAAAAAAAAAAAAAAAAAAAAAAAAAAAAACTCCGCTGCTCGACTCGCTGCCGCTCGCACCGGTCGTTTTCGTTTCCGTTTCGTGTGCACCGTCGCTAGCCCAATCGCCATGTCCGGACGCGGAAAGGGAGGCAAAGTCAAGGGCAAGTCAAAGTCCCGCTCAAGCAGGGCTGGGCTCCAGTTCCCGGTCGGCAGAATCCACCGCCTCCTGCGCAAGGGAAACTACGCAGAGCGCGTCGGCGCCGGGGCGCCCGTCTACCTCGCCGCCGTCATGGAGTACCTCGCGGCTGAGGTGCTCGAGCTGGCCGGAAACGCGGCCCGCGACAACAAGAAGACGCGCATCATCCCGCGCCACCTGCAGCTTGCCATCCGCAACGACGAGGAGCTCAACAAGCTCCTGTCGGGCGTCACCATCGCACAGGGTGGTGTCCTGCCCAACATCCAGGCCGTCCTGCTGCCAAAGAAGACCGAGAAGAAGGCCTAAAGGAGGCCAGGCAATCGCAGCGCCGCGTGCTCCCCTGCACGCAACGCGCTTTGCCGGCTCGGCTCGGCCCACAACAATCGGCCCTTTTCAGGGCCACCACACAAACCTACGTCCAAAGCAAAATTTCAGTCGTCCTCGCCGCACCTTGTTTTGTTTTTAACTTTGCACTTTCACAGCACAGCCGCCGCCGGCGCACGTCCGCCATCTTGTCGTCCACACAGCCCGTGTGGCCCAACACACACACACACACACATTTTGCACGGTCGCAGTCGCCTTCCAAACGACAACGGCAGCAATAATGACCATTGTTAAAGGGAGGCGTGTCGACACACCGCCCTCCACTCCCGCGCGCCGCAACGGCCGTCGACACGAACGAAACAGCTGATCCGGCCGCCTATGCCCACACGCCTAACACACAGAGCCAAACCACGCAAGCAAATAATCACCGCCTCTCGCACAACAACACACAGCCCGCCATCTCCATCGCGATCGATACAAAGACACACAATAACAAACACAAACGAAGCAGCTCCACTCTCACACACACACAGCCAGCCAGCCACATGACACGTTTCCTTTCCTTCTCCCCTCCCAGCCACATCACGTCGCTCAAACGGAAAGAAACAAACAACACAGCGCACACACGCAGCAACAACAACACAGACTCTTTCGCACTTTTCAACTTCCGAACAGTGTGGTGGCCCTGAAAAGGGCCGTTTTCTAGTCTCTCCCACCCACAAGCACGGCCGCGGGAAGGCCAGCGCCCGCTGCGACGCAGCCTAACCGCCGAAACCGTACAGGGTGCGCCCCTGCCTCTTCAGGGCGTACACCACGTCCATGGCCGTCACAGTCTTGCGCTTGGCGTGCTCAGTGTACGTCACCGCGTCGCGGATCACGTTCTCCAGGAACACCTTCAGCACCCCGCGGGTCTCCTCGTAGATCAGACCAGAGATGCGCTTCACGCCGCCCCTGCGAGCCAGGCGGCGGATGGCGGGCTTCGTGATGCCCTGGATGTTGTCGCGCAACACCTTGCGGTGCCGCTTGGCGCCACCCTTGCCGAGCCCCTTTCCTCCCTTGCCGCGGCCTGTCATCCTTCCTTCCTCGGGCAAAGCAAAACGTGCACAAACAGCAGCTGCAGCGGCTGGCGAGTCGGCTACGGTCTGCGCCCAGCGCGCCCGCCGCCCCCCTATATAGACTCTGGCCCGCCCTCCCCCCACCACGCGCAACCGAGGGCATATAAGCGCAGCACGGAGGCGCGCGGGCCCGTTGTCTAGGCAGCACCGGACGCCGCGCCGCACCTAACCTCCACGCACGCCGCTCCGCTACCGCTACCGCTATGGCCCGCACAAAGCAAACGGCCCGCAAGTCCACCGGCGGAAAGGCGCCGCGCAAACAGCTCGCCACCAAGGCGGCGAGGAAGAGCGCGCCCGCCACCGGAGGCGTCAAGAAGCCCCACCGCTACAGGCCGGGCACCGTCGCCCTGCGAGAAATCAGGCGCTACCAGAAGAGCACAGAGCTGCTCATCCGCAAGCTGCCATTCCAGCGCCTAGTGCGCGAGATCGCCCAGGACTTCAAGACCGACCTGCGCTTCCAGAGCTCCGCAGTCATGGCCCTGCAGGAGGCCAGCGAGGCCTACCTCGTCGGCCTCTTCGAAGACACCAACCTGTGCGCAATCCACGCCAAGCGCGTCACCATCATGCCCAAGGACATCCAGCTCGCGCGCCGCATCCGCGGCGAGCGCGCCTAAACCGCGCCGCGGCACCGCACCGCACCGCACCGCACAAACAAAAACGGCCCTTTTCAGGGCCACTAACATCTCTCCGTCGCGAGCAAACTTTGTCGGTCGCCTGCCTCTCGCCCCGCAACCCAAAAACAAAAACCACCACTTCCCGTCCGTCCGCCACACCCGCTCACTCTGCCTGCCTGCTAGCAGCGCGCAACAATCACACATCATCCCTCCCCGGCGCTCAAAGCGCACAATACCCAACGGCCGACGTCACACCGCACGGGTGGCTGGCCGGCCGCCGCTTTCGTTTCGAAAACAAAAAAAACCCGCACTCCAACTCCGACGGCCAACGGCCAGGCAGGCGCGCTCGCTCGCTCTACACGCCACCGAAATCCCCCGCCGACTCCTTCCACATCTCAACGTGCCCCCCGTTGCAAAACATAACACACACACACAAAGAAACAAAACAAAGACCAGACACGACTCGACAAGACAGACATCCGAGAAGAACGAACGCAGGCAAGCCAACCAACGTATTCAAACAAAACAACGTGACAGAAAACCACAACCGTCGGCCGCCGCCACAAACACGGCGACAATCAACCACGACAACAACAACAACAACAACAACACCGCTTACCGCTACCGCCGCCCACACCCGCCACCGACCCCCGCAATCCAACCACCACGGCACGCAAACAGCATCCCCACGGGCATACAGAAACGCCAGACAGACAGACACCCACACCAGACGCTACACGACAATCAAAACCTTCCCCGACGTGCTTTGATGGCCCTGAGAAGGGCCGTTTTGGGCCGCGCGTCTCTTGCGCGCCACTAGACGACGACGGGGGGTGGGGACGACGGAGTCAAGCGCCAAACCCTTCCTTTCTCCCATCTCTTTCTCCTCTACTCTACTTCTTCTTCTTGGGCGAAGCCTTCGCCTTAGACGGCGTCGTCGCCTTCTTCGGGCGCGGCGCCTTCGGCTTCTTCGTCGGAACCTTGGCGGCCTTCTTCGCCTTCGACGGCGACTTGGCCTTGGCCGGCTTGGCCGCAGCCGCCTTCTTCGCACCCGCGGGAGCGGCCGACGCCGCAGACGCCTTCTTGGCGGCGCCCGCCTTCCGACCGGTCGCCGCCTTCACGCCACCAGCCTTCTTTGCGCCGGCCGCACGGGCGCCCTTCTTCTCCTTGCTGGCCGGAGCGGCGCGCTTCTTCTTGGCACCGCCAGCACGAGCCTTGCCGCCCTCGGCCGCCCCCCCGCCGCCGGCGCCGGCAAGCTTGAACGAGCCGGACGCGCCCTTCCCCTTCGTCTGCACCAGCTCGCCCGCCACGACGGCCGACTTGAGGTACTTCTTGATAAACGGCGCCAGCTTCTCCGCGTCCAGCTTGTAGTGCGCGGCTATGTACTTCTTGATCGCCTGCAGCGACGACCCGCCGCGCTCCTTCAGACTCTTGATGGCGGCCGTCACCATCTCAGAGGTGCGCGGGTGCGCAGGCTTGGCGCGCGGCTTCTTCGCAGACGACGCAGACTTGGCCTTCTTCGTAGTGCCGGTGGCGGCGGGTGCCGCAGCAGTCTCGTTCGTAGCCGCCTGATCTGCCATTTCGACGACGCGCGTAACACACAGCGAGAGCGAGAGCGAGCGGGACGGCAGGCAGGCACGCAAGCACAGCACAGCAGCAGAGCAGAGAATGAGATGCTCAGGTTGTTATAGTGTACCGAAGTTCCACTGGGCTGTGCCCGTCTGACTTCAAGTTATGCGCTTGGGGATTTATGAAAGTGAGGTATTGTGCTATGTGCGTGTTTTTATGTAAATGTTTGTTCTGTGTGTGGGTAAGTGTTCTCTAAATGTCTCTAAATTGACGGGTGAGTGTTAGTTTTGGGCGCTTATGTTGAAAATCGGGGTGTTCGCGACCTAAATTTTGTATGAGGTTGTGGGGCGATGTTTGTGCTTTCTCATATAGTTTGGTGGACTTCTCCTTTATGAGGGAGTATATGGTTGGGTGGCCTAAAAATTCTCTAATTTGTGTGTTTCGGACGTATCTGTCAGCGCCTGTGATGACTCGGAAGGTTTTGTTCTGGAGTCGCTGTAATCGTGCCAGCGTGGTGTCTGACGCCATCGACCATACTTCCGATCCATACAAGATGGCCGGTAGCATGAGCTGGCGCCAGAGAAGCATTTTGCAGCTTAGGGTGAGGCCGTCACCCTTTAGGAGGGGGTATAGCTGCGACAGGAGGGCGCAGCCTTTGTTGGCAGTTTTGTGGACGTGTTGTTGCCACGTAAGACGCCTGTCTATTTCGAGCCCTAAGTATGTAATACGGTTACGCCAGGCTAGGTCCCGGCCACCAATGGTGAGTTGTTGGTCTGGGAGTTTCAGCCTGGTCGTAAAGTATATTGCTTGGGATTTCTCGGGGTTAACCTTGATTTTCCAAATGTTGCACCACTGAGTGATGACGTCGAGGTGTTCTTGTAGCTTGCGTCGTATGAATGCAAGGTTACGACAGCTCCTGAAGATTGCTGTATCGTCGGCGTAGAGAGCAATCCCTCCGCCAACCTGCTTGGGTATGTCGTTAGTGTAGACTGAGTATAGAACGGGACCCAAGACCGAACCCTGCGGTACTCCGGCCGCAATCGGTCGTGTCTGGCTCGATCTCGATCCACTTCTTACGAAGAATTGACGCTCCGCAAGAAATGAATCAATGATCTGTATTAGATGTCCTGGGCACCCTATTTGGTCTAGTTTATATATTAGGCCATCGTGCCAGACGCGGTCAAATGCCTTCTCTATATCCAGGAACACTGCTCCTGTAGATTCTCTCTTTGCCCTGGCCAGGCAAATGTGCTCTACCAAGCGCAGGCATTGTTGGGTTGTGGAGTGTTCAGAGCGGAATCCAAACTGCTCGGGCATCAGGATGTTGTGTGCAGTAAGGAAGTGTTGAAGGGGTGAGAGGATGAGCAGCTCGAGTATTTTACTCATGCCATTTAGTAGGGAGATAGGTCTATAGCTTTCTGGAAGGAGCAGGTTTTTATTAGGTTTGGGGAGGGTGATTACTTTCGCAGTTTTCCACACTGAGGGGAAGTAGGTGAGCTTTAGGCAAGCGTTGAAGACGCTTGCCAGAAATGTTATGGCAGGAGGTGGAAGGTGCTTTAGGAGTGGGCTGCGGATGCGGTCAGGGCCAGGAGCTTTGTGGTTTCCCTGACGCTTGATAAGTGCGCATATTGTCGGCTCGTTTACGGGCACGAATTCTGTATTTGGGCGCGTATTTCTAATCTGAGTCACTCGTCCGACGACTAATCTTTCCTGCCTTTCACTCTCGTCATCGTCGATGACGTGAGTTCGGAATTGTGACTCTAGTGATTGTGCCATTATTTCCGCCTTATCGTGATCTTCGTACACTAGACCGTTCACGCCGTGGAGTGGCCTGTTCTCTCTGGTGGGGGTTTTCCGCTGCCGGGCTATTCGCCAGATCTTGCGTTTGCTGCTCTCTGTTTCGGCGGTTTGTAATATCTCCTCCCAGCAGCGGCTCCTGTGCTCCTGCAGTCGGAGTTTCACATGATCCTCCAGTCGCCGCAGCCGGCGGCGGTCAGCTGGGTCGCGGTGACGCTGCCACAGCTTACGCAACCTGCGTTTGGCGACTATGAGGTCCCAGATGTCAGGGGGCAGGTCCCTGGCGCCAGGCTCTGTGGTGAGCCTGACGCTTGTAGCGCGAGCACAGGCGTGGAGGGCGTCTGTGAAGTTGGTGATTGCTTCGTCTATCTCTTCTTTTGTTTCCATCTGTGGGATTTCCTCCACGTGCTCACCCACCAGGTATTTGTATCGGTCCCAATTTGTTATTACTTCTGTTTTTGCCATCCTCCCGGCTTCGTCTTCGACACTGGCTATGTCCAGAACGACCGGGTTGTGGTCAGAGTTCAGCTCGTAGTGCACAGTGACTGTCGCGTCGAGAGCAAAGTTTTTAACGACAAAAATATCCAGGATATCCGGGTTTTTTGTCGGGTCCGCAGGGATATGCGTAGGCTCGTCGGGTGCGATGACGCTGAGGGCGGCACGCCTCTCGACGAGTCCATGCAATCTCACACCACTTCTGTTCTCGGCGCGGCAGCCAAAGGCCGCATGTTTCGAGTTTAGGTCCCCTCCCATAATCACACGAGCGCCAGTACCCAGCAGAGCCTGAAGGTCCTGTGTCAGTATGGTGGTGCCCGGGGGGTGATAGGTGGAGATGATGGTGTATGGTATGTTTTGAATTTTTATTTCTATACCGGCTGCCTCGATGCTGGGTGTCTGCGGTAGGTCCACTGTGCGGAAACACCTTCTGCCTTTTACAAGGACCGCTACTCCGCCGCGCTCGCGGCCTACGCGGTCTACTCTATGGATGGAGTAATTTCTCACAGAAAAGCGGTCCTTGGGCTTAAGGTGGGTTTCCGTCAGGCAGACAACGTCGATCGCATACCGGTCTAGAAACTCCTCTAGGATATGTTTTTGTGTTTTTACGCCATTGGCGTTAAAATTTAAAATGGTGAACTTCCTGGATCTAGGGGGATCCATTAAAAGCGTCGAATAATGAAATTGCTCCCTCTGCGAGGGCCATGAATTTACTTAGGCCATCAGGCGCCGCCCGCACGCGCGCCATGGTGTCCCTAATTGTAAACATGATGTTTGTCAGGCTGAAGCCCGCAAACAGTTGGCGCAGCTCGTCAAAGACGCCGAGCGGCGTCCCTGGCTGCTGGCCAGCAGCCGACTGAGGCGGCGCGGCAGCTGCGGGCGCCTCAGTGCGCTGGTGACGTGGAGGGGGAGGCCAGGCGGCAGCTGCCGTCGGGGCGCGTGGTGGGGGAAGCGAGGGAAAGGCATCTCGCCCCGGCACAGTCGCTCTGCGGCTGCTGGCGGAGGCAGAGCTAGCTGCCTGCGCGTTGGCCGCAGATGTTAGCGGCGGCGTCGTGGAGGCGGAAGCGCCTCGAGACAGGGCAGCACCGTTTACCGACCGAGGGGGGCGGGTGGACATCAACTGTATTCGTGTGGGGCATCGGCTGTAGTTCGCCGGGTGATCGCCCCCACATAGGGCGCATTTTGCCGGGGTTGCACGGCTCTTCTTACATGCGTTTGTCAAGTGTGGGCCGGCACACTTGACACACTTTGGAGGATGGTGACACTGCTCTGCAGAGTGGAACAACTGCTGGCATTGGTGGCACTGGACAGGACCTTCAGGTTGGCGATACCTCTCTACCGTAACCTTGCAGTTCATGAACAGCTCGATTTTTAAGAGCTCTCTATTACGCTCGTCGGGGTGTAATATAATTTTGAAAGAAGCTCTCTTCCTGCGCCCCTCTCCCGGGTTGCTCGGGTCAGATGCCTTGGTCTCCTGTTTGACCTCGATAACCCTGAAGTGACGCGCAAGGAGAAGCTCCTTTATCTCCGCGGGATCAGTGTCACTGGGGAGACCTTTGATCACCGCCTTGTACGCGTTTTTCTCAGTGACCGGGTAAGTGTGATATGGTATTTTCTTCTGTGTGAAGTAGGCTGTAAGAAATCTGTAGTCGGGCAGGGTAGACGGTTGAAATTTTACGGAGGACCCCCTGCATGAGGTATTTAGTCCTCCTTTTAGTTGAGGGGCGACCTCCTTTATGATTTTCATCGTACCATTTACTATTGTGGCAAGAATTGGGGGGACCTTTTCCCGCTTCGGCCTCGATTGCGCTTGCGCGCCCGAGGTCGAGGGACGGGTAGGCATTGTTTCGGTCGTTTCCGCTCCGTCGGTGTCAATCGGAGCGAAACTATTTGATGTTGGTATGTTTGCGATAACTGCTTCCCCCCCTACTTCCATGTCATCACTCACAGGTTGCTCCGTTTCCTCAGCGAGCCGGCTTGGGGCCGGACGCTTAGGCGCTGGCATTACGTCCGAGTCTTGTACTCGTGTTTTGGCTTTGCTAATGGCTGAAGTTGGTTGGCCGCGGGTACCCAGTGACTGGGTGCCGCAGCGGACTGGGGCTTTGGGCTTACCCAAGATGACTGTGTCAGCGGAACTTGAAGTCTGACATTTACTGCCCAGGGGCACTGGTTGTTCGTTCGTTGGCACCGTTAGGTATCCCCGAACAGCGCCAGCCCTACCATTGACTGCACGCGGGTTACCGGGTAGTACCACGGACCCTGGCGCAGGAATTTCCCTACTCTTGGAGGAGCAGGGAGGATGCCCTGCGGCAGTATCTGGGTGATTCACGTCTGAGGCAGATCAGACGACCGGTGAACTAGAAAGCCACGGCCCTCGCCGCCACCGCGCTGCCAGTAGACCGGCAGCCGCTGCACGACAAAGGGACCACGTAAGCGTCCTACCACGACAAATTTGCGGCGCAATCGCTAAGCGTGCGCACCCACACACGACAATTTTTGCTTGCGTTGTGCACGCACAACGCACACGACAAATTTTGCTGTGCTACGGCTAGCGTAGCGCTCCCAAGGGATCTCCCAGCAGCGCGCGGCAGTATAGCGTCCGCTCACGGCCGATCCACCCCCTCGAATGCGCAGAGAATCACAAGGCCCAGCCAGTGTCGCGGGCGGGCGCGGACGGCCGAGAGAGCGGCCGCCACTCTGCGCGCCGCCGCGCCGCGCCTCCCGCGCTTGCTACCGCCCAACGTCCGACAGCCTGCGCGGAGCAGCCCCAAACCTGCGCCACAACCGCCCGCGCCTTTCAAACCACCGAGGATGGGGCTACACACAGCCACACCACAGTCGCCAACCAGTCGCCACGGCAGCGCCGCAAACCACGGCCAAACTGCAGCTACCGCGCGCTACAGCCTGGGTCGGCCCGCCGAGAATCGCCGCCCCCGCCCAAATGCCGCCCCCACAGCCCCAGCCGACGACCCGCCACAATGGCCAAACCTTCGGCAAAACTCCCACACCGTCGCCGCGGCAGCCCGGCCAGCGCGGCCGGCGCCACAGCCACACAAGCCGAGGCGTGCGGCGATGACGGCCGTGCAAACGCGCCTCCGCCGCCCCATCGCCTTCCGTCGCCCTCCCGCCGTTTCCCGATCGGCCCGCAGCCGTCGGGCCACATCGCGCGCCGTCCTCCTCCTCTCGCCCGCCAACATTCACAGCCGTTTCTTCAACAATTGCCCGCCGCAAACGGACGCCGCCTGCGCAACAGGCGCCGCCGCCCCTCGCCGCTTCCGACCCAACCCCTCGACCGAGGCAAACCGCAATCCGAATCTACAGACCAACCCAATCTGCCGTCAGCACACACGACAGCCGACCTTACACGTTACGCGTTACACATTACGTTTACACGTCTAGGTTAGGTTAGGTTAGGTTAGGTTAGGTGGACGTGGGTTAGGTTAAGGGGACTTGGGTTAGGTTAAGCGTCAAACTTAGGTTAAGCATTCAAACACGTCAGGCGTCACAGGCTAGGTTAGGTTAGGTTACACGTTAGGTTAAGGGGTCAGTGCTAGGTTAAGAAGCGTCAAACGTAGGTTAAAAAAAAAAAAAAAAAAGCGTTCAAACGTGAGGCGTGAGCCGGACAGCTTACCTTACGTAGACGTTAGGGGCTCACAGGCTGAGCTCACCTCGCCACACCACGGGTTAGGTTCGGTTCGCTCGGCTCAGCGTAAAGCGCCGAGGTCAGGGTTACGTTCGTTCACCTTCGGGCGCCACACTTTCGGTTGAAAGGTCGCGACGGGACGACGTCGGCAGGCACGCCGCAAACGAACAAAAACGTACAGACGACGTCGAAAACCGCCGACAGACGGGGGAGCAGCACGACCACGACCAGATACCGAGCGCGAACCAGACACACGCGAACCACCCCCACCGGCCAAAGGGCACCACACAACAACCCAGAGCACCACGTGTCGACACCAGAGCAACCCGCCGCTCACGCGACATGGCTGGCACCGAAGGGCAACCGCCCGCAACTGCGCTTTCCGCGCCGGCCCGGATGCACGTCGTGCTACAACAACACCACTACCGTACACAGCCGCTGTTCACAACATCACTATCATGCGCGCCCGCGGCTCGCCGCCGTCGCAGCCGCAGCCCCAACGCCAGCACTTTTGCACCACCATTCACACGCACCGCAACACAGCTCGCCGACACAGCCGAACAAAACAAACACCACACAACAACAGCAACAACGCCGCCGCCTCTACTTGTGCCGGCGACCCACCCCGCCGATGGCGCACCTTTCGCCAGCCGGCAATCGACACACACGCACCCACCCACCCACCCACCCACCCGGGGCCCAGTGCAAAACACAAAAAAAACACACAAAAACAAAACAACACAAACGACACGGGAAGCGCACACCGCCACTTCGCGCGCACGCCACCAACCAGTCGTCGTCTCAAAATAACAAACACAAACAAAATAAACTAACAACTAGGGCAACACAAAACAAAAACGCCTCGCACGAACCGCCCACAAAAAGGACAAGCACACGCACAGCCTCTGCTGACGACCACGACGCAGCGGCACGCTGCTCCTGTCCCGCGCCCCGCGCCCCACTCGATTCACAACTCACGCGACACCGTCAACGACGGGCTCGCTTCCCGCAACCTACCACCTTTCCGCCACGACGCACAGCCCCAGCCCCACCCGACGACGCCCGTGGCAACGACTGCACTTCCACCACCGCCTCCCCCTTCCCCCCCAAAACACACACACACACACACAGCCAGCCAAAAACGCACTCGCGACCCACACATGCACGTGCATCGGCACACGCCAACCAGTCAACGTCGACAACCACACGCAAGGCTCGAAACGAAACCGGCGTCCTTCCACGTTGCCATCAAGCTACGCGACACAAGACACAAGGAACCAACACAACAGCCGGCCCCACTAATTCCCACTCTCACGCCGCAAAAAGCACACCGAAACCGCCAAACGCACGCACATTCCCCTTCGCACTGACACCGACCGGCTCGCTACCACACACCTCTCGGCAGCCGTTTCACGCCAATTCGCCACACCGCCCACACAGTCGACAAGCGCCCGCCCTGTACGGCACACGCAACGACGCAGCGCAGCAAAGGGCGCCCGCAACACATACCTCTCCTCCCTCTCTCTCTCCGCCGCCCGACGCGCCAACCGCCACACCACACCGCCAGCCACTCGCAAATTGTGCACTGCCACCAGCCACACGTCCAACACGCCGCGCCGCCTCCGGCCACCCGCCAGGGGGCGCTCACGTCCGCGACAACAGCGCGGCCCGCCGGGCCGGGCCGAACCGAACCGAACCGGGCCGCCGCTGCTCTGCACTCGGCACGGCCACACCCTGCTGCAGACCGGGCTCGTCTCTCTGTACGCGTCTGCCTGCGCATCAACACAACAACGACCTTTTTTTTTTTTTTTTCTCCCTCTCTACCGCCACCCCTTCTTCTCGCGTTTTTACTCGTTGTTGCAGCAGCGGCGCACACCTACACATCCACAGCCCCAGCCGAGCCGGCCTCACCTCAGGGCCCGCCGCCAGCGTCTCCTCCTCGGGCACAGGTGCGGTGCTGTGGCCGCCCATCCAACCGCATTGCTGGCCGTCCAGCCGCCAGGCGTTCCCACTGCCGCGAGCCACGCCGCGCACCGACCCTGCTGCAGAAAACGAAGCATAGCCAGAGACCGACCGGTACACAAAGCAAGCCGTCGCCTCGCCTCTTGTCCTTCCTGCCTTCCTTCCGCCCCCGCCCTTCTCACACCACCGCCTCTCCACTTTCGCCCCCCCCCCCTCCTTTTTTTTGTTTTTTTTGTTTTCTTCTTTCTTTCTTTCTTTGGCCCTCTCTCCTTCCAGCCATGGCGGTTACGGCACCGCCTGCAGCGGCAGATTTTTTGCGCCCACAAGCCTACTCCTACCACCATTAACCTTGCCCTGCCCTGCCCATCAACGTCGCAGTCGAACCGACGCTTGCCAACACACTGCCCACGTTCCTTTCTCTTTTCGGCCTACGCCCATTACGCGCCGCCGCCACAGCACCTTCCCTTCCCACAACACACCGACGTCACCACACGCACCCAAAACAGGGGCCACGACCGTGTTCCTCGCCCACTCCCATCCCGCACGGTACGCACATTCCCAACTACTACCGCGCACCCTCCCTTTCCAATCTGTGTGTCTCTCTGTGTCTGTGTCCTGTCCGCGCGTGACGCCTCTCAACATCCGCCGTCCCCCGTCCCGTTTTCGCCCCCATGCCGTCGTCGCGCCGCCCCTGTCCGCCCCGCACCACACCATACACCGCTGCTTGTCCCGGCCGTTGCCACCAAAGGCGCCCACCGCAAACGCGCCACGCCGCAGCCCCCGTGCGTCTCGCGCTCGCTTGCATCTCCGTGCCGGCGCTGCCTCTCTTCCCGCTCGCACTCGACCTCGACAACACAGTCTTTGGCTCCGCCACTGCGTGTTCCGGTGGTACGCACGCTGCAACACCTACGTATTCATTACCAGAGCGATGGCGAGGCATGACAGCATCTCTGTCTGACCAGAGAGTTATTTATCGTTGCTAGTCGGCGCTTGGACCGCGCCAGACGACAGTAGTGGCACGCACCGGGTCGCCAGGAACAGTTGTTATATATATTGTAGCGCGAGTCGGGAGAGGTAGTAGTCGGTCGACAGTAGTAGCGGGTGGACGGTTGTACTGAGCGGGCGTCGGCGGCGTGCTCTGCTCGTCTCGCGACTCTGGTCACGGTTCGGGACGATGTATAGTATATTGTGTTATAATCAAAAGGTAGTGTGAAGCTGCATTGCGCAAATCTGATAACGTATGTTCATTGTACTTATTTTGTTCAACAACAAACAAAAGCCCCACTATTACTTTTTTCTAAAGTAACTCTTGTCTTTTAACGAAAAACATTCACTTTTTAAAGACTACTTCCTATGGCATTTCCCTCCAAGGAGTGCAATTCATTACCAGCCAGCACTCATTCATTGCACACAGCTGTGTAAGGGGTATCTACAATTGAGGGGCGGATATAAATGCAATTTTTTTTTTTTTTTTTTTTTTTTTTGTTTTTTGTGTGTGTTGTAACCTCCCCGCAAATTTTAAACTAATGGACAATGTTATTTACGGACGCTAATGGACATTGCGCTAATTGTAACCTCGCCCACAATGAGAGGTATTGAAAATGGCAACAAAAATGTGAAATTCGCAATCTGACTCAAATATAAATTCTTCACAACATTTAAAGTCCGTTCAGCGACAGGAAACTTCAATTAAACCGAAATATCGGTCTTTGGCCCTGTGCAAAACAATCAGAATTTAAAGTCTTACCTCAGAATAAATGGATGTCACATTTCTGCTCTTGTTGTTGCGCAGCGCTTGGAGGAACTGCATTGCAAATAATAATATTCTCTTTTTTTTGTGATTTTAGTGACATTTTTCTTCAAAGAAGTGGAATGAAATGTGAAGTGCAACGAACTCTTTAGTTCAATAAAAAAATTAAATGTTTGAAAAATGCTTTTGAAATAGAAATTATTATTGGGGAACTTGTTGGAGAATAATTACAATAAATAAAATTCTTCATTATCTAATGATTATATTAATTGACAGTATACCTTATTCACCATCTTGACCAGTGTTGCCGACCGCCTACATCACACAACCGCACTCGGCTGCTACTACTGACCGACCGCTCTGCATGACGACTATTAGCGTACTGCACGCGACGACTACTGACAGAGTACAGCCCTCAACTAGACAGAGCTACAGACTCGCAACGACTGACTGACTGACTGACTGACTGACTGAGAACCGCTCGCAACACTCGCGCGGTCCAGCGCAAACTCTCTGGTCACAGATGCTACAATGTCTCGCCATCGCTGCTATGTTACATTACATACGTGTTTCAGTGTCTTTTTCATTGGGGTAACGATCTTTGGCTCTTTTTATTCTGAATACAGGGCCAAAGGTCAACGCTGCTGCCCTTATACAATTTATCACGTTTCATTATGTCTGTTGCAATGTTACATACGGTTCATTCTTTCATTAATCTTATCGTTGGGTTTGTTTTGTAGGGACGTTAACATTCTTCTGGCACATTTTTATTATCATCGGACTCTCTGCTATTTGTGCAGGGAGGTTATACCTGGGTCCATTTCCATTTCCATTTACATTTTAATATTGATAGACGTTTTGTGTTCTTTTTTGTTTCTTGTTGTTTTTCCTTCTTTTTTTTTGTTGTTTTTTTTTTTTTTTGTTGTTTTGTTTTTCCCGCTCTCACCACCACCGCCGCATCACGCCTTCCGTTTTCTTGGTTTCTTTTCTGTTCTTCAACTGCTTCAACATCACCGCGCCCCATTTCCACACCACAGCCATCAGCCTCCAAGACGGGCAGGCGCAGTGTGCCATTTCCGGCGCACAAGCACACCCGTACGGTACTCTCCTCGCCCCCACGCCACCAACAACACAGCGACCACGCGGCTTTCAGGCACGGCACGGCACCGGCGAAATGCGCCGCCCCCGCCCCTCCGCGCATATCCGTCCGTCTCGCCACGTTCACTGACAGCCGCGTCTGCGGCTACACCACGACAACCACAACACAACACCGCTCCCCTCCCTGGCAACTCATTGTTTTTCTCCTCCTCTTTTGCACAAACCACAACGCCGAGCACAGGCGCAAGCCACCCACACCGCGCCCCTCCCCGTCCCGTCTTTGGCCGCCGCTCCTCGTTTGCCCCCTCCCATCTCCCGAAATGCCATGCCAGCAGCGTTACGCATGCCCCTCCCCTGTCCACACAACACTACCGCCAAACGAACAGCCTTCCGGGCCACATGCAGGGCACGCCCACCTCCAAACACTGCCAATTCACGGACGCACGCACACACACACACACACACTCACTTTCTCGACACCTTTCTGTACGGAGGGTGCGTCATCTCGACCGTGACAGAGTGACGGCAACTATCGACGATCCATTTCCCCCCACTGGTACAACATGTCCACCAACACCTACATACATCATTCAAGTACACAGACAATAGCATACACACAATGGGAGGGCACACGAACATGGACGGCACGGCACTGTCATACACTCTTCCTCAGAACCATATCAACAAACGTTACGTACATCCGGGAAAGCGAAAGCGAAAGCAAAAGCAAAAGCAAAAGCAAAAGCAAAGGCAAAAGCCCAATGCAGCCGTCAAAGGTAACGTTCACCACGGCAGACACTTGCAGCCGCGCCGCCGTTAAACGCATTTCAGTGCGGCTCCAATACGCCTCCGACGCGGGAACGTTCCGTTGCTCTACGAATGCGTTTCTCCCCTTTTTCCCTTCCTCTCTCTTTTGCCCCCCCTCTGTCCTTTCCTCCTTGCACTCTTGCCTCATTCCTCACGTTCTGCCCAGACATTCGACCGATCAAAGTCAACCTTTCGTTACCGTTCTCAGCGCGACGGTGTACAACAGTATGACGGGTGTGCCCAAGACTTCGGTTCAGTTGCGTGACGCCGGTCTATCGCGCCGATCGACAGTTACTCAGGGGGCGACGGATCGGACCACGTCACCGACACACAAAACACTTTCAAACAAACAAATACATACATACCGGATGGACACAGACAAACACGTGTACAGACATTCGCCAAACAAACGACCGCCGCCGCCGTCGTCGTCGTCTAGCGTCGCGCTTACTGTACTGCACTGGACACGCGTGCATCTTGAATGACGACATCGGTGTGCGTGCGTCGTACGCAATCAGTCAGACACGGCTATCAAAAATCAGAGTCGAATGGTACATCATCGTGCGTGTCGCCGTACACGTACAGTACAATACAACAACAATGCGTCTTAATGGCACGTTCATTTCAACGTCACTCACACACCTCCACGCTGCAGTTGCGTCGCACCATTGTCAAACTCGGCGTACGGCAAAGGGAATAGTGGGCGGCAAAAACAACCAAACAAAAACATTTCACATTTCACCCTCGCCATGTATGATGTGCAAAAAAACAAACCCGCAAACGGCCGTCGTTACGGCGACACAAAAGTCGCCGATCGCACTGTCCCCCCTCGCAGACAGGTAACACACACACACACACCCCAACACCAATGGGTCAAAACCACTCCAACGAGGCGTGCCACCATTCCACGCCACGGCGACCAACCTCGTGGCCGTACCCCGCAACACGCTTTGACGCGCCCACAATCAAAATGCACACATACATCACAGCCGTCCACACAAACAACAACAACAATTCCGCCCTTCCCGCAAAAGGCAAGTTGGTGGCCCTGAAAAGGGCCGTTTTGCCGCTCTCGCAACGGAGGAGCCTTCTCCATCCTTCCATTCCAGAGCCACCTCCTTACTTGGAGCTCGTGTACTTTGTCACCGCCTTCGTGCCCTCGCTCACGGCGTGCTTGGCCAGCTCGCCAGGCAGCAACAGCCGCACAGCGGTCTGGATCTCGCGGGACGTGATGGTCGAGCGCTTGTTGTAGTGCGCCAGGCGAGAAGCCTCGGCCGCAATGCGCTCGAAAATGTCGTTCACGAAGCTGTTCATGATGCTCATCGCCTTCGACGAGATGCCCGTGTCAGGGTGCACCTGCTTCAGCACCTTGTAGATGTAGATGGCATAGCTCTCCTTCCTCTTGCGCTTCTTCTTCTTGTCGCCCTTCGAAATGTTCTTCTGCGCCTTGCCAGCCTTCTTGGCGGCCTTCCCGCTAGTCTTGGGCGGCATCTCGAACGAACGTACGGCAGCAGCAACACCAGTAGCAAGCGCTCCGCTCTAGTCAGCGTCTCCCCACACAGTGGCACCCGCCGCCAGCCGCCGCCGCACCTTTACCAGCTCGCCCTGTTGCGGCCGCCGACCAATGGGGCGCGCGCGCAACCGGCCGCCGCACCCGAGCCCATAAAGCACCCCCACCCCTGCTGCGCCGGCGGCATTCCCGCTCACGCCGCGGAGAGTACACGTTAGTTCGTTGTCGCTGTTGCTTATCGTGATGTCGGGACGCGGAAGTGGACGCAAAGCTGCTGCCTTGGCTGAGTTGCTGCTCACGTTAGCAGGACCAGCCGGGAAGAAGAAGAAGAAGTCTACACCGCAGTGCTTTCGCTGCCAAAAGCTTGGCCACGTCGCCAAGCACTGCAGCGGAGCAGTCGCGTGTTTGAAGTGTGCGCAAGCACACGACACACGCGACTGCAAGAAGCCGAAGGACGCCCCCTGCACATGCGCCAACTGCGGTGGCGCACACGCGGCTAACGCCCGTTCCTGCGCTTACAGGAGAAATTGGCGCGGACCAGAGAAGACGCAGAAGCAAGTGACCACCACACGCGAAGAGGTGGTCACTCGATCAGAAGACGTCATCACCAGGCGCCTCAACGACGCCGTAGAAGAAGCCATGTCCGCCTTCAAATCCGCCATGGCGGAAGAGAGGGCGGCCATGCTGGCGGAACTGGGCGAGGCTCGGCGTCAGATTGCTGAGCTGACGCAGGAGCTTCGCTCAGCCAAGGCAGCTTCCGCCACAGCGGTCGACACCGCCAGCCAGACGACTCCTCCACGAGAGAAGAAGTTTGCGACGGTGGCCACGCAGACCGACGTGCCTGCCGAAGGGGAGCCCAAGACGGACACCGAGGCAGCAGCGCACGAAGACGAGTGGGAAGAAGTCCCATTCCTCCCGCTTCCGGACATGTACAGCGCAAGCGCTGTGACGCAGAAGATCGCTGCATCGCTTCGCGACGGTACTTACCCCCACCACGACAACCCTTATCCCTTCGTTCCTCCTAACCATCCTAAACCACAACTCCCGCATCGCCCACTCGGGTATCCTGAAGGCCTTCTGGGTCTTTCTAGGGAGGAGTTCAATCTGATTGACTCCTACCCTATCTTCACAGATGCGCAGATGCGCTGTATCATCATCGCTCTCGTCAACGGGGAGTATGATAAAGCGGGATGCATTTTGCACAACATCCCAACCGAGGAAGGGCCCTCAACAACAGCCAAGAAGAAAAAGAAAAGTCGTCACACCGACAAATACAGAAAATAGGTTATCGGCACTCCTTGCCAGTACAGAACAACCTACAAGTCAAGAAAGAAGACTCATCAATCATCCCAGGGGAGTAAAGGCCAACAGGCCACAGACTTCCACCTGAACCTCCTCACAGTGAGGAAGTCAGAAAAGGAGCAGCAGGCTGCTGCGCCGGCACGCACTCCGCTGCTCGACTCGCTGCCGCTCGCACCGGTCGTTTTCGTTTCCGTTTCGTGTGCACCGTCGCTAGCCCAATCGCCATGTCCGGACGCGGAAAGGGAGGCAAAGTCAAGGGCAAGTCAAAGTCCCGCTCAAGCAGGGCTGGGCTCCAGTTCCCGGTCGGCAGAATCCACCGCCTCCTGCGCAAGGGAAACTACGCAGAGCGCGTCGGCGCCGGGGCGCCCGTCTACCTCGCCGCCGTCATGGAGTACCTCGCGGCTGAGGTGCTCGAGCTGGCCGGAAACGCGGCCCGCGACAACAAGAAGACGCGCATCATCCCGCGCCACCTGCAGCTTGCCATCCGCAACGACGAGGAGCTCAACAAGCTCCTGTCGGGCGTCACCATCGCACAGGGTGGTGTCCTGCCCAACATCCAGGCCGTCCTGCTGCCAAAGAAGACCGAGAAGAAGGCCTAAAGGAGGCCAGGCAATCGCAGCGCCGCGTGCTCCCCTGCACGCAACGCGCTTTGCCGGCTCGGCTCGGCCCACAACAATCGGCCCTTTTCAGGGCCACCACACAAACCTACGTCCAAAGCAAAATTTCAGTCGTCCTCGCCGCACCTTGTTTTGTTTTTAACTTTGCACTTTCACAGCACAGCCGCCGCCGGCGCACGTCCGCCATCTTGTCGTCCACACAGCCCGTGTGGCCCAACACACACACACACACACATTTTGCACGGTCGCAGTCGCCTTCCAAACGACAACGGCAGCAATAATGACCATTGTTAAAGGGAGGCGTGTCGACACACCGCCCTCCACTCCCGCGCGCCGCAACGGCCGTCGACACGAACGAAACAGCTGATCCGGCCGCCTATGCCCACACGCCTAACACACAGAGCCAAACCACGCAAGCAAATAATCACCGCCTCTCGCACAACAACACACAGCCCGCCATCTCCATCGCGATCGATACAAAGACACACAATAACAAACACAAACGAAGCAGCTCCACTCTCACACACACACAGCCAGCCAGCCACATGACACGTTTCCTTTCCTTCTCCCCTCCCAGCCACATCACGTCGCTCAAACGGAAAGAAACAAACAACACAGCGCACACACGCAGCAACAACAACACAGACTCTTTCGCACTTTTCAACTTCCGAACAGTGTGGTGGCCCTGAAAAGGGCCGTTTTCTAGTCTCTCCCACCCACAAGCACGGCCGCGGGAAGGCCAGCGCCCGCTGCGACGCAGCCTAACCGCCGAAACCGTACAGGGTGCGCCCCTGCCTCTTCAGGGCGTACACCACGTCCATGGCCGTCACAGTCTTGCGCTTGGCGTGCTCAGTGTACGTCACCGCGTCGCGGATCACGTTCTCCAGGAACACCTTCAGCACCCCGCGGGTCTCCTCGTAGATCAGACCAGAGATGCGCTTCACGCCGCCCCTGCGAGCCAGGCGGCGGATGGCGGGCTTCGTGATGCCCTGGATGTTGTCGCGCAACACCTTGCGGTGCCGCTTGGCGCCACCCTTGCCGAGCCCCTTTCCTCCCTTGCCGCGGCCTGTCATCCTTCCTTCCTCGGGCAAAGCAAAACGTGCACAAACAGCAGCTGCAGCGGCTGGCGAGTCGGCTACGGTCTGCGCCCAGCGCGCCCGCCGCCCCCCTATATAGACTCTGGCCCGCCCTCCCCCCACCACGCGCAACCGAGGGCATATAAGCGCAGCACGGAGGCGCGCGGGCCCGTTGTCTAGGCAGCACCGGACGCCGCGCCGCACCTAACCTCCACGCACGCCGCTCCGCTACCGCTACCGCTATGGCCCGCACAAAGCAAACGGCCCGCAAGTCCACCGGCGGAAAGGCGCCGCGCAAACAGCTCGCCACCAAGGCGGCGAGGAAGAGCGCGCCCGCCACCGGAGGCGTCAAGAAGCCCCACCGCTACAGGCCGGGCACCGTCGCCCTGCGAGAAATCAGGCGCTACCAGAAGAGCACAGAGCTGCTCATCCGCAAGCTGCCATTCCAGCGCCTAGTGCGCGAGATCGCCCAGGACTTCAAGACCGACCTGCGCTTCCAGAGCTCCGCAGTCATGGCCCTGCAGGAGGCCAGCGAGGCCTACCTCGTCGGCCTCTTCGAAGACACCAACCTGTGCGCAATCCACGCCAAGCGCGTCACCATCATGCCCAAGGACATCCAGCTCGCGCGCCGCATCCGCGGCGAGCGCGCCTAAACCGCGCCGCGGCACCGCACCGCACCGCACCGCACAAACAAAAACGGCCCTTTTCAGGGCCACTAACATCTCTCCGTCGCGAGCAAACTTTGTCGGTCGCCTGCCTCTCGCCCCGCAACCCAAAAACAAAAACCACCACTTCCCGTCCGTCCGCCACACCCGCTCACTCTGCCTGCCTGCTAGCAGCGCGCAACAATCACACATCATCCCTCCCCGGCGCTCAAAGCGCACAATACCCAACGGCCGACGTCACACCGCACGGGTGGCTGGCCGGCCGCCGCTTTCGTTTCGAAAACAAAAAAAACCCGCACTCCAACTCCGACGGCCAACGGCCAGGCAGGCGCGCTCGCTCGCTCTACACGCCACCGAAATCCCCCGCCGACTCCTTCCACATCTCAACGTGCCCCCCGTTGCAAAACATAACACACACACACAAAGAAACAAAACAAAGACCAGACACGACTCGACAAGACAGACATCCGAGAAGAACGAACGCAGGCAAGCCAACCAACGTATTCAAACAAAACAACGTGACAGAAAACCAACCGTCGGCCGCCGCCACAAACACGGCGACAATCAACCACGACAACAACAACAACAACAACAACACCGCTTACCGCTACCGCCGCCCACACCCGCCACCGACCCCCGCAATCCAACCACCACGGCACGCAAACAGCATCCCCACGGGCATACAGAAACGCCAGACAGACAGACACCCACACCAGACGCTACACGACAATCAAAACCTTCCCCGACGTGCTTTGATGGCCCTGAGAAGGGCCGTTTTGGGCCGCGCGTCTCTTGCGCGCCACTAGACGACGACGGGGGGTGGGGACGACGGAGTCAAGCGCCAAACCCTTCCTTTCTCCCATCTCTTTCTCCTCTACTCTACTTCTTCTTCTTGGGCGAAGCCTTCGCCTTAGACGGCGTCGTCGCCTTCTTCGGGCGCGGCGCCTTCGGCTTCTTCGTCGGAACCTTGGCGGCCTTCTTCGCCTTCGACGGCGACTTGGCCTTGGCCGGCTTGGCCGCAGCCGCCTTCTTCGCACCCGCGGGAGCGGCCGACGCCGCAGACGCCTTCTTGGCGGCGCCCGCCTTCCGACCGGTCGCCGCCTTCACGCCACCAGCCTTCTTTGCGCCGGCCGCACGGGCGCCCTTCTTCTCCTTGCTGGCCGGAGCGGCGCGCTTCTTCTTGGCACCGCCAGCACGAGCCTTGCCGCCCTCGGCCGCCCCCCCGCCGCCGGCGCCGGCAAGCTTGAACGAGCCGGACGCGCCCTTCCCCTTCGTCTGCACCAGCTCGCCCGCCACGACGGCCGACTTGAGGTACTTCTTGATAAACGGCGCCAGCTTCTCCGCGTCCAGCTTGTAGTGCGCGGCTATGTACTTCTTGATCGCCTGCAGCGACGACCCGCCGCGCTCCTTCAGACTCTTGATGGCGGCCGTCACCATCTCAGAGGTGCGCGGGTGCGCAGGCTTGGCGCGCGGCTTCTTCGCAGACGACGCAGACTTGGCCTTCTTCGTAGTGCCGGTGGCGGCGGGTGCCGCAGCAGTCTCGTTCGTAGCCGCCTGATCTGCCATTTCGACGACGCGCGTAACACACAGCGAGAGCGAGAGCGAGCGGGACGGCAGGCAGGCACGCAAGCACAGCACAGCAGCAGAGCAGAGAATCACAAGGCCCAGCCAGTGTCGCGGGCGGGCGCGGACGGCCGAGAGAGCGGCCGCCACTCTGCGCGCCGCCGCGCCGCGCCTCCCGCGCTTGCTACCGCCCAACGTCCGACAGCCTGTGCGGAGCAGCCCCAAACCTGCGCCACAACCGCCCGCGCCTTTCAAACCACCGAGGATGGGGCTACACACAGCCACACCACAGTCGCCAACCAGTCGCCACGGCAGCGCCGCAAACCACGGCCAAACTGCAGCTACCGCGCGCTACAGCCTGGGTCGGCCCGCCGAGAATCGCCGCCCCCGCCCAAATGCCGCCCCCACAGCCCCAGCCGACGACCCGCCACAATGGCCAAACCTTCGGCAAAACTCCCACACCGTCGCCGCGGCAGCCCGGCCAGCGCGGCCGGCGCCACAGCCACACAAGCCGAGGCGTGCGGCGATGACGGCCGTGCAAACGCGCCTCCGCCGCCCCATCGCCTTCCGTCGCCCTCCCGCCGTTTCCCGATCGGCCCGCAGCCGTCGGGCCACATCGCGCGCCGTCCTCCTCCTCTCGCCCGCCAACATTCACAGCCGTTTCTTCAACAATTGCCCGCCGCAAACGGACGCCGCCTGCGCAACAGGCGCCGCCGCCCCTCGCCGCTTCCGACCCAACCCCTCGACCGAGGCAAACCGCAATCCGAATCTACAGACCAACCCAATCTGCCGTCAGCACACACGACAGCCGACCTTACACGTTACGCGTTACACATTACGTTTACACGTCTAGGTTAGGTTAGGTTAGGTTAGGTTAGGTGGACGTGGGTTAGGTTAAGGGGACTTGGGTTAGGTTAAGCGTCAAACTTAGGTTAAGCATTCAAACACGTCAGGCGTCACAGGCTAGGTTAGGTTAGGTTACACGTTAGGTTAAGGGGTCAGTGCTAGGTTAAGAAGCGTCAAACGTAGGTTAAAAAAAAAAAAAAAAAGCGTTCAAACGTGAGGCGTGAGCCGGACAGCTTACCTTACGTAGACGTTAGGGGCTCACAGGCTGAGCTCACCTCGCCACACCACGGGTTAGGTTCGGTTCGCTCGGCTCAGCGTAAAGCGCCGAGGTCAGGGTTACGTTCGTTCACCTTCGGGCGCCACACTTTCGGTTGAAAGGTCGCGACGGGACGACGTCGGCAGGCACGCCGCAAACGAACAAAAACGTACAGACGACGTCGAAAACCGCCGACAGACGGGGGAGCAGCACGACCACGACCAGATACCGAGCGCGAACCAGACACACGCGAACCACCCCCCACCGGCCAAAGGGCACCACACAACAACCCAGAGCACCACGTGTCGACACCAGAGCAACCCGCCGCTCACGCGACATGGCTGGCACCGAAGGGCAACCGCCCGCAACTGCGCTTTCCGCGCCGGCCCGGATGCACGTCGTGCTACAACAACACCACTACCGTACACAGCCGCTGTTCACAACATCACTATCATGCGCGCCCGCGGCTCGCCGCCGTCGCAGCCGCAGCCCCAACGCCAGCACTTTTGCACCACCATTCACACGCACCGCAACACAGCTCGCCGACACAGCCGAACAAAACAAACACCACACAACAACAGCAACAACGCCGCCGCCTCTACTTGTGCCGGCGACCCACCCCGCCGATGGCGCACCTTTCGCCAGCCGGCAATCGACACACACGCACCCACCCACCCACCCACCCACCCGGGGCCCAGTGCAAAACACAAAAAAAACACACAAAAACAAAACAACACAAACGACACGGGAAGCGCACACCGCCACTTCGCGCGCACGCCACCAACCAGTCGTCGTCTCAAAATAACAAACACAAACAAAATAAACTAACAACTAGGGCAACACAAAACAAAAACGCCTCGCACGAACCGCCCACAAAAAGGACAAGCACACGCACAGCCTCTGCTGACGACCACGACGCAGCGGCACGCTGCTCCTGTCCCGCGCCCCGCGCCCCACTCGATTCACAACTCACGCGACACCGTCAACGACGGGCTCGCTTCCCGCAACCTACCACCTTTCCGCCACGACGCACAGCCCCAGCCCCACCCGACGACGCCCGTGGCAACGACTGCACTTCCACCACCGCCTCCCCCTTCCCCCCCAAAACACACACACACACACACAGCCAGCCAAAAACGCACTCGCGACCCACACATGCACGTGCATCGGCACACGCCAACCAGTCAACGTCGACAACCACACGCAAGGCTCGAAACGAAACCGGCGTCCTTCCACGTTGCCATCAAGCTACGCGACACAAGACACAAGGAACCAACACAACAGCCGGCCCCACTAATTCCCACTCTCACGCCGCAAAAAGCACACCGAAACCGCCAAACGCACGCACATTCCCCTTCGCACTGACACCGACCGGCTCGCTACCACACACCTCTCGGCAGCCGTTTCACGCCAATTCGCCACACCGCCCACACAGTCGACAAGCGCCCGCCCTGTACGGCACACGCAACGACGCAGCGCAGCAAAGGGCGCCCGCAACACATACCTCTCCTCCCTCTCTCTCTCCGCCGCCCGACGCGCCAACCGCCACACCACACCGCCAGCCACTCGCAAATTGTGCACTGCCACCAGCCACACGTCCAACACGCCGCGCCGCCTCCGGCCACCCGCCAGGGGGCGCTCACGTCCGCGACAACAGCGCGGCCCGCCGGGCCGGGCCGAACCGAACCGAACCGGGCCGCCGCTGCTCTGCACTCGGCACGGCCACACCCTGCTGCAGACCGGGCTCGTCTCTCTGTACGCGTCTGCCTGCGCATCAACACAACAACGACCTTTTTTTTTTTTTTTTCTCCCTCTCTACCGCCACCCCTTCTTCTCGCGTTTTTACTCGTTGTTGCAGCAGCGGCGCACACCTACACATCCACAGCCCCAGCCGAGCCGGCCTCACCTCAGGGCCCGCCGCCAGCGTCTCCTCCTCGGGCACAGGTGCGGTGCTGTGGCCGCCCATCCAACCGCATTGCTGGCCGTCCAGCCGCCAGGCGTTCCCACTGCCGCGAGCCACGCCGCGCACCGACCCTGCTGCAGAAAACGAAGCATAGCCAGAGACCGACCGGTACACAAAGCAAGCCGTCGCCTCGCCTCTTGTCCTTCCTGCCTTCCTTCCGCCCCCGCCCTTCTCACACCACCGCCTCTCCACTTTCGCCCCCCCCCCCTCCTTTTTTTTGTTTTTTTTGTTTTCTTCTTTCTTTCTTTCTTTGGCCCTCTCTCCTTCCAGCCATGGCGGTTACGGCACCGCCTGCAGCGGCAGATTTTTTGCGCCCACAAGCCTACTCCTACCACCATTAACCTTGCCCTGCCCTGCCCATCAACGTCGCAGTCGAACCGACGCTTGCCAACACACTGCCCACGTTCCTTTCTCTTTTCGGCCTACGCCCATTACGCGCCGCCGCCACAGCACCTTCCCTTCCCACAACACACCGACGTCACCACACGCACCCAAAACAGGGGCCACGACCGTGTTCCTCGCCCACTCCCATCCCGCACGGTACGCACATTCCCAACTACTACCGCGCACCCTCCCTTTCCAATCTGTGTGTCTCTCTGTGTCTGTGTCCTGTCCGCGCGTGACGCCTCTCAACATCCGCCGTCCCCCGTCCCGTTTTCGCCCCCATGCCGTCGTCGCGCCGCCCCTGTCCGCCCCGCACCACACCATACACCGCTGCTTGTCCCGGCCGTTGCCACCAAAGGCGCCCACCGCAAACGCGCCACGCCGCAGCCCCCGTGCGTCTCGCGCTCGCTTGCATCTCCGTGCCGGCGCTGCCTCTCTTCCCGCTCGCACTCGACCTCGACAACACAGTCTTTGGCTCCGCCACTGCGTGTTCCGGTGGTACGCACGCTGCAACACCTACGTATTCATTACCAGAGCGATGGCGAGGCATGACAGCATCTCTGTCTGACCAGAGAGTTATTTATCGTTGCTAGTCGGCGCTTGGACCGCGCCAGACGACAGTAGTGGCACGCACCGGGTCGCCAGGAACAGTTGTTATATATATTGTAGCGCGAGTCGGGAGAGGTAGTAGTCGGTCGACAGTAGTAGCGGGTGGACGGTTGTACTGAGCGGGCGTCGGCGGCGTGCTCTGCTCGTCTCGCGACTCTGGTCACGGTTCGGGACGATGTATAGTATATTGTGTTATAATCAAAAGGTAGTGTGAAGCTGCATTGCGCAAATCTGATAACGTATGTTCATTGTACTTATTTTGTTCAACAACAAACAAAAGCCCCACTATTACTTTTTTCTAAAGTAACTCTTGTCTTTTAACGAAAAACATTCACTTTTTAAAGACTACTTCCTATGGCATTTCCCTCCAAGGAGTGCAATTCATTACCAGCCAGCACTCATTCATTGCACACAGCTGTGTAAGGGGTATCTACAATTGAGGGGCGGATATAAATGCAATTTTTTTTTTTTTTTTTTTTTTTTTTTGTTTTTTGTGTGTGTTGTAACCTCCCCGCAAATTTTAAACTAATGGACAATGTTATTTACGGACGCTAATGGACATTGCGCTAATTGTAACCTCGCCCACAATGAGAGGTATTGAAAATGGCAACAAAAATGTGAAATTCGCAATCTGACTCAAATATAAATTCTTCACAACATTTAAAGTCCGTTCAGCGACAGGAAACTTCAATTAAACCGAAATATCGGTCTTTGGCCCTGTGCAAAACAATCAGAATTTGAAGTCTTACCTCAGAATAAATGGATGTCACATTTCTGCTCTTGTTGTTGCGCAGCCCTTGGAGGAACTGCATTGCAAATAATAATATTCTCTTTTTTTTGTGATTTTAGTGACATTTTTCTTCAAAGAAGTGGAATGAAATGTGAAGTGCAACGAACTCTTTAGTTCAATAAAAAAATTAAATGTTTGAAAAATGCTTTTGAAATAGAAATTATTATTGGGGAACTTGTTGGAGAATAATTACAATAAATAAAATTCTTCATTATCTAATGATTATATTAATTGACAGTATACCTTATTCACCATCTTGACCAGTGTTGCCGACCGCCTACATCACACAACCGCACTCGGCTGCTACTACTGACCGACCGCTCTGCATGACGACTATTAGCGTACTGCACGCGACGACTACTGACAGAGTACAGCCCTCAACTAGACAGAGCTACAGACTCGCAACGACTGACTGACTGACTGACTGACTGACTGAGAACCGCTCGCAACACTCGCGCGGTCCAGCGCAAACTCTCTGGTCACAGATGCTACAATGTCTCGCCATCGCTGCTATGTTACATTACATACGTGTTTCAGTGTCTTTTTCATTGGGGTAACGATCTTTGGCTCTTTTTATTCTGAATACAGGGCCAAAGGTCAACGCTGCTGCCCTTATACAATTTATCACGTTTCATTATGTCTGTTGCAATGTTACATACGGTTCATTCTTTCATTAATCTTATCGTTGGGTTTGTTTTGTAGGGACGTTAACATTCTTCTGGCACATTTTTATTATCATCGGACTCTCTGCTATTTGTGCAGGGAGGTTATACCTGGGTCCATTTCCATTTCCATTTACATTTTAATATTGATAGACGTTTTGTGTTCTTTTTTGTTTCTTGTTGTTTTTCCTTCTTTTTTTTTTGTTGTTTTTTTTTTTTTTTGTTGTTTTGTTTTTCCCGCTCTCACCACCACCGCCGCATCACGCCTTCCGTTTTCTTGGTTTCTTTTCTGTTCTTCAACTGCTTCAACATCACCGCGCCCCATTTCCACACCACAGCCATCAGCCTCCAAGACGGGCAGGCGCAGTGTGCCATTTCCGGCGCACAAGCACACCCGTACGGTACTCTCCTCGCCCCCACGCCACCAACAACACAGCGACCACGCGGCTTTCAGGCACGGCACGGCACCGGCGAAATGCGCCGCCCCCGCCCCTCCGCGCATATCCGTCCGTCTCGCCACGTTCACTGACAGCCGCGTCTGCGGCTACACCACGACAACCACAACACAACACCGCTCCCCTCCCTGGCAACTCATTGTTTTTCTCCTCCTCTTTTGCACAAACCACAACGCCGAGCACAGGCGCAAGCCACCCACACCGCGCCCCTCCCCGTCCCGTCTTTGGCCGCCGCTCCTCGTTTGCCCCCTCCCATCTCCCGAAATGCCATGCCAGCAGCGTTACGCATGCCCCTCCCCTGTCCACACAACACTACCGCCAAACGAACAGCCTTCCGGGCCACATGCAGGGCACGCCCACCTCCAAACACTGCCAATTCACGGACGCACGCACACACACACACACACACTCACTTTCTCGACACCTTTCTGTACGGAGGGTGCGTCATCTCGACCGTGACAGAGTGACGGCAACTATCGACGATCCATTTCCCCCCACTGGTACAACATGTCCACCAACACCTACATACATCATTCAAGTACACAGACAATAGCATACACACAATGGGAGGGCACACGAACATGGACGGCACGGCACTGTCATACACTCTTCCTCAGAACCATATCAACAAACGTTACGTACATCCGGGAAAGCGAAAGCGAAAGCAAAAGCAAAAGCAAAAGCAAAAGCAAAGGCAAAAGCCCAATGCAGCCGTCAAAGGTAACGTTCACCACGGCAGACACTTGCAGCCGCGCCGCCGTTAAACGCATTTCAGTGCGGCTCCAATACGCCTCCGACGCGGGAACGTTCCGTTGCTCTACGAATGCGTTTCTCCCCTTTTTCCCTTCCTCTCTCTTTTGCCCCCCCTCTGTCCTTTCCTCCTTGCACTCTTGCCTCATTCCTCACGTTCTGCCCAGACATTCGACCGATCAAAGTCAACCTTTCGTTACCGTTCTCAGCGCGACGGTGTACAACAGTATGACGGGTGTGCCCAAGACTTCGGTTCAGTTGCGTGACGCCGGTCTATCGCGCCGATCGACAGTTACTCAGGGGGCGACGGATCGGACCACGTCACCGACACACAAAACACTTTCAAACAAACAAATACATACATACCGGATGGACACAGACAAACACGTGTACAGACATTCGCCAAACAAACGACCGCCGCCGCCGTCGTCGTCGTCTAGCGTCGCGCTTACTGTACTGCACTGGACACGCGTGCATCTTGAATGACGACATCGGTGTGCGTGCGTCGTACGCAATCAGTCAGACACGGCTATCAAAAATCAGAGTCGAATGGTACATCATCGTGCGTGTCGCCGTACACGTACAGTACAATACAACAACAATGCGTCTTAATGGCACGTTCATTTCAACGTCACTCACACACCTCCACGCTGCAGTTGCGTCGCACCATTGTCAAACTCGGCGTACGGCAAAGGGAATAGTGGGCGGCAAAAACAACCAAACAAAAACATTTCACATTTCACCCTCGCCATGTATGATGTGCAAAAAAACAAACCCGCAAACGGCCGTCGTTACGGCGACACAAAAGTCGCCGATCGCACTGTCCCCCCTCGCAGACAGGTAACACACACACACACACCCCAACACCAATGGGTCAAAACCACTCCAACGAGGCGTGCCACCATTCCACGCCACGGCGACCAACCTCGTGGCCGTACCCCGCAACACGCTTTGACGCGCCCACAATCAAAATGCACACATACATCACAGCCGTCCACACAAACAACAACAACAATTCCGCCCTTCCCGCAAAAGGCAAGTTGGTGGCCCTGAAAAGGGCCGTTTTGCCGCTCTCGCAACGGAGGAGCCTTCTCCATCCTTCCATTCCAGAGCCACCTCCTTACTTGGAGCTCGTGTACTTTGTCACCGCCTTCGTGCCCTCGCTCACGGCGTGCTTGGCCAGCTCGCCAGGCAGCAACAGCCGCACAGCGGTCTGGATCTCGCGGGACGTGATGGTCGAGCGCTTGTTGTAGTGCGCCAGGCGAGAAGCCTCGGCCGCAATGCGCTCGAAAATGTCGTTCACGAAGCTGTTCATGATGCTCATCGCCTTCGACGAGATGCCCGTGTCAGGGTGCACCTGCTTCAGCACCTTGTAGATGTAGATGGCATAGCTCTCCTTCCTCTTGCGCTTCTTCTTCTTGTCGCCCTTCGAAATGTTCTTCTGCGCCTTGCCAGCCTTCTTGGCGGCCTTCCCGCTAGTCTTGGGCGGCATCTCGAACGAACGTACGGCAGCAGCAACACCAGTAGCAAGCGCTCCGCTCTAGTCAGCGTCTCCCCACACAGTGGCACCCGCCGACCTGATATGTTTGGGGTATTCTCCCCCTTTGTTAATTGAAGTACCGGCATCCTGTTGATGCCCTGACTTTCGAGATGGTACCTTTAGGTTAAGATTGGCTTTTTGTCTGTATTTGTTTGGGGGTGTTCCCCGGGTATATGAACTGTGTTTGATTAATGATGGTTATGATATGAGTAGATGAAAGTCAGTGTATCTCGTCATCTGAACTGACGGTGAATGGTAGTGATGGGAGTTCTGTGTGTAGGGAGAATATCTGGTCCCAGGGATCTAATGAGGGGGAAAGGTGAAGAATGAGATGTTTCATAGAATTTCGTTGACTTGATTTTTATGAGATGGTTAAATGTTGGTTGTCCTAGCATACCTCTAATTTCCTCGTTACTGGAGAACCAGGGGGCATCTGTGATTATTCTAAACGTCTTATTTTGTATCACTTCTAGTGAGGCCAGGTGTGTGTTTGCCGCCATGCTCCACACCTCCGATCCATAAAGAATAACTGGCAAAATTATTGTTTTCCATATTCGGAGCTTCGCCTCTGTTGATAAGCCCCTGCCCTTAAGAAGGGGATACAGTTGGTAGAGCCGGGCGGAACCTTTGTTTTTGGCCTCTGTTATATGCTGTTTGAACGTGAGATTTTTGTCTATGTTCAGTCCCAGGTATTTTATAACTTTTCTCCATGGGAGTTGTTGTCCATTGTGGTTGAGATTTCTGATGGGTCTTGTTATTTTGTGTGTGAAAATTATGGCTTGGCACTTGTCCGGATTTACTTTTACTTTCCACAAGTTACACCAGTGGTCGACTTTGTTGAGGTGCCGCTGGAGGCTACACGTTATACGATTTATGTTACGCCCGCTGTGGTACAGCGCTGTGTCATCAGCGTAGAGCGCTATGTTCCCACCCGGCTCTTTTGGGATATCATTTGTGAACACAAGATAGAGGAGGGGGCCAAGCACAGATCCCTGTGGGACACCTGCTTCTATATTAGTTATTGGACTTTTCGCTCCATCAACTGAAGCAAAAAACCTCCTGTCTGTCAAAAATGAGTGAATCATTTTTAACAGGTGATTGGGGCAATTTAGCTTCGACAGCTTGTAGAGTAGGCCGTCATGCCAGACACGGTCAAACGCCTTCTCTATGTCGAGGAATATGGCTGCTGTGCTGTCTCCATGTTGTTTCTCGGCACAGATGTGCTCCACCAGGCGGATGGCTTGCTGGGTGGTGCTATGGCCAGCACGAAAACCGAATTGTTCCGGGGTAAGGATAGTGTTATCGTTTAGGAATTTAAGTAGGGCGTTTAGGATGAGGATTTCGAGAAGTTTTGATAAGTGATTTAATAGCGAGATAGGACGATAGTTTTGTGGGAATAGATGGTCTTTATTGGGTTTGGGGATTGAGATGATCTTGGCAACCTTCCAGGCTGAAGGGAAATATTGTAGTTTGAGACAGTGGTTGAGGATATTTGATAGATGGGAAATGGCAGGTGGTGGAAGGTGTTTAAGAAGTGGGGGTTTTATAAGGTCAGGACCAGGGGCCTTTGCATTGCCGATCCGCCTGATGTAAGCTGTTATTTCGCGTTCCGTTGTGTCTGCGAAGGTGGTGTTAATCCTCTCATTGAGTTTTCGTGCGAGGTGCCTCTCGATTCTCCTCTCTAGCCTCTCTGCTTCTCCCTCGTCGTTCTCTACTATGTTTTCTTGGAACTGGAGTTCGTAGGTGTCTGACATGGCGGCCGCCTTATCTGCAGGGGTGTAAACCAGCCCCTGTTGCCCATGCAGTGGTCTTGTGGCTGTCTGGGGTTGCCGCCTAGCCTTTATGATTCGCCAGAATTGTTCAGGGTTTGATTCGGCTGCCTGCAAGCTATGTTGGTACCTGCTGCACCGGAGCATATGCAGTCTGGTTTTGATTTCACGGGCCATTTGGTCCATTATCCTCCTATCTTGAGGGTAACGGTATGTTTGCCATCGCTTCCTGGTCCGGTTTTTGTCTGTTATCAATTGGGCTAGGTCTGGTGGTAAGTTGGTCCTGCCCCTATTTTGTGTGAGTTTGATAGTTGTGACTTGGGCACAGCTTTTGATGATGTTGGTAAAGTCTGCTGCGGCTTTGTCTATGTCTTCTGTCGATGCATATTCCGGTGCTGGGTCTGGTATGTGATGTGCCACTAGTTCTTTATATCGTACCCAGTTTGTGTGGTACGTAGTGTGGATGCTTTCTGTTGGTATGATGTGGTCATTTTCGAATCTTAAGATGACTGGGTTATGGTCAGAGTTCAGCGTGTTTATGACTTCTGTGCTTGTGCCCAGGTCAATATTTTTTAGTTAGAATATGTCCAGCTTGTCTGGCAGATGGCGTGAGTTGTACGGGAAGTGGGTGGGTTCATCTGGGGCTACCACTTGAACTGCTGGGTGGGTATCCAGGTATCTCAGCAGCTGGTTCCCACTTGTATTTCCAGTGCGGCAACCCCATGCCCTGTGCTTGGCATTCAGGTCCCCCCCTACTATGGTCCTGTTGTTCACATTTAGCAAGCTGTCGAGGTCACTGTGATGGAAGCGTTCGTTTGGAGGGTGGTAGGTTGCCACCAGGACAGTTGGGTGTTGGTTTAACATGATTTCTATTCCAGTTGCCTCTGTGTTGATTAGAGGTGGGATGGTGACTTGTCGGTGGCATATCCGGTGTTTTATGAGGACTCCAGTTCCGCCACCAGGTCTGTTAGGACGGTCAGTCCGGATTAGAATGTAATTTTTGACTCGAAATTGTTCATCAGGGGTTAGATGGGTTTCATTTACTAGTGCTACGTCGATGCCGTAATCTTCTAGAAACATTTCCAGTTCGTGTCGGTCGTGGAATACTCCGTCTGCATTCCAGATGGCGATGGTGATGTGTCGTTTTCTATTCGCCATCGGAAAACAGTGGGAGAATGGTGGTGAAAAACATTGATACCTTCGTGAAGGTGTCTGGAGCTGCTAGGATTTGGCTTATTGCTTTTTTCACTTTCGTGAAGAAGTCGGTGGTTAATAATTTCTGGATAAGGTTTATAACCTTCTTGACGAAGTCCCAGGGCTGGTTTTGGTTTGAACTATGCTCCTGGGTATTTCGGTTTTGTTGGATATGTGGTGATTGGCGCTGTGTTGGAGATGCTGTGATCTCGACAGTTCTGATATCTGATTCTGTGTGGGGTGTTGTGGAAGAGATGGGGGCTTGCAGGAGCTGCTGGGATGCTGTTTGTGGTGGTGGAGTTGTTGTGGTGGTTGGTGCCAGTAGTGGCAGGGGAGGTACTTCTGTGGATGTTGCTGCTGGTGATAGCATGGGTGCGGGGAGAGTTGGTGAGTCTGGATTGTTGGCAGGGTTTGTGGGCAGAGGGGGGGTTTTTGTCCTTTTGGGGGAGGGCCGTGAGACCTGGGTGGCAACTGGTTGGTTTGGTGGGGTGGCTGGGCGTCTTTGCGCTGCTGGTAGACGTTGGGGTCGTGGTTGGGCTTCTGGTTTTGTCGCCTTTGCCGGTTGGGGGTTTGTTTTTACCACCTGGGCTAAGGTGCGGTTATCGTTTCTGTGTTCTTTAGGTGGTCCTGTTTTGCAATCTTGCGGAGGAGGTGGTGAAGTGGTTTGGTTATTAGGGTTTCTTCCCGCGTTTGCGGGTGTTGGTGGCGTGGGGAAGTGCGCTTCCTCCAAGATTGATGGTGGGGGGGGTGGGGGTGGGGCATTTCTGGCTGTGGTCGTGTGTCTCGCTTCCCAGGCCTCGACAAGCTTGATACGTACTGGGCATCCCCCATAGGATGCAGGGTGAGCCCCTCCACAGTTTGCGCAAGTGGCTGGCGTGTCTCTCGATTTTGTGCAGGTGCTCGACAGGTGTGGTCCAGCACACTTCACACACCTTGGGGCCATGTTGCATTGCTGAGCTCCGTGCCTGAAGCGTTGGCAAATGTAGCATTGGGTTGGACCTGCTGGTTTTTTATAAAGCTCTACTGCGATCGTCATGTGCAGCAGTCTTTGCAGCTTGAAAATCTTTCTGGATTCTGCTGTATTCAGTAAGTTTACTTGGAAGTTCCTGGTCTTCCTGCGTGGGGCAGAGATGACTCTACCTTCTGCATCTATTTCTGTTTGTGGCTGCGCCACCTGGTACACGCCCTGCACCTGAAAGCCGCTTTCTAATAGTGCCTCCTTCACTTCGTCTGGGGTCCAATGTGGGGTTAATCTCTTGATGACCACTTTTAGTGTGTGTTTGGGGTCATCATTATATGTATAGAATTCTATTTGTCTTTTACGGAATTCCTGCTTTAGGAAATAGAAGTCCTCTGAGTTTGTCGCCTGGTAGACAATACTGTCTCCCTTGTATGTTGTGCTGAGGGCCCCTTTTAGCTTGCCTTGTATCTGGCCGATAAAAGTTGTGTACCCCTTGGTCTCGAAAACTGTAATGGGGGGTATTTTTCTTCCCCTGACTTGTGATGCCTTTGGTATTTGGGTGACTTGTGTGTCTTTGTTTTGCGGTGCAGGCTGGGCAGTGTCCAACTCTCCTTGTTGTGATGTAGTTGGCTCCTGATTCGCTGCATCGCGCCTGCTCGTTTCTTGTGGGATGGTTTTGTGGTTGCCTTTTTGGGCTGGCTCCGCGATGTTTTTGGTTGTAGGCAGTTGTTGCTCTTGCCTCATAAGTGTCACTCTCTTTCCGTTTCGGAGATGGAGGGGAGAATTTGGTTCAATTCCAGGTGTTGAGGAATTGGAGGTGCTGTCAGAGCCAGAAGAGTCGGTGTCTACTATGAGCTTATCTGAGTCAGAGCTGCTGCTCAGTGAGGGTGTATGAATTGGTGAGATTAGTGGGGGATGTGGGGCAGAAGATGATATTGACAGGTTTGCAGGTGGGTCCATTTTGGCCTCCTGATGTTCAAAGTCGTGCGGGCGCTCCATGGAGGGGTAGCCACGATATGAAATGGTTTACTAGTACTTCCCTATATTTCGACAATTTCCGTGCCAATGTATTTTCCCTACACCTGGCAGGCGCGGGATGCCACCACGGGCCTCACAGTCAGGCTGTTTGACTGTGTGGCTCGGCGGGTCCCTGGACTGCAACTTCCCTAACGCCTATGGCACCGAAATTCTCGAAAGATGGTGATTTACAGCCACCTTCTCCAGGCGGGATGTTCTTCTTTTCTTCTTCTCCTCGAGCTATGCCATTCGACCGAACGAGCGCCCAAGTAGTCTAGAGCTCCGTCCCGTGTCGTGCGTGTGCAACACGACTTTTGCTTTTCTCGACACGACAATTTGCTTTTTTTTTCAGATAGCACACGCCCGACCACGTCCGGAAACCCAGAAAAACAGCGCCGGCCACCCCTGCTGCGCCGGCACGCACTCCGCTGCTCGACTCGCTGCCGCTCGCACCGGTCGTTTTCGTTTCCGTTTCGTGTGCACCGTCGCTAGCCCAATCGCCATGTCCGGACGCGGAAAGGGAGGCAAAGTCAAGGGCAAGTCAAAGTCCCGCTCAAGCAGGGCTGGGCTCCAGTTCCCGGTCGGCAGAATCCACCGCCTCCTGCGCAAGGGAAACTACGCAGAGCGCGTCGGCGCCGGGGCGCCCGTCTACCTCGCCGCCGTCATGGAGTACCTCGCGGCTGAGGTGCTCGAGCTGGCCGGAAACGCGGCCCGCGACAACAAGAAGACGCGCATCATCCCGCGCCACCTGCAGCTTGCCATCCGCAACGACGAGGAGCTCAACAAGCTCCTGTCGGGCGTCACCATCGCACAGGGTGGTGTCCTGCCCAACATCCAGGCCGTCCTGCTGCCAAAGAAGACCGAGAAGAAGGCCTAAAGGAGGCCAGGCAATCGCAGCGCCGCGTGCTCCCCTGCACGCAACGCGCTTTGCCGGCTCGGCTCGGCCCACAACAATCGGCCCTTTTCAGGGCCACCACACAAACCTACGTCCAAAGCAAAATTTCAGTCGTCCTCGCCGCACCTTGTTTTGTTTTTAACTTTGCACTTTCACAGCACAGCCGCCGCCGGCGCACGTCCGCCATCTTGTCGTCCACACAGCCCGTGTGGCCCAACACACACACACACACACATTTTGCACGGTCGCAGTCGCCTTCCAAACGACAACGGCAGCAATAATGACCATTGTTAAAGGGAGGCGTGTCGACACACCGCCCTCCACTCCCGCGCGCCGCAACGGCCGTCGACACGAACGAAACAGCTGATCCGGCCGCCTATGCCCACACGCCTAACACACAGAGCCAAACCACGCAAGCAAATAATCACCGCCTCTCGCACAACAACACACAGCCCGCCATCTCCATCGCGATCGATACAAAGACACACAATAACAAACACAAACGAAGCAGCTCCACTCTCACACACACACAGCCAGCCAGCCACATGACACGTTTCCTTTCCTTCTCCCCTCCCAGCCACATCACGTCGCTCAAACGGAAAGAAACAAACAACACAGCGCACACACGCAGCAACAACAACACAGACTCTTTCGCACTTTTCAACTTCCGAACAGTGTGGTGGCCCTGAAAAGGGCCGTTTTCTAGTCTCTCCCACCCACAAGCACGGCCGCGGGAAGGCCAGCGCCCGCTGCGACGCAGCCTAACCGCCGAAACCGTACAGGGTGCGCCCCTGCCTCTTCAGGGCGTACACCACGTCCATGGCCGTCACAGTCTTGCGCTTGGCGTGCTCAGTGTACGTCACCGCGTCGCGGATCACGTTCTCCAGGAACACCTTCAGCACCCCGCGGGTCTCCTCGTAGATCAGACCAGAGATGCGCTTCACGCCGCCCCTGCGAGCCAGGCGGCGGATGGCGGGCTTCGTGATGCCCTGGATGTTGTCGCGCAACACCTTGCGGTGCCGCTTGGCGCCACCCTTGCCGAGCCCCTTTCCTCCCTTGCCGCGGCCTGTCATCCTTCCTTCCTCGGGCAAAGCAAAACGTGCACAAACAGCAGCTGCAGCGGCTGGCGAGTCGGCTACGGTCTGCGCCCAGCGCGCCCGCCGCCCCCCTATATAGACTCTGGCCCGCCCTCCCCCCACCACGCGCAACCGAGGGCATATAAGCGCAGCACGGAGGCGCGCGGGCCCGTTGTCTAGGCAGCACCGGACGCCGCGCCGCACCTAACCTCCACGCACGCCGCTCCGCTACCGCTACCGCTATGGCCCGCACAAAGCAAACGGCCCGCAAGTCCACCGGCGGAAAGGCGCCGCGCAAACAGCTCGCCACCAAGGCGGCGAGGAAGAGCGCGCCCGCCACCGGAGGCGTCAAGAAGCCCCACCGCTACAGGCCGGGCACCGTCGCCCTGCGAGAAATCAGGCGCTACCAGAAGAGCACAGAGCTGCTCATCCGCAAGCTGCCATTCCAGCGCCTAGTGCTCGAGATCGCCCAGGACTTCAAGACCGACCTGCGCTTCCAGAGCTCCGCAGTCATGGCCCTGCAGGAGGCCAGCGAGGCCTACCTCGTCGGCCTCTTCGAAGACACCAACCTGTGCGCAATCCACGCCAAGCGCGTCACCATCATGCCCAAGGACATCCAGCTCGCGCGCCGCATCCGCGGCGAGCGCGCCTAAACCGCGCCGCGGCACCGCACCGCACCGCACCGCACAAACAAAAACGGCCCTTTTCAGGGCCACTAACATCTCTCCGTCGCGAGCAAACTTTGTCGGTCGCCTGCCTCTCGCCCCGCAACCCAAAAACAAAAACCACCACTTCCCGTCCGTCCGCCACACCCGCTCACTCTGCCTGCCTGCTAGCAGCGCGCAACAATCACACATCATCCCTCCCCGGCGCTCAAAGCGCACAATACCCAACGGCCGACGTCACACCGCACGGGTGGCTGGCCGGCCGCCGCTTTCGTTTCGAAAACAAAAAAAACCCGCACTCCAACTCCGACGGCCAACGGCCAGGCAGGCGCGCTCGCTCGCTCTACACGCCACCGAAATCCCCCGCCGACTCCTTCCACATCTCAACGTGCCCCCCGTTGCAAAACATAACACACACACACAAAGAAACAAAACAAAGACCAGACACGACTCGACAAGACAGACATCCGAGAAGAACGAACGCAGGCAAGCCAACCAACGTATTCAAACAAAACAACGTGACAGAAAACCACAACCGTCGGCCGCCGCCACAAACACGGCGACAATCAACCACGACAACAACAACAACAACAACAACACCGCTTACCGCTACCGCCGCCCACACCCGCCACCGACCCCCGCAATCCAACCACCACGGCACGCAAACAGCATCCCCACGGGCATACAGAAACGCCAGACAGACAGACACCCACACCAGACGCTACACGACAATCAAAACCTTCCCCGACGTGCTTTGATGGCCCTGAGAAGGGCCGTTTTGGGCCGCGCGTCTCTTGCGCGCCACTAGACGACGACGGGGGGTGGGGACGACGGAGTCAAGCGCCAAACCCTTCCTTTCTCCCATCTCTTTCTCCTCTACTCTACTTCTTCTTCTTGGGCGAAGCCTTCGCCTTAGACGGCGTCGTCGCCTTCTTCGGGCGCGGCGCCTTCGGCTTCTTCGTCGGAACCTTGGCGGCCTTCTTCGCCTTCGACGGCGACTTGGCCTTGGCCGGCTTGGCCGCAGCCGCCTTCTTCGCACCCGCGGGAGCGGCCGACGCCGCAGACGCCTTCTTGGCGGCGCCCGCCTTCCGACCGGTCGCCGCCTTCACGCCACCAGCCTTCTTTGCGCCGGCCGCACGGGCGCCCTTCTTCTCCTTGCTGGCCGGAGCGGCGCGCTTCTTCTTGGCACCGCCAGCACGAGCCTTGCCGCCCTCGGCCGCCCCCCCGCCGCCGGCGCCGGCAAGCTTGAACGAGCCGGACGCGCCCTTCCCCTTCGTCTGCACCAGCTCGCCCGCCACGACGGCCGACTTGAGGTACTTCTTGATAAACGGCGCCAGCTTCTCCGCGTCCAGCTTGTAGTGCGCGGCTATGTACTTCTTGATCGCCTGCAGCGACGACCCGCCGCGCTCCTTCAGACTCTTGATGGCGGCCGTCACCATCTCAGAGGTGCGCGGGTGCGCAGGCTTGGCGCGCGGCTTCTTCGCAGACGACGCAGACTTGGCCTTCTTCGTAGTGCCGGTGGCGGCGGGTGCCGCAGCAGTCTCGTTCGTAGCCGCCTGATCTGCCATTTCGACGACGCGCGTAACACACAGCGAGAGCGAGAGCGAGCGGGACGGCAGGCAGGCACGCAAGCACAGCACAGCAGCAGAGCAGAGAATCACAAGGCCCAGCCAGTGTCGCGGGCGGGCGCGGACGGCCGAGAGAGCGGCCGCCACTCTGCGCGCCGCCGCGCCGCGCCTCCCGCGCTTGCTACCGCCCAACGTCCGACAGCCTGTGCGGAGCAGCCCCAAACCTGCGCCACAACCGCCCGCGCCTTTCAAACCACCGAGGATGGGGCTACACACAGCCACACCACAGTCGCCAACCAGTCGCCACGGCAGCGCCGCAAACCACGGCCAAACTGCAGCTACCGCGCGCTACAGCCTGGGTCGGCCCGCCGAGAATCGCCGCCCCCGCCCAAATGCCGCCCCCACAGCCCCAGCCGACGACCCGCCACAATGGCCAAACCTTCGGCAAAACTCCCACACCGTCGCCGCGGCAGCCCGGCCAGCGCGGCCGGCGCCACAGCCACACAAGCCGAGGCGTGCGGCGATGACGGCCGTGCAAACGCGCCTCCGCCGCCCCATCGCCTTCCGTCGCCCTCCCGCCGTTTCCCGATCGGCCCGCAGCCGTCGGGCCACATCGCGCGCCGTCCTCCTCCTCTCGCCCGCCAACATTCACAGCCGTTTCTTCAACAATTGCCCGCCGCAAACGGACGCCGCCTGCGCAACAGGCGCCGCCGCCCCTCGCCGCTTCCGACCCAACCCCTCGACCGAGGCAAACCGCAATCCGAATCTACAGACCAACCCAATCTGCCGTCAGCACACACGACAGCCGACCTTACACGTTACGCGTTACACATTACGTTTACACGTCTAGGTTAGGTTAGGTTAGGTTAGGTTAGGTGGACGTGGGTTAGGTTAAGGGGACTTGGGTTAGGTTAAGCGTCAAACTTAGGTTAAGCATTCAAACACGTCAGGCGTCACAGGCTAGGTTAGGTTAGGTTACACGTTAGGTTAAGGGGTCAGTGCTAGGTTAAGAAGCGTCAAACGTAGGTTAAAAAAAAAAAAAAAAAAGCGTTCAAACGTGAGGCGTGAGCCGGACAGCTTACCTTACGTAGACGTTAGGGGCTCACAGGCTGAGCTCACCTCGCCACACCACGGGTTAGGTTCGGTTCGCTCGGCTCAGCGTAAAGCGCCGAGGTCAGGGTTACGTTCGTTCACCTTCGGGCGCCACACTTTCGGTTGAAAGGTCGCGACGGGACGACGTCGGCAGGCACGCCGCAAACGAACAAAAACGTACAGACGACGTCGAAAACCGCCGACAGACGGGGGAGCAGCACGACCACGACCAGATACCGAGCGCGAACCAGACACACGCGAACCACCCCCACCGGCCAAAGGGCACCACACAACAACCCAGAGCACCACGTGTCGACACCAGAGCAACCCGCCGCTCACGCGACATGGCTGGCACCGAAGGGCAACCGCCCGCAACTGCGCTTTCCGCGCCGGCCCGGATGCACGTCGTGCTACAACAACACCACTACCGTACACAGCCGCTGTTCACAACATCACTATCATGCGCGCCCGCGGCTCGCCGCCGTCGCAGCCGCAGCCCCAACGCCAGCACTTTTGCACCACCATTCACACGCACCGCAACACAGCTCGCCGACACAGCCGAACAAAACAAACACCACACAACAACAGCAACAACGCCGCCGCCTCTACTTGTGCCGGCGACCCACCCCGCCGATGGCGCACCTTTCGCCAGCCGGCAATCGACACACACGCACCCACCCACCCACCCACCCGGGGCCCAGTGCAAAACACAAAAAAAACACACAAAAACAAAACAACACAAACGACACGGGAAGCGCACACCGCCACTTCGCGCGCACGCCACCAACCAGTCGTCGTCTCAAAATAACAAACACAAACAAAATAAACTAACAACTAGGGCAACACAAAACAAAAACGCCTCGCACGAACCGCCCACAAAAAGGACAAGCACACGCACAGCCTCTGCTGACGACCACGACGCAGCGGCACGCTGCTCCTGTCCCGCGCCCCGCGCCCCACTCGATTCACAACTCACGCGACACCGTCAACGACGGGCTCGCTTCCCGCAACCTACCACCTTTCCGCCACGACGCACAGCCCCAGCCCCACCCGACGACGCCCGTGGCAACGACTGCACTTCCACCACCGCCTCCCCCTTCCCCCCCAAAACACACACACACACACACAGCCAGCCAAAAACGCACTCGCGACCCACACATGCACGTGCATCGGCACACGCCAACCAGTCAACGTCGACAACCACACGCAAGGCTCGAAACGAAACCGGCGTCCTTCCACGTTGCCATCAAGCTACGCGACACAAGACACAAGGAACCAACACAACAGCCGGCCCCACTAATTCCCACTCTCACGCCGCAAAAAGCACACCGAAACCGCCAAACGCACGCACATTCCCCTTCGCACTGACACCGACCGGCTCGCTACCACACACCTCTCGGCAGCCGTTTCACGCCAATTCGCCACACCGCCCACACAGTCGACAAGCGCCCGCCCTGTACGGCACACGCAACGACGCAGCGCAGCAAAGGGCGCCCGCAACACATACCTCTCCTCCCTCTCTCTCTCCGCCGCCCGACGCGCCAACCGCCACACCACACCGCCAGCCACTCGCAAATTGTGCACTGCCACCAGCCACACGTCCAACACGCCGCGCCGCCTCCGGCCACCCGCCAGGGGGCGCTCACGTCCGCGACAACAGCGCGGCCCGCCGGGCCGGGCCGAACCGAACCGAACCGGGCCGCCGCTGCTCTGCACTCGGCACGGCCACACCCTGCTGCAGACCGGGCTCGTCTCTCTGTACGCGTCTGCCTGCGCATCAACACAACAACGACCTTTTTTTTTTTTTTCTCCCTCTCTACCGCCACCCCTTCTTCTCGCGTTTTTACTCGTTGTTGCAGCAGCGGCGCACACCTACACATCCACAGCCCCAGCCGAGCCGGCCTCACCTCAGGGCCCGCCGCCAGCGTCTCCTCCTCGGGCACAGGTGCGGTGCTGTGGCCGCCCATCCAACCGCATTGCTGGCCGTCCAGCCGCCAGGCGTTCCCACTGCCGCGAGCCACGCCGCGCACCGACCCTGCTGCAGAAAACGAAGCATAGCCAGAGACCGACCGGTACACAAAGCAAGCCGTCGCCTCGCCTCTTGTCCTTCCTGCCTTCCTTCCGCCCCCGCCCTTCTCACACCACCGCCTCTCCACTTTCGCCCCCCCCCCTCCTTTTTTTTGTTTTTTTTGTTTTCTTCTTTCTTTCTTTCTTTGGCCCTCTCTCCTTCCAGCCATGGCGGTTACGGCACCGCCTGCAGCGGCAGATTTTTTGCGCCCACAAGCCTACTCCTACCACCATTAACCTTGCCCTGCCCTGCCCATCAACGTCGCAGTCGAACCGACGCTTGCCAACACACTGCCCACGTTCCTTTCTCTTTTCGGCCTACGCCCATTACGCGCCGCCGCCACAGCACCTTCCCTTCCCACAACACACCGACGTCACCACACGCACCCAAAACAGGGGCCACGACCGTGTTCCTCGCCCACTCCCATCCCGCACGGTACGCACATTCCCAACTACTACCGCGCACCCTCCCTTTCCAATCTGTGTGTCTCTCTGTGTCTGTGTCCTGTCCGCGCGTGACGCCTCTCAACATCCGCCGTCCCCCGTCCCGTTTTCGCCCCCATGCCGTCGTCGCGCCGCCCCTGTCCGCCCCGCACCACACCATACACCGCTGCTTGTCCCGGCCGTTGCCACCAAAGGCGCCGACCGCAAACGCGCCACGCCGCAGCCCCCGTGCGTCTCGCGCTCGCTTGCATCTCCGTGCCGGCGCTGCCTCTCTTCCCGCTCGCACTCGACCTCGACAACACAGTCTTTGGCTCCGCCACTGCGTGTTCCGGTGGTACGCACGCTGCAACACCTACGTATTCATTACCAGAGCGATGGCGAGGCATGACAGCATCTCTGTCTGACCAGAGAGTTATTTATCGTTGCTAGTCGGCGCTTGGACCGCGCCAGACGACAGTAGTGGCACGCACCGGGTCGCCAGGAACAGTTGTTATATATATTGTAGCGCGAGTCGGGAGAGGTAGTAGTCGGTCGACAGTAGTAGCGGGTGGACGGTTGTACTGAGCGGGCGTCGGCGGCGTGCTCTGCTCGTCTCGCGACTCTGGTCACGGTTCGGGACGATGTATAGTATATTGTGTTATAATCAAAAGGTAGTGTGAAGCTGCATTGCGCAAATCTGATAACGTATGTTCATTGTACTTATTTTGTTCAACAACAAACAAAAGCCCCACTATTACTTTTTTCTAAAGTAACTCTTGTCTTTTAACGAAAAACATTCACTTTTTAAAGACTACTTCCTATGGCATTTCCCTCCAAGGAGTGCAATTCATTACCAGCCAGCACTCATTCATTGCACACAGCTGTGTAAGGGGTATCTACAATTGAGGGGCGGATATAAATGCAATTTTTTTTGTTTTTTTTTTTTTTTTTTTGTTTTTTGTGTGTGTTGTAACCTCCCCGCAAATTTTAAACTAATGGACAATGTTATTTACGGACGCTAATGGACATTGCGCTAATTGTAACCTCGCCCACAATGAGAGGTATTGAAAATGGCAACAAAAATGTGAAATTCGCAATCTGACTCAAATATAAATTCTTCACAACATTTAAAGTCCGTTCAGCGACAGGAAACTTCAATTAAACCGAAATATCGGTCTTTGGCCCTGTGCAAAACAATCAGAATTTAAAGTCTTACCTCAGAATAAATGGATGTCACATTTCTGCTCTTGTTGTTGCGCAGCGCTTGGAGGAACTGCATTGCAAATAATAATATTCTCTTTTTTTTGTGATTTTAGTGACATTTTTCTTCAAAGAAGTGGAATGAAATGTGAAGTGCAACGAACTCTTTAGTTCAATAAAAAAATTAAATGTTTGAAAAATGCTTTTGAAATAGAAATTATTATTGGGGAACTTGTTGGAGAATAATTACAATAAATAAAATTCTTCATTATCTAATGATTATATTAATTGACAGTATACCTTATTCACCATCTTGACCAGTGTTGCCGACCGCCTACATCACACAACCGCACTCGGCTGCTACTACTGACCGACCGCTCTGCATGACGACTATTAGCGTACTGCACGCGACGACTACTGACAGAGTACAGCCCTCAACTAGACAGAGCTACAGACTCGCAACGACTGACTGACTGACTGACTGACTGAGAACCGCTCGCAACACTCGCGCGGTCCAGCGCAAACTCTCTGGTCACAGATGCTACAATGTCTCGCCATCGCTGCTATGTTACATTACATACGTGTTTCAGTGTCTTTTTCATTGGGGTAACGATCTTTGGCTCTTTTTATTCTGAATACAGGGCCAAAGGTCAACGCTGCTGCCCTTATACAATTTATCACGTTTCATTATGTCTGTTGCAATGTTACATACGGTTCATTCTTTCATTAATCTTATCGTTGGGTTTGTTTTGTAGGGACGTTAACATTCTTCTGGCACATTTTTATTATCATCGGACTCTCTGCTATTTGTGCAGGGAGGTTATACCTGGGTCCATTTCCATTTCCATTTACATTTTAATATTGATAGACGTTTTGTGTTCTTTTTTGTTTCTTGTTGTTTTTCCTTCTTTTTTTTTTGTTGTTTTTTTTTTTTTTTTTGTTGTTTTGTTTTTCCCGCTCTCACCACCACCGCCGCATCACGCCTTCCGTTTTCTTGGTTTCTTTTCTGTTCTTCAACTGCTTCAACATCACCGCGCCCCATTTCCACACCACAGCCATCAGCCTCCAAGACGGGCAGGCGCAGTGTGCCATTTCCGGCGCACAAGCACACCCGTACGGTACTCTCCTCGCCCCCACGCCACCAACAACACAGCGACCACGCGGCTTTCAGGCACGGCACGGCACCGGCGAAATGCGCCGCCCCCGCCCCTCCGCGCATATCCGTCCGTCTCGCCACGTTCACTGACAGCCGCGTCTGCGGCTACACCACGACAACCACAACACAACACCGCTCCCCTCCCTGGCAACTCATTGTTTTTCTCCTCCTCTTTTGCACAAACCACAACGCCGAGCACAGGCGCAAGCCACCCACACCGCGCCCCTCCCCGTCCCGTCTTTGGCCGCCGCTCCTCGTTTGCCCCCTCCCATCTCCCGAAATGCCATGCCAGCAGCGTTACGCATGCCCCTCCCCTGTCCACACAACACTACCGCCAAACGAACAGCCTTCCGGGCCACATGCAGGGCACGCCCACCTCCAAACACTGCCAATTCACGGACGCACGCACACACACACACACACTCACTTTCTCGACACCTTTCTGTACGGAGGGTGCGTCATCTCGACCGTGACAGAGTGACGGCAACTATCGACGATCCATTTCCCCCCACTGGTACAACATGTCCACCAACACCTACATACATCATTCAAGTACACAGACAATAGCATACACACAATGGGAGGGCACACGAACATGGACGGCACGGCACTGTCATACACTCTTCCTCAGAACCATATCAACAAACGTTACGTACATCCGGGAAAGCGAAAGCGAAAGCAAAAGCAAAAGCAAAAGCAAAAGCAAAGGCAAAAGCCCAATGCAGCCGTCAAAGGTAACGTTCACCACGGCAGACACTTGCAGCCGCGCCGCCGTTAAACGCATTTCAGTGCGGCTCCAATACGCCTCCGACGCGGGAACGTTCCGTTGCTCTACGAATGCGTTTCTCCCCTTTTTCCCTTCCTCTCTCTTTTGCCCCCCCTCTGTCCTTTCCTCCTTGCACTCTTGCCTCATTCCTCACGTTCTGCCCAGACATTCGACCGATCAAAGTCAACCTTTCGTTACCGTTCTCAGCGCGACGGTGTACAACAGTATGACGGGTGTGCCCAAGACTTCGGTTCAGTTGCGTGACGCCGGTCTATCGCGCCGATCGACAGTTACTCAGGGGGCGACGGATCGGACCACGTCACCGACACACAAAACACTTTCAAACAAACAAATACATACATACCGGATGGACACAGACAAACACGTGTACAGACATTCGCCAAACAAACGACCGCCGCCGCCGTCGTCGTCGTCTAGCGTCGCGCTTACTGTACTGCACTGGACACGCGTGCATCTTGAATGACGACATCGGTGTGCGTGCGTCGTACGCAATCAGTCAGACACGGCTATCAAAAATCAGAGTCGAATGGTACATCATCGTGCGTGTCGCCGTACACGTACAGTACAATACAACAACAATGCGTCTTAATGGCACGTTCATTTCAACGTCACTCACACACCTCCACGCTGCAGTTGCGTCGCACCATTGTCAAACTCGGCGTACGGCAAAGGGAATAGTGGGCGGCAAAAACAACCAAACAAAAACATTTCACATTTCACCCTCGCCATGTATGATGTGCAAAAAAACAAACCCGCAAACGGCCGTCGTTACGGCGACACAAAAGTCGCCGATCGCACTGTCCCCCCTCGCAGACAGGTAACACACACACACACACCCCAACACCAATGGGTCAAAACCACTCCAACGAGGCGTGCCACCATTCCACGCCACGGCGACCAACCTCGTGGCCGTACCCCGCAACACGCTTTGACGCGCCCACAATCAAAATGCACACATACATCACAGCCGTCCACACAAACAACAACAACAATTCCGCCCTTCCCGCAAAAGGCAAGTTGGTGGCCCTGAAAAGGGCCGTTTTGCCGCTCTCGCAACGGAGGAGCCTTCTCCATCCTTCCATTCCAGAGCCACCTCCTTACTTGGAGCTCGTGTACTTTGTCACCGCCTTCGTGCCCTCGCTCACGGCGTGCTTGGCCAGCTCGCCAGGCAGCAACAGCCGCACAGCGGTCTGGATCTCGCGGGACGTGATGGTCGAGCGCTTGTTGTAGTGCGCCAGGCGAGAAGCCTCGGCCGCAATGCGCTCGAAAATGTCGTTCACGAAGCTGTTCATGATGCTCATCGCCTTCGACGAGATGCCCGTGTCAGGGTGCACCTGCTTCAGCACCTTGTAGATGTAGATGGCATAGCTCTCCTTCCTCTTGCGCTTCTTCTTCTTGTCGCCCTTCGAAATGTTCTTCTGCGCCTTGCCAGCCTTCTTGGCGGCCTTCCCGCTAGTCTTGGGCGGCATCTCGAACGAACGTACGGCAGCAGCAACACCAGTAGCAAGCGCTCCGCTCTAGTCAGCGTCTCCCCACACAGTGGCACCCGCCGCCAGCCGCCGCCGCACCTTTACCAGCTCGCCCTGTTGCGGCCGCCGACCAATGGGGCGCGCGCGCAACCGGCCGCCGCACCCGAGCCCATAAAGCACCCCCACCCCTGCTGCGCCGGCACGCACTCCGCTGCTCGACTCGCTGCCGCTCGCACCGGTCGTTTTCGTTTCCGTTTCGTGTGCACCGTCGCTAGCCCAATCGCCATGTCCGGACGCGGAAAGGGAGGCAAAGTCAAGGGCAAGTCAAAGTCCCGCTCAAGCAGGGCTGGGCTCCAGTTCCCGGTCGGCAGAATCCACCGCCTCCTGCGCAAGGGAAACTACGCAGAGCGCGTCGGCGCCGGGGCGCCCGTCTACCTCGCCGCCGTCATGGAGTACCTCGCGGCTGAGGTGCTCGAGCTGGCCGGAAACGCGGCCCGCGACAACAAGAAGACGCGCATCATCCCGCGCCACCTGCAGCTTGCCATCCGCAACGACGAGGAGCTCAACAAGCTCCTGTCGGGCGTCACCATCGCACAGGGTGGTGTCCTGCCCAACATCCAGGCCGTCCTGCTGCCAAAGAAGACCGAGAAGAAGGCCTAAAGGAGGCCAGGCAATCGCAGCGCCGCGTGCTCCCCTGCACGCAACGCGCTTTGCCGGCTCGGCTCGGCCCACAACAATCGGCCCTTTTCAGGGCCACCACACAAACCTACGTCCAAAGCAAAATTTCAGTCGTCCTCGCCGCACCTTGTTTTGTTTTTAACTTTGCACTTTCACAGCACAGCCGCCGCCGGCGCACGTCCGCCATCTTGTCGTCCACACAGCCCGTGTGGCCCAACACACACACACACACACATTTTGCACGGTCGCAGTCGCCTTCCAAACGACAACGGCAGCAATAATGACCATTGTTAAAGGGAGGCGTGTCGACACACCGCCCTCCACTCCCGCGCGCCGCAACGGCCGTCGACACGAACGAAACAGCTGATCCGGCCGCCTATGCCCACACGCCTAACACACAGAGCCAAACCACGCAAGCAAATAATCACCGCCTCTCGCACAACAACACACAGCCCGCCATCTCCATCGCGATCGATACAAAGACACACAATAACAAACACAAACGAAGCAGCTCCACTCTCACACACACACAGCCAGCCAGCCACATGACACGTTTCCTTTCCTTCTCCCCTCCCAGCCACATCACGTCGCTCAAACGGAAAGAAACAAACAACACAGCGCACACACGCAGCAACAACAACACAGACTCTTTCGCACTTTTCAACTTCCGAACAGTGTGGTGGCCCTGAAAAGGGCCGTTTTCTAGTCTCTCCCACCCACAAGCACGGCCGCGGGAAGGCCAGCGCCCGCTGCGACGCAGCCTAACCGCCGAAACCGTACAGGGTGCGCCCCTGCCTCTTCAGGGCGTACACCACGTCCATGGCCGTCACAGTCTTGCGCTTGGCGTGCTCAGTGTACGTCACCGCGTCGCGGATCACGTTCTCCAGGAACACCTTCAGCACCCCGCGGGTCTCCTCGTAGATCAGACCAGAGATGCGCTTCACGCCGCCCCTGCGAGCCAGGCGGCGGATGGCGGGCTTCGTGATGCCCTGGATGTTGTCGCGCAACACCTTGCGGTGCCGCTTGGCGCCACCCTTGCCGAGCCCCTTTCCTCCCTTGCCGCGGCCTGTCATCCTTCCTTCCTCGGGCAAAGCAAAACGTGCACAAACAGCAGCTGCAGCGGCTGGCGAGTCGGCTACGGTCTGCGCCCAGCGCGCCCGCCGCCCCCCTATATAGACTCTGGCCCGCCCTCCCCCCCACCACGCGCAACCGAGGGCATATAAGCGCAGCACGGAGGCGCGCGGGCCCGTTGTCAAGGCAGCACCGGACGCCGCGCCGCACCTAACCTCCACGCACGCCGCTCCGCTACCGCTACCGCTACCGCCATGGCCCGCACAAAGCAAACGGCCCGCAAGTCCACCGGCGGAAAGGCGCCGCGCAAACAGCTCGCCACCAAGGCGGCGAGGAAGAGCGCGCCCGCCACCGGAGGCGTCAAGAAGCCCCACCGCTACAGGCCGGGCACCGTCGCCCTGCGAGAAATCAGGCGCTACCAGAAGAGCACAGAGCTGCTCATCCGCAAGCTGCCATTCCAGCGCCTAGTGCGCGAGATCGCCCAGGACTTCAAGACCGACCTGCGCTTCCAGAGCTCCGCAGTCATGGCCCTGCAGGAGGCCAGCGAGGCCTACCTCGTCGGCCTCTTCGAAGACACCAACCTGTGCGCAATCCACGCCAAGCGCGTCACCATCATGCCCAAGGACATCCAGCTCGCGCGCCGCATCCGCGGCGAGCGCGCCTAAACCGCGCCGCGGCACCGCACCGCACAAACAAAAACGGCCCTTTTCAGGGCCACTAACATCTCTCCGTCGCGAGCAAACTTTGTCGGTCGCCTGCCTCTCGCCCCGCAACCCAAAAACAAAAACCACCACTTCCCGTCCGTCCGCCACACCCGCTCACTCTGCCTGCCTGCTAGCAGCGCGCAACAATCACACATCATCCCTCCCCGGCGCTCAAAGCGCACAATACCCAACGGCCGACGTCACACCGCACGGGTGGCTGGCCGGCCGCCGCTTTCGTTTCGAAAACAAAAAAAACCCGCACTCCAACTCCGACGGCCAACGGCCAGGCAGGCGCGCTCGCTCGCTCTACACGCCACCGAAATCCCCCGCCGACTCCTTCCACATCTCAACGTGCCCCCCGTTGCAAAACATAACACACACACACAAAGAAACAAAACAAAGACCAGACACGACTCGACAAGACAGACATCCGAGAAGAACGAACGCAGGCAAGCCAACCAACGTATTCAAACAAAACAACGTGACAGAAAACCACAACCGTCGGCCGCCGCCACAAACACGGCGACAATCAACCACGACAACAACAACAACAACAACAACAACACCGCTTACCGCTACCGCCGCCCACACCCGCCACCGACCCCCGCAATCCAACCACCACGGCACGCAAACAGCATCCCCACGGGCATACAGAAACGCCAGACAGACAGACACCCACACCAGACGCTACACGACAATCAAAACCTTCCCCGACGTGCTTTGATGGCCCTGAGAAGGGCCGTTTTGGGCCGCGCGTCTCTTGCGCGCCACTAGACGACGACGGGGGGTGGGGACGACGGAGTCAAGCGCCAAACCCTTCCTTTCTCCCATCTCTTTCTCCTCTACTCTACTTCTTCTTCTTGGGCGAAGCCTTCGCCTTAGACGGCGTCGTCGCCTTCTTCGGGCGCGGCGCCTTCGGCTTCTTCGTCGGAACCTTGGCGGCCTTCTTCGCCTTCGACGGCGACTTGGCCTTGGCCGGCTTGGCCGCAGCCGCCTTCTTCGCACCCGCGGGAGCGGCCGACGCCGCAGACGCCTTCTTGGCGGCGCCCGCCTTCCGACCGGTCGCCGCCTTCACGCCACCAGCCTTCTTTGCGCCGGCCGCACGGGCGCCCTTCTTCTCCTTGCTGGCCGGAGCGGCGCGCTTCTTCTTGGCACCGCCAGCACGAGCCTTGCCGCCCTCGGCCGCCCCCCCGCCGCCGGCGCCGGCAAGCTTGAACGAGCCGGACGCGCCCTTCCCCTTCGTCTGCACCAGCTCGCCCGCCACGACGGCCGACTTGAGGTACTTCTTGATAAACGGCGCCAGCTTCTCCGCGTCCAGCTTGTAGTGCGCGGCTATGTACTTCTTGATCGCCTGCAGCGACGACCCGCCGCGCTCCTTCAGACTCTTGATGGCGGCCGTCACCATCTCAGAGGTGCGCGGGTGCGCAGGCTTGGCGCGCGGCTTCTTCGCAGACGACGCAGACTTGGCCTTCTTCGTAGTGCCGGTGGCGGCGGGTGCCGCAGCAGTCTCGTTCGTAGCCGCCTGATCTGCCATTTCGACGACGCGCGTAACACACAGCGAGAGCGAGAGCGAGCGGGACGGCAGGCAGGCACGCAAGCACAGCACAGCAGCAGAGCAGAGAATCACAAGGCCCAGCCAGTGTCGCGGGCGGGCGCGGACGGCCGAGAGAGCGGCCGCCACTCTGCGCGCCGCCGCGCCGCGCCTCCCGCGCTTGCTACCGCCCAACGTCCGACAGCCTGTGCGGAGCAGCCCCAAACCTGCGCCACAACCGCCCGCGCCTTTCAAACCACCGAGGATGGGGCTACACACAGCCACACCACAGTCGCCAACCAGTCGCCACGGCAGCGCCGCAAACCACGGCCAAACTGCAGCTACCGCGCGCTACAGCCTGGGTCGGCCCGCCGAGAATCGCCGCCCCCGCCCAAATGCCGCCCCCACAGCCCCAGCCGACGACCCGCCACAATGGCCAAACCTTCGGCAAAACTCCCACACCGTCGCCGCGGCAGCCCGGCCAGCGCGGCCGGCGCCACAGCCACACAAGCCGAGGCGTGCGGCGATGACGGCCGTGCAAACGCGCCTCCGCCGCCCCATCGCCTTCCGTCGCCCTCCCGCCGTTTCCCGATCGGCCCGCAGCCGTCGGGCCACATCGCGCGCCGTCCTCCTCCTCTCGCCCGCCAACATTCACAGCCGTTTCTTCAACAATTGCCCGCCGCAAACGGACGCCGCCTGCGCAACAGGCGCCGCCGCCCCTCGCCGCTTCCGACCCAACCCCTCGACCGAGGCAAACCGCAATCCGAATCTACAGACCAACCCAATCTGCCGTCAGCACACACGACAGCCGACCTTACACGTTACGCGTTACACATTACGTTTACACGTCTAGGTTAGGTTAGGTTAGGTTAGGTTAGGTGGACGTGGGTTAGGTTAAGGGGACTTGGGTTAGGTTAAGCGTCAAACTTAGGTTAAGCATTCAAACACGTCAGGCGTCACAGGCTAGGTTAGGTTAGGTTACACGTTAGGTTAAGGGGTCAGTGCTAGGTTAAGAAGCGTCAAACGTAGGTTAAAAAAAAAAAAAAAAAAGCGTTCAAACGTGAGGCGTGAGCCGGACAGCTTACCTTACGTAGACGTTAGGGGCTCACAGGCTGAGCTCACCTCGCCACACCACGGGTTAGGTTCGGTTCGCTCGGCTCAGCGTAAAGCGCCGAGGTCAGGGTTACGTTCGTTCACCTTCGGGCGCCACACTTTCGGTTGAAAGGTCGCGACGGGACGACGTCGGCAGGCACGCCGCAAACGAACAAAAACGTACAGACGACGTCGAAAACCGCCGACAGACGGGGGAGCAGCACGACCACGACCAGATACCGAGCGCGAACCAGACACACGCGAACCACCCCCACCGGCCAAAGGGCACCACACAACAACCCAGAGCACCACGTGTCGACACCAGAGCAACCCGCCGCTCACGCGACATGGCTGGCACCGAAGGGCAACCGCCCGCAACTGCGCTTTCCGCGCCGGCCCGGATGCACGTCGTGCTACAACAACACCACTACCGTACACAGCCGCTGTTCACAACATCACTATCATGCGCGCCCGCGGCTCGCCGCCGTCGCAGCCGCAGCCCCAACGCCAGCACTTTTGCACCACCATTCACACGCACCGCAACACAGCTCGCCGACACAGCCGAACAAAACAAACACCACACAACAACAGCAACAACGCCGCCGCCTCTACTTGTGCCGGCGACCCACCCCGCCGATGGCGCACCTTTCGCCAGCCGGCAATCGACACACACGCACCCACCCACCCACCCACCCACCCGGGGCCCAGTGCAAAACACAAAAAAAACACACAAAAACAAAACAACACAAACGACACGGGAAGCGCACACCGCCACTTCGCGCGCACGCCACCAACCAGTCGTCGTCTCAAAATAACAAACACAAACAAAATAAACTAACAACTAGGGCAACACAAAACAAAAACGCCTCGCACGAACCGCCCACAAAAAGGACAAGCACACGCACAGCCTCTGCTGACGACCACGACGCAGCGGCACGCTGCTCCTGTCCCGCGCCCCGCGCCCCACTCGATTCACAACTCACGCGACACCGTCAACGACGGGCTCGCTTCCCGCAACCTACCACCTTTCCGCCACGACGCACAGCCCCAGCCCCACCCGACGACGCCCGTGGCAACGACTGCACTTCCACCACCGCCTCCCCCTTCCCCCCCAAAACACACACACACACACACAGCCAGCCAAAAACGCACTCGCGACCCACACATGCACGTGCATCGGCACACGCCAACCAGTCAACGTCGACAACCACACGCAAGGCTCGAAACGAAACCGGCGTCCTTCCACGTTGCCATCAAGCTACGCGACACAAGACACAAGGAACCAACACAACAGCCGGCCCCACTAATTCCCACTCTCACGCCGCAAAAAGCACACCGAAACCGCCAAACGCACGCACATTCCCCTTCGCACTGACACCGACCGGCTCGCTACCACACACCTCTCGGCAGCCGTTTCACGCCAATTCGCCACACCGCCCACACAGTCGACAAGCGCCCGCCCTGTACGGCACACGCAACGACGCAGCGCAGCAAAGGGCGCCCGCAACACATACCTCTCCTCCCTCTCTCTCTCCGCCGCCCGACGCGCCAACCGCCACACCACACCGCCAGCCACTCGCAAATTGTGCACTGCCACCAGCCACACGTCCAACACGCCGCGCCGCCTCCGGCCACCCGCCAGGGGGCGCTCACGTCCGCGACAACAGCGCGGCCCGCCGGGCCGGGCCGAACCGAACCGAACCGGGCCGCCGCTGCTCTGCACTCGGCACGGCCACACCCTGCTGCAGACCGGGCTCGTCTCTCTGTACGCGTCTGCCTGCGCATCAACACAACAACGACCTTTTTTTTTTTTTTCTCCCTCTCTACCGCCACCCCTTCTTCTCGCGTTTTTACTCGTTGTTGCAGCAGCGGCGCACACCTACACATCCACAGCCCCAGCCGAGCCGGCCTCACCTCAGGGCCCGCCGCCAGCGTCTCCTCCTCGGGCACAGGTGCGGTGCTGTGGCCGCCCATCCAACCGCATTGCTGGCCGTCCAGCCGCCAGGCGTTCCCACTGCCGCGAGCCACGCCGCGCACCGACCCTGCTGCAGAAAACGAAGCATAGCCAGAGACCGACCGGTACACAAAGCAAGCCGTCGCCTCGCCTCTTGTCCTTCCTGCCTTCCTTCCGCCCCCGCCCTTCTCACACCACCGCCTCTCCACTTTCGCCCCCCCCCCCCTCCTTTTTTTTGTTTTTTTTGTTTTCTTCTTTCTTTCTTTCTTTGGCCCTCTCTCCTTCCAGCCATGGCGGTTACGGCACCGCCTGCAGCGGCAGATTTTTTGCGCCCACAAGCCTACTCCTACCACCATTAACCTTGCCCTGCCCTGCCCATCAACGTCGCAGTCGAACCGACGCTTGCCAACACACTGCCCACGTTCCTTTCTCTTTTCGGCCTACGCCCATTACGCGCCGCCGCCACAGCACCTTCCCTTCCCACAACACACCGACGTCACCACACGCACCCAAAACAGGGGCCACGACCGTGTTCCTCGCCCACTCCCATCCCGCACGGTACGCACATTCCCAACTACTACCGCGCACCCTCCCTTTCCAATCTGTGTGTCTCTCTGTGTCTGTGTCCTGTCCGCGCGTGACGCCTCTCAACATCCGCCGTCCCCCGTCCCGTTTTCGCCCCCATGCCGTCGTCGCGCCGCCCCTGTCCGCCCCGCACCACACCATACACCGCTGCTTGTCCCGGCCGTTGCCACCAAAGGCGCCCACCGCAAACGCGCCACGCCGCAGCCCCCGTGCGTCTCGCGCTCGCTTGCATCTCCGTGCCGGCGCTGCCTCTCTTCCCGCTCGCACTCGACCTCGACAACACAGTCTTTGGCTCCGCCACTGCGTGTTCCGGTGGTACGCACGCTGCAACACCTACGTATTCATTACCAGAGCGATGGCGAGGCATGACAGCATCTCTGTCTGACCAGAGAGTTATTTATCGTTGCTAGTCGGCGCTTGGACCGCGCCAGACGACAGTAGTGGCACGCACCGGGTCGCCAGGAACAGTTGTTATATATATTGTAGCGCGAGTCGGGAGAGGTAGTAGTCGGTCGACAGTAGTAGCGGGTGGACGGTTGTACTGAGCGGGCGTCGGCGGCGTGCTCTGCTCGTCTCGCGACTCTGGTCACGGTTCGGGACGATGTATAGTATATTGTGTTATAATCAAAAGGTAGTGTGAAGCTGCATTGCGCAAATCTGATAACGTATGTTCATTGTACTTATTTTGTTCAACAACAAACAAAAGCCCCACTATTACTTTTTTCTAAAGTAACTCTTGTCTTTTAACGAAAAACATTCACTTTTTAAAGACTACTTCCTATGGCATTTCCCTCCAAGGAGTGCAATTCATTACCAGCCAGCACTCATTCATTGCACACAGCTGTGTAAGGGGTATCTACAATTGAGGGGCGGATATAAATGCAATTTTTTTTTTTTTTTTTTTTTTTTTTTTGTTTTTTGTGTGTGTTGTAACCTCCCCGCAAATTTTAAACTAATGGACAATGTTATTTACGGACGCTAATGGACATTGCGCTAATTGTAACCTCGCCCACAATGAGAGGTATTGAAAATGGCAACAAAAATGTGAAATTCGCAATCTGACTCAAATATAAATTCTTCACAACATTTAAAGTCCGTTCAGCGACAGGAAACTTCAATTAAACCGAAATATCGGTCTTTGGCCCTGTGCAAAACAATCAGAATTTAAAGTCTTACCTCAGAATAAATGGATGTCACATTTCTGCTCTTGTTGTTGCGCAGCGCTTGGAGGAACTGCATTGCAAATAATAATATTCTCTTTTTTTTGTGATTTTAGTGACATTTTTCTTCAAAGAAGTGGAATGAAATGTGAAGTGCAACGAACTCTTTAGTTCAATAAAAAAATTAAATGTTTGAAAAATGCTTTTGAAATAGAAATTATTATTGGGGAACTTGTTGGAGAATAATTACAATAAATAAAATTCTTCATTATCTAATGATTATATTAATTGACAGTATACCTTATTCACCATCTTGACCAGTGTTGCCGACCGCCTACATCACACAACCGCACTCGGCTGCTACTACTGACCGACCGCTCTGCATGACGACTATTAGCGTACTGCACGCGACGACTACTGACAGAGTACAGCCCTCAACTAGACAGAGCTACAGACTCGCAACGACTGACTGACTGACTGACTGACTGACTGAGAACCGCTCGCAACACTCGCGCGGTCCAGCGCAAACTCTCTGGTCACAGATGCTACAATGTCTCGCCATCGCTGCTATGTTACATTACATACGTGTTTCAGTGTCTTTTTCATTGGGGTAACGATCTTTGGCTCTTTTTATTCTGAATACAGGGCCAAAGGTCAACGCTGCTGCCCTTATACAGTTTATCACGTTTCATTATGTCTGTTGCAATGTTACATACGGTTCATTCTTTCATTAATCTTATCGTTGGGTTTGTTTTGTAGGGACGTTAACATTCTTCTGGCACATTTTTATTATCATCGGACTCTCTGCTATTTGTGCAGGGAGGTTATACCTGGGTCCATTTCCATTTCCATTTACATTTTAATATTGATAGACGTTTTGTGTTCTTTTTTGTTTCTTGTTGTTTTTCCTTCTTTTTTTTTTTGTTGTTTTTTTTTTTTTTTGTTGTTTTGTTTTTCCCGCTCTCACCACCACCGCCGCATCACGCCTTCCGTTTTCTTGGTTTCTTTTCTGTTCTTCAACTGCTTCAACATCACCGCGCCCCATTTCCACACCACAGCCATCAGCCTCCAAGACGGGCAGGCGCAGTGTGCCATTTCCGGCGCACAAGCACACCCGTACGGTACTCTCCTCGCCCCCACGCCACCAACAACACAGCGACCACGCGGCTTTCAGGCACGGCACGGCACCGGCGAAATGCGCCGCCCCCGCCCCTCCGCGCATATCCGTCCGTCTCGCCACGTTCACTGACAGCCGCGTCTGCGGCTACACCACGACAACCACAACACAACACCGCTCCCCTCCCTGGCAACTCATTGTTTTTCTCCTCCTCTTTTGCACAAACCACAACGCCGAGCACAGGCGCAAGCCACCCACACCGCGCCCCTCCCCGTCCCGTCTTTGGCCGCCGCTCCTCGTTTGCCCCCTCCCATCTCCCGAAATGCCATGCCAGCAGCGTTACGCATGCCCCTCCCCTGTCCACACAACACTACCGCCAAACGAACAGCCTTCCGGGCCACATGCAGGGCACGCCCACCTCCAAACACTGCCAATTCACGGACGCACGCACACACACACACACACACTCACTTTCTCGACACCTTTCTGTACGGAGGGTGCGTCATCTCGACCGTGACAGAGTGACGGCAACTATCGACGATCCATTTCCCCCCACTGGTACAACATGTCCACCAACACCTACATACATCATTCAAGTACACAGACAATAGCATACACACAATGGGAGGGCACACGAACATGGACGGCACGGCACTGTCATACACTCTTCCTCAGAACCATATCAACAAACGTTACGTACATCCGGGAAAGCGAAAGCGAAAGCAAAAGCAAAAGCAAAAGCAAAAGCAAAGGCAAAAGCCCAATGCAGCCGTCAAAGGTAACGTTCACCACGGCAGACACTTGCAGCCGCGCCGCCGTTAAACGCATTTCAGTGCGGCTCCAATACGCCTCCGACGCGGGAACGTTCCGTTGCTCTACGAATGCGTTTCTCCCCTTTTTCCCTTCCTCTCTCTTTTGCCCCCCCTCTGTCCTTTCCTCCTTGCACTCTTGCCTCATTCCTCACGTTCTGCCCAGACATTCGACCGATCAAAGTCAACCTTTCGTTACCGTTCTCAGCGCGACGGTGTACAACAGTATGACGGGTGTGCCCAAGACTTCGGTTCAGTTGCGTGACGCCGGTCTATCGCGCCGATCGACAGTTACTCAGGGGGCGACGGATCGGACCACGTCACCGACACACAAAACACTTTCAAACAAACAAATACATACATACCGGATGGACACAGACAAACACGTGTACAGACATTCGCCAAACAAACGACCGCCGCCGCCGTCGTCGTCGTCTAGCGTCGCGCTTACTGTACTGCACTGGACACGCGTGCATCTTGAATGACGACATCGGTGTGCGTGCGTCGTACGCAATCAGTCAGACACGGCTATCAAAAATCAGAGTCGAATGGTACATCATCGTGCGTGTCGCCGTACACGTACAGTACAATACAACAACAATGCGTCTTAATGGCACGTTCATTTCAACGTCACTCACACACCTCCACGCTGCAGTTGCGTCGCACCATTGTCAAACTCGGCGTACGGCAAAGGGAATAGTGGGCGGCAAAAACAACCAAACAAAAACATTTCACATTTCACCCTCGCCATGTATGATGTGCAAAAAAACAAACCCGCAAACGGCCGTCGTTACGGCGACACAAAAGTCGCCGATCGCACTGTCCCCCCTCGCAGACAGGTAACACACACACACACACCCCAACACCAATGGGTCAAAACCACTCCAACGAGGCGTGCCACCATTCCACGCCACGGCGACCAACCTCGTGGCCGTACCCCGCAACACGCTTTGACGCGCCCACAATCAAAATGCACACATACATCACAGCCGTCCACACAAACAACAACAACAATTCCGCCCTTCCCGCAAAAGGCAAGTTGGTGGCCCTGAAAAGGGCCGTTTTGCCGCTCTCGCAACGGAGGAGCCTTCTCCATCCTTCCATTCCAGAGCCACCTCCTTACTTGGAGCTCGTGTACTTTGTCACCGCCTTCGTGCCCTCGCTCACGGCGTGCTTGGCCAGCTCGCCAGGCAGCAACAGCCGCACAGCGGTCTGGATCTCGCGGGACGTGATGGTCGAGCGCTTGTTGTAGTGCGCCAGGCGAGAAGCCTCGGCCGCAATGCGCTCGAAAATGTCGTTCACGAAGCTGTTCATGATGCTCATCGCCTTCGACGAGATGCCCGTGTCAGGGTGCACCTGCTTCAGCACCTTGTAGATGTAGATGGCATAGCTCTCCTTCCTCTTGCGCTTCTTCTTCTTGTCGCCCTTCGAAATGTTCTTCTGCGCCTTGCCAGCCTTCTTGGCGGCCTTCCCGCTAGTCTTGGGCGGCATCTCGAACGAACGTACGGCAGCAGCAACACCAGTAGCAAGCGCTCCGCTCTAGTCAGCGTCTCCCCACACAGTGGCACCCGCCGCCAGCCGCCGCCGCACCTTTACCAGCTCGCCCTGTTGCGGCCGCCGACCAATGGGGCGCGCGCGCAACCGGCCGCCGCACCCGAGCCCATAAAGCACCCCCACCCCTGCTGCGCTGGCATTCGCCGAGCGGCAGTCGGGCGTTGAGCAAGTCTCCGTCAGTCTGTGACGCGAAGCCATAGGCCCCCGCTTGTACGGGTGACTAACCAGGGGTGTTTTCGGATGCGCCTTTATTAAGGCGTAGACGAGCACTCGCAGCAAATTGTTTATGTCCATGACGAGCGAATCTTCGGCTGCGATGGCAAGTTGCAGTGACGCCTTGGGGCCCCAGCAGCACGCTGCTGGCGGCAACGACGCCGTCTCTTTGTTTCCGCCGGCCGCTTTTCCGGTCGGCTCGAGCGCCTCAGCTGCCGCAGAGAATAGCTCTGCTCCCCCGAGCGTTAGGGAAACCACAGGTCAGGGCCTGGTCTCTGGCCAGTGTCCCGCGCCTGCTAACGTGATAGGACCAGTGTCAGCCGCCGGAAACCTAACGGTGTCGGCAACTAAGGCGGCGACTGGTAGCCCCACGGCAGCCATTGACTTTGGTTCCCTTACCTGCGTGCGACATGCAAACGGGCAGTACACGACTAAAAGGAGCTCATCTCTCCCACCTACCAGCGGTAGGATGTCCATGGCCACCCTGATGATCACCACAGGGCAGGCACAAGCGCTGGCACAGCACCTTACCCCCGCACAAAAAAGGCATCTCCCAGTCAGCATCCTCCCCAAGCCCTTACCTATAGCCCAACCCAAAAAGACCGCTCCCGCCCCTAAACCCTCTCCTCCCGAACAAACCAAGACGCCACACCCATCTGCCCCCTCCAAACGCATCAAAGACGTAGTGAAAAGTGCGAAAAAACACAGAACTACTGTCAGGCGCAAGCCAACAAAGAAAGCAATATCAATCCCACCACCCCCCGCCAAGACACGTACCCCCTCCCCCTCAGGGAGCGGAGACGAGGCAGACCGCCCCCTCGTCATCGACGAGTCCAGAGAGACAACCGACCCTCAAACACCCGGCACCGACGGGGATGGGTTTCAAAAAGCGCGGAAAACCGCCCGCCCACCCACCCCCCAGCAAGCGAGAGGCATTGCCTCTACTAGTAATAAGTTCTTGCCACTGTCCGACGAGGACGAAGCGGTACCCGGGAGCAGTGATGCGCCACAGCACACACACACACCTAGACACCGACTCCCCCCAATTATCGCAGAATTTGACAAAAACTACGAGGAGCTTCACTCCCTCGTCAGCAACTGCCTCGGAGAGAAGCAGTTCACAGCGAAGTCCGCCGGAGGGGACAAAATCAAACTTATGTTCAGAGAGCTGGACGATTACACCGCTGTGAAGGCCCTGCTCTCTGAACACAAAGTCCCCCATTACACCTTCCCCACAGCCAAACAACGTCTAATGAAGGTAGTACTAAGGGACTTACCCCGCAAAGTGGGCACTGACGCCATCAAGAAGGACCTGCAGAGGCAGGGCTTCGAAGTCAACAGCGTCACCCACATGAAGGAAGTCTACAGTGGCAACAAATGGCCACTGTATCAAGTCAACCTTCCTGACACTCCGCAAAACAGACAGAGACACGTCACACACGTCCTGTCAGTGCCAGTCACAGTCGAACCTCTACGCAGGAAAAGTGGCAATGTGCAGTGCTACAACTGCCAAGGATTAGGGCACGTTGCCAAGCACTGCGACATGCCCACCCGCTGCATGAAATGCGCAGAAGGGCACCCAACCTCCGAGTGCTCCTTACAAAGAGGAGACCCAAAGAGCAAGTGTGCCCTATGCGGTGAATCCGGACACGGCGCCTTCTACCAAGGCTGCCGAGTACAGAAAGAGTACCGCCTACGCGCACAAGGGACCAAAACCCCCGCCACACCAAAAACCAACCGTGGCGCCGGTCCTACAAACTCTAGAGCGCCGGCGAATCCACAACCGCGCCAAACACGTCCAGCAACCCGCTCGAGACCGCGAGGTGGCGCAAGCTACGCGAGTGTGGCTGGCACCGACAGGAGCCAACAAACGACTCCTACTATACACTTAGCCCAGCAGCCGATCCCCGCTAACGGAGAAACGTCCAGGGAAGCCTCCCCCCCCCATAGTCCCAAGCCCAGTCTGCGGCCAGTAGCGGCAGCTGAGTGCACATCAAAAGGCCCTCAGCCCAGCACTTCTGAAGAGAGTGCAAATGCCCTACGGCCCTCAGGAGTCGTGGAGCAAACGTTAGGCCTCCTAACGCAACTGCTCCACGAAATCAGGCAACAGAACGCCCAAATTCTTACCGCCATTAATTTGGTGCTCCAAGGGTCGCACAACAATGCGACCACAGCAGAGACATCCTCCCTTCAGTGATGGATAGACGACCCCATATCCAAGGACTCAAAATGTGCGTCTTCAACGCAAACGGCATCGTCGGACAAAACAACGAGTTCCGCGAGTTCCTACGCGATGAAAACATAGACGTATGTATGGTGGCCGAGACACACCTTAAACCGGGTGTAAGGGTGTCGGTACCCAACTACAACTGCTACAGGACCGACCGGCCCACCGCTGGAGGCGGGGTAGCAACATACGTCAAACGCGGAATCCCCCATCATCAGGTCCACCCACCAGCAACTAGGCAAATAGAAACAGCGGCAATAGAGATTGCCACTGTCACAGGGCCCCTCACTGTCGTTGCAGCATATCGCCCTCCCTCCTATACTCTGGAAGAGGACGACATAGCAGCCCTAGGCCAAATAAGAGGAAAACTCTTCATTGGCGGTGACCTAAACGCCAAACATGCAGACTGGCACTCGCGAAACTCAAACAGAGCTGGTCGTCAACTGCAACGACTCGCGCGCACCCACCACTTTCACATATGGGGTCCAGAGGAGCCCTCCCACTTCCCCAGAAACGGGGGAAGGGCGGACGTCCTCGACATAGCGCTCACCAAAAGAATAACGGGATTTGTGACCGCGCAATCGGTTAACCGAATGTCTTCCGATCACAATCCCGTGATTCTCGAGGTCGACATAGGAGACTGGGTACCTCTCCAGCAACAACACGTCTCATACAAGCGCACTAACTGGGAGCAATTCAAAGTTGACGTAACTTCAGCAATTGCCCAGGCCCCGCCTCCAACTGCAGATTCTGCAGAACAGGCGCTTAAAGATCTCACCAGCACGATCCTGCAAGCAGCAAAGGAGGCCACACCACAGCCACCGGACGGCCCTCCCCCTGTTAAGCAACTCCCGCCGCACCTGCTTGCCCAAATTAGAAACAAAAATAGGATCGCCAAAGAGTGGAAGCTCACAAAGAACCCCGTAACTAGGAGGCTACTGAACCGCCTACAAAGAGAGCTCAAGGTCGCACTCACTGAGCACCGCAACCAGCAATGGTCGGCGCGACTTTCGGCCCTCCGCGTGGACGACAATAGCCTCTGGCAGGCGACCAAACAGATCACCAAAAGACGCGCCAGACTGCCACCTCTGCACGGCGAGCGCGGACTTGTCTTTAGCACCGCAGATAAGGCAAATGCCCTGGCAGATGCCTTTGAAAAACAGTTCCGCCCCGCAGAGGCGCAGGACAGGGACCATGAAGCCGTCGTTCGACGTCAGCTCGCCACATTCCTTGCGGCGGACGACGCCGACGACGACGAAGAAAACACACCGCTCTTCACACCCGACGACGTGAACCGAGTAATCAGGTCGCTACCTAACAAAAGAGCCCCAGGCCACGACCAGCTCAACAACGTAGTAGTGAAACACCTCCCACCCCCTGCCGTAGCCCACATCGCAAATATCTTTAATGAGATCACGCGTTCCCGCAAGTTTCCAAGGTGCTGGAAACACGCAGAAGTCGTTGCGATCGCGAAACCCGGTAAAGACCCGGTTATCCCGCAGAACCACCGACCAATCAGCCTTTTGCCAACCCTTAGCAAAATTTACGAACGCCTGCTACTCATCCCCATTCTCGACCACGTCAGCACACAACAAATCCTGCCGGACTTTCAGTTCGGTTTCCGGCAGGAACACTCCGCGCCCCAGCAACTAATGAGGGTCGTCGAAGCAGCTACCGAAAGCTTCAATCGTAAAAGTTACTGCGGGGTAGTGCTACTTGACGTAGCCGCTGCCTTTGACTCTGTCTGGCACACCGGGCTTCTCTACAAGCTATACTCCCAAGGCTTCCCAGGTCCGATAGTGAAGCTACTCGAGAGCTATCTCTCCAAAAGGACCTTCTCCGTTAGGATCGAGTCGTCGCTCTCCACAAAGCGGCGCATCAGGGCAGGTGTGCCCCAGGGGTCGGTACTGGGCCCGGTTCTGTACAACCTGTACACTGCCGACCTCCCGACCGTACCGCTGGTGCACACTGCTCAGTATGCCGACGACACAGCGTTCTTCACGCGTAACCCGAACAGAGACAGGGTTACGCGAAGATTGCAAACAGCGCTGGACGAGACCGGCCGCTGGGCTAAAAAGTGGCGCATCACCCTCAACGAACAGAAAACCCAAGCCATCATGATCACCCGCAAACTGGGCAAGCGGGCTCCCGCCCGTCGGCCGCTACTGCTCAAGCTGAACGGCCAAGAGCTTCCATGGCGACGTACCGCCAGGTATCTTGGAGTCACTCTCGACACCAGGCTCACCTGGAGGGCTCACATCGGGGACTTGCGCCGGAAAGCTAGTGGTAGGATGCAAATGTTGTATCCTATCCTTAACACCCACAGCACCCTAGCGGCTGACATAGGAGTTAGAACGTACTGTTCCTTAATAAGACCAATAATGGAGTATGCTTGCCCAGTCTGGGGATACGCGGCGGATTGGCACCTCCGCAAACTTCAGGCAGTGCAAAACCGTGCACTTAAAAGGGCATTACACCTTCCCTTCCGCTTCCCCACTGCTGACCTGCACGAAGCAGCGGGAATTCCAACGCTCCATGAGCGATTCAAAGAACTGGCCGAAAGCTTCTACGAGAACTCGGCCAGATCAGACAATAGACTTATAAAAAACCTGGGACTGTATGACACATCACTGGACAGACACAGACGACCTAAATTCATGATTACAAATTAAAACAGCCGAAAAGGCAGCACAGAAACACTAAACACACTGCACCATAAAATGACGTACCAAAAAACATCGACCATTTACCCACTCAACATAGAGGAGGAAATGTCCAGAAGGACAACACCCTCCATTATATACGCTCTCCTCGAAAGTGAGGAAGCTCAAATGCAGTAACGGCTGCTGCGCCGGCACGCACTCCGCTGCTCGACTCGCTGCCGCTCGCACCGGTCGTTTTCGTTTCCGTTTCGTGTGCACCGTCGCTAGCCCAATCGCCATGTCCGGACGCGGAAAGGGAGGCAAAGTCAAGGGCAAGTCAAAGTCCCGCTCAAGCAGGGCTGGGCTCCAGTTCCCGGTCGGCAGAATCCACCGCCTCCTGCGCAAGGGAAACTACGCAGAGCGCGTCGGCGCCGGGGCGCCCGTCTACCTCGCCGCCGTCATGGAGTACCTCGCGGCTGAGGTGCTCGAGCTGGCCGGAAACGCGGCCCGCGACAACAAGAAGACGCGCATCATCCCGCGCCACCTGCAGCTTGCCATCCGCAACGACGAGGAGCTCAACAAGCTCCTGTCGGGCGTCACCATCGCACAGGGTGGTGTCCTGCCCAACATCCAGGCCGTCCTGCTGCCAAAGAAGACCGAGAAGAAGGCCTAAAGGAGGCCAGGCAATCGCAGCGCCGCGTGCTCCCCTGCACGCAACGCGCTTTGCCGGCTCGGCTCGGCCCACAACAATCGGCCCTTTTCAGGGCCACCACACAAACCTACGTCCAAAGCAAAATTTCAGTCGTCCTCGCCGCACCTTGTTTTGTTTTTAACTTTGCACTTTCACAGCACAGCCGCCGCCGGCGCACGTCCGCCATCTTGTCGTCCACACAGCCCGTGTGGCCCAACACACACACACACACACATTTTGCACGGTCGCAGTCGCCTTCCAAACGACAACGGCAGCAATAATGACCATTGTTAAAGGGAGGCGTGTCGACACACCGCCCTCCACTCCCGCGCGCCGCAACGGCCGTCGACACGAACGAAACAGCTGATCCGGCCGCCTATGCCCACACGCCTAACACACAGAGCCAAACCACGCAAGCAAATAATCACCGCCTCTCGCACAACAACACACAGCCCGCCATCTCCATCGCGATCGATACAAAGACACACAATAACAAACACAAACGAAGCAGCTCCACTCTCACACACACACAGCCAGCCAGCCACATGACACGTTTCCTTTCCTTCTCCCCTCCCAGCCACATCACGTCGCTCAAACGGAAAGAAACAAACAACACAGCGCACACACGCAGCAACAACAACACAGACTCTTTCGCACTTTTCAACTTCCGAACAGTGTGGTGGCCCTGAAAAGGGCCGTTTTCTAGTCTCTCCCACCCACAAGCACGGCCGCGGGAAGGCCAGCGCCCGCTGCGACGCAGCCTAACCGCCGAAACCGTACAGGGTGCGCCCCTGCCTCTTCAGGGCGTACACCACGTCCATGGCCGTCACAGTCTTGCGCTTGGCGTGCTCAGTGTACGTCACCGCGTCGCGGATCACGTTCTCCAGGAACACCTTCAGCACCCCGCGGGTCTCCTCGTAGATCAGACCAGAGATGCGCTTCACGCCGCCCCTGCGAGCCAGGCGGCGGATGGCGGGCTTCGTGATGCCCTGGATGTTGTCGCGCAACACCTTGCGGTGCCGCTTGGCGCCACCCTTGCCGAGCCCCTTTCCTCCCTTGCCGCGGCCTGTCATCCTTCCTTCCTCGGGCAAAGCAAAACGTGCACAAACAGCAGCTGCAGCGGCTGGCGAGTCGGCTACGGTCTGCGCCCAGCGCGCCCGCCGCCCCCCTATATAGACTCTGGCCCGCCCTCCCCCCACCACGCGCAACCGAGGGCATATAAGCGCAGCACGGAGGCGCGCGGGCCCGTACATTCCGCTGCTCGACACGCTGCGACTCAGATCGTCTCTGCTCACGCAACGCCATGGCTGGGAAGCAGATTGCCGCCGCATTGGCTACTCTCATTAACGCGATGGGGTTCACCGGCGGCCGCCAATGGCAGCCAAGGCGCAAGCGAACGCAGCGGGACAGGACGATGCTCCAGTGCTACAACTGCCAGCGGCTGGGGCACACCGCGCGCGGGTGTAAGAACGCCGTCGCGTGCTTGAAGTGCGCGGCGGCACACGACACCCGCAGCTGCACGAAGCCTCGTGGGGTAGCCTGCGTCTGCGCGAACTGCGGCGGACCGCATGCCGCCAACTCGCGTAGCTGCGGCTACCTCCGCGAGTCACGCCGTTTACCCGCCGCACCACGCCCTGCGGCGACGTCAGGCGCCTCGACGGCTGCCCCGCCCCCCCGCTTCGGCGAGGGGTGCGAGCCGCGCCGCCTTGAGGCCACCACCGACAAAGCTATGGCCGGCTTCCAAGCCGCCTTCGCGGCCGAAAGGGCCGCACTGATGGACGAGCTCACAGCTGTGCATCGCCAGCTCCAGCAGCTACGCGACGAGCTGCGGGCCATCAAGAAGCAGCCGCCAGACCGCGCCGCCACCCCCGCCGTGAGTCGTCCGATGGGGGTAGACGCGGCCACGCAAACCACCGCTCCTCCTCCTGCTACAGTCCAGGAGGTGGCGCCCATGGAGACAGAGGAGGTGCCGCCGAGGCTGCCCCCCTCCAAGGTGGCAGCCACAAGCAAGGGAACTACCGCGCCTCCTGACTGCTCACAAGCCGAGCAACCAAAGAAGAAGAGGAAGGTGCGGGTACCATTCCCAAGAGCGGACTGTGTGCAGGAAATCCTCAAGAACACTGCATCGTCACTGAAGAGAGGGTCGTACCCCCAATCATATCTCCCATACCCCTACACCCCACCCGGCCAGTCCAAGCCTCCCCTCCCCCATCAACCGATCGACCTACGGACATACAGATGGCGTACCATACTAGCGGAAGCAGCCACGGACGAAGAGTTAGACATCATCAACTCTCACCCAATATTTACGCCCCCCCAATGGGACATGCTGGTCGACGTCGTAGAATCGTGGGTGTGGGAAGAGGCCCGGTCGGGTAGGAGAGAGAAGAAGCTTCCAGTTGACATATTTGTCAGGAAAAAATTGAAATCACTGGCCCAAGTCCAGAAATGATCACACACCGGGCAATCATCAGGCGTAGCGGAGACTAACCATGACCACCGGCCAGTCACTTTGGCCTTTCGTTTTCCCTCTCTCTCACTGTCTCTCTCACTGTCCTTTAACCTGTCATTTATATATAAAAAAAAAAAAAAAAAAAAAAAAAAAAAAAAAAAAAAAAAAAACAGCACAACAGTCAAGGTCAAATACCAACCGTCCTGTCACACCCACATTTTCACCCCGTCAATGAAGAAGGAGAAGCGCTTTAAACGCGCTAGAACTTCGCTCACAGCTGAGGGTTCACCCCTCAACCATGTGCGTCGTCGTCGTCGTCGCGCGGGCCCGTACGGGAGAAGAACCGCCTCTTCCGGGAGTGGCAGCTCACCCGCCAACCCGCGACGAAACGGCGCCTCAACCGCATGCGGAGAGAAATCAAAGCGGCGGCTGAGGCGCACAGGAACAACGTCTGGGCGGACCTTGTCGCCTCCCTCAACCCTGAGGACGGCAGCGCGTGGCGGACTGTGAAGTCCTTTCTACGCAGAAGGCAGCGCGTGCCGCCTCTGCTCGTCGGACAAGACGTCGTCTGCAGCCCGGACGGCAAAGCAGGCGTCCTGGCGGACCACTTCGAGCTGTCATTCACCCCGGTGGATGACAATGTAGACGAAGAACACCTCCACCGGGTGGAAGAGCAGCTCCCTGTGTTCCTGGAAGCCAGGGACGACGCAGACGAGATCGACCCCATCTCCGACGAGGAGGTGGCCGCGCAGATTACAGCGCTCAACACCAAGAAGGCTGGCGGTGCTGACGGCGTCACCAACCATCTGCTGAGGAGCCTGCCGGCGGGCGCATACCCGTTCCTGGCGGGCATCTTCAATGAGGTCCTTCGCTCTGGGGTCTACCCCACTGTGTGGAAACACGCAGAGGTGGTGGCAATCCCCAAGGCGAACAAGGACCCACGGGACGCCGCCAACTACAGGCCCATCAGCCTGCTGCCGGCGCTCTCGAAGGTGTTTGAGCGCCTGTACGCCAGACGACTGCTCCGCCACGTGACAGCGGAAGGCATCATACCCGATGAGCAGTTCGGCTTTAGGAGGGGCCATTCCACCGTCCACCAGCTGATGCGGCTGGTAGAAGAAGCGATGCGCGCCCTGGAGACTCGGGAATACCTTGGGGCGGTGTTCCTGGACGTATCCAGGGCATTCGACTCTGTGTGGCACGACGGCCTCGTGTACAAACTTTTTGTACACGGGGTCCCGACGTCGCACGGGGTCCTCCTCCGCTCATACCTAGCCGAGCGGTCCTTCCACGTCAGACTGGACGATGGGACATCCACCCATCGACACATCCGTGCTGGAGTGCCGCAGGGGTCCGTCCTTGGGCCCCTATTGTACTCCCTATACACCGCCGACGCTCCGCGCGTGACGCCGGTGAAGTTGGCACTATATGCCGACGACACTGCGCTGTTCGTGCGGAGCATGAACGCGGTCGAGATGCGCCGTCTTCTTCAAAGAGGTTGCGAGGCCCTTGGCGCCTGGTCAACCAAGTGGCGCCTCAAGCAAAACGCGGCGAAGAGCCAGGCGGTGGTCTTCACGAGAAGACAACTGCCGCCTGATCTTCCGCCAGTCACCATCATGGGCAGCCCCGTCCCATGGAGCAAGACTGGCCGCTACCTGGGGGTCACACTGGACCATAAGCTGACGTGGAAGCCGCACATCGAGGACGTCAGGGGCAGAGCGATAGGGCGCCTACGCGTCCTGTACCCTCTGCTCAACCCCTCGTCTGCGCTGCCACCTCACCACGGCATCACGCTGTACCTGGCGCTGGTACGCCCAGTGCTGGAATACGCAGCTGTGGTGTGGGGCAACGCGGCCGAAACACACATCAACAAGCTGCAGAGGGTGCAGAGCAGGGCGCTCAAGCTCGCTCTACGCCTGCCGAGATTATATTCGACCGCTCGGCTACACGAGCAGACTGGAATCCCCCTCCTCCGCGACCGCTTCAAGCAATCGGCGCGGACGTTCTATGAGCGGACCGAACGGTCCGAAAACCGGCTCATCAGGGATCTGGGCCACCCTATACACCACAGGCCAACAACCCGTTGGCCTGACCTGCTGCGGGAGTGAAAACTCCCACAACAGAGACAGGACATCCGCATCCAGGAAAAAAACTAGAGGCCAATCCACGAAGAGAGGCCGCAGTTCCATACGTAAGGCTCACGCAGGAATAGCAGAAGACTGCTTAGCCTGCCCCTGCACGGGTCAGGGCAGACCCGTAAGGTAGAAGCGAGCGAGCGAGCGAGCGAGCGCGGGCCCGTTGTCTAGGCAGCACCGGACGCCGCGCCGCACCTAACCTCCACGCACGCCGCTCCGCTACCGCTACCGCTATGGCCCGCACAAAGCAAACGGCCCGCAAGTCCACCGGCGGAAAGGCGCCGCGCAAACAGCTCGCCACCAAGGCGGCGAGGAAGAGCGCGCCCGCCACCGGAGGCGTCAAGAAGCCCCACCGCTACAGGCCGGGCACCGTCGCCCTGCGAGAAATCAGGCGCTACCAGAAGAGCACAGAGCTGCTCATCCGCAAGCTGCCATTCCAGCGCCTAGTGCGCGAGATCGCCCAGGACTTCAAGACCGACCTGCGCTTCCAGAGCTCCGCAGTCATGGCCCTGCAGGAGGCCAGCGAGGCCTACCTCGTCGGCCTCTTCGAAGACACCAACCTGTGCGCAATCCACGCCAAGCGCGTCACCATCATGCCCAAGGACATCCAGCTCGCGCGCCGCATCCGCGGCGAGCGCGCCTAAACCGCGCCGCGGCACCGCACCGCACCGCACCGCACAAACAAAAACGGCCCTTTTCAGGGCCACTAACATCTCTCCGTCGCGAGCAAACTTTGTCGGTCGCCTGCCTCTCGCCCCGCAACCCAAAAACAAAAACCACCACTTCCCGTCCGTCCGCCACACCCGCTCACTCTGCCTGCCTGCTAGCAGCGCGCAACAATCACACATCATCCCTCCCCGGCGCTCAAAGCGCACAATACCCAACGGCCGACGTCACACCGCACGGGTGGCTGGCCGGCCGCCGCTTTCGTTTCGAAAACAAAAAAAACCCGCACTCCAACTCCGACGGCCAACGGCCAGGCAGGCGCGCTCGCTCGCTCTACACGCCACCGAAATCCCCCGCCGACTCCTTCCACATCTCAACGTGCCCCCCGTTGCAAAACATAACACACACACACAAAGAAACAAAACAAAGACCAGACACGACTCGACAAGACAGACATCCGAGAAGAACGAACGCAGGCAAGCCAACCAACGTATTCAAACAAAACAACGTGACAGAAAACCACAACCGTCGGCCGCCGCCACAAACACGGCGACAATCAACCACGACAACAACAACAACAACAACAACACCGCTTACCGCTACCGCCGCCCACACCCGCCACCGACCCCCGCAATCCAACCACCACGGCACGCAAACAGCATCCCCACGGGCATACAGAAACGCCAGACAGACAGACACCCACACCAGACGCTACACGACAATCAAAACCTTCCCCGACGTGCTTTGATGGCCCTGAGAAGGGCCGTTTTGGGCCGCGCGTCTCTTGCGCGCCACTAGACGACGACGGGGGGTGGGGACGACGGAGTCAAGCGCCAAACCCTTCCTTTCTCCCATCTCTTTCTCCTCTACTCTACTTCTTCTTCTTGGGCGAAGCCTTCGCCTTAGACGGCGTCGTCGCCTTCTTCGGGCGCGGCGCCTTCGGCTTCTTCGTCGGAACCTTGGCGGCCTTCTTCGCCTTCGACGGCGACTTGGCCTTGGCCGGCTTGGCCGCAGCCGCCTTCTTCGCACCCGCGGGAGCGGCCGACGCCGCAGACGCCTTCTTGGCGGCGCCCGCCTTCCGACCGGTCGCCGCCTTCACGCCACCAGCCTTCTTTGCGCCGGCCGCACGGGCGCCCTTCTTCTCCTTGCTGGCCGGAGCGGCGCGCTTCTTCTTGGCACCGCCAGCACGAGCCTTGCCGCCCTCGGCCGCCCCCCCGCCGCCGGCGCCGGCAAGCTTGAACGAGCCGGACGCGCCCTTCCCCTTCGTCTGCACCAGCTCGCCCGCCACGACGGCCGACTTGAGGTACTTCTTGATAAACGGCGCCAGCTTCTCCGCGTCCAGCTTGTAGTGCGCGGCTATGTACTTCTTGATCGCCTGCAGCGACGACCCGCCGCGCTCCTTCAGACTCTTGATGGCGGCCGTCACCATCTCAGAGGTGCGCGGGTGCGCAGGCTTGGCGCGCGGCTTCTTCGCAGACGACGCAGACTTGGCCTTCTTCGTAGTGCCGGTGGCGGCGGGTGCCGCAGCAGTCTCGTTCGTAGCCGCCTGATCTGCCATTTCGACGACGCGCGTAACACACAGCGAGAGCGAGAGCGAGCGGGACGGCAGGCAGGCACGCAAGCACAGCACAGCAGCAGAGCAGAGAATCACTTTTTTTTTTTTTTTTTTTTTTTTTTTTTTTTTTTTTTTTTTTTTTTTTTTTTTTTTTTTTGGGTTGTGCGACGGAGGGTGCTGGCTCGTTTGGAGCCTGGTCCCTCGTGTGTGCGGGGTTGGGTTTTGATTGGGGGCACCATTTATTTTCATAATGGGGTCTCCATCCTTCTCTTTAGAGGTTCCTTAAGCACGTTTTTGGCTCTTTAGGACCTCAGTTATTGGACTTTTTGAGGCTTTTGGGGCTGCCTCGTTGTTTGGTTTAGATTTGTTTTTCCCTGCCTGTAGTTATTTGTTCTTGTTTCCCGTGGTTTATAATAGGTGCTTGTTGTTTGATACTATCGTTATGTGTCTCTAATCTGGTTTAAGATCTTAAAAATTAGTCCTGTCTCTGTCGATTTTTCGAATCGTTGCTCCTATCTCTCTTGATGTTTCCATCCTGGAGTAGACCTGCCGTTTCTTGATGTTTCCATCTACCTGGTTTGTTCTAATCGTTTAGCCTGTCGGTCTTGATGTTTCCATCTATCCTACATGCTACTGTCTGATTATTGCTAGTGGCACTCGAACTTTGTGCCATGGTGCTGGTTCATAGGCTGCGATTTCGTTTAGTTGTTCAAGTCTAGGCCTGAGTAGTGCCACCTTTTCAGCCAGTCTCGTTGCTGCGTCTCTGATTTGTTGCTCAATTCTTGGGATGTCGAGTTCTTCGTGTATGACGTCCGTGCTGGTCCAGGGTGGCACGTTTAGGATGAGTTTTAGGCAGCGGTTTTGAAGGACTTGAAGTATTTGGGCGTTTGTTTTGCTCGTTATGCCCCATGAGGAGCATCCGTAGAGCATTGCTGGTACTATTATTGACTTGTAGATTTGTAGTTTTGTGGCCGGGAGCATTTCCTTGCTTGATAGGAGTGGGTACAATGCGTGTATTGCTCTTATTATTCCTGCTTTCTTGTCCTTTACGTGCTGTTTGAAGAGCATTTTACTGTCTAATTGGACCCCCAGGTGTCTCACTGACGTTTTCCACGGAATTTGTTGTCCATTGATTTCTATTCTTTCTTCTAGTATAGGTCTTCTCCTGGTGAAGAGGATGGCTTCGGTTTTTGTTTCATTGATTTTGATGTGGTTAAGCCTTGCCCACTTTTCGGTGTTGTTAACTTGTTCTTGCAGGCGTCTGATGGTTGTGTCTAGCCTTCTGTTGCTGACCAATAATGCTGTGTCATCAGCGAACTGTGCGAGTACTGCGTGTGGTGTTGTGGGCAGATCGTTAACGTAGACCGTGAAGAGCGTTGGCGAAATGACTGAACCTTGGGGGATTCCCTCCTCCAGGGTTTTAGTTTCTGACCTTTGACCGTCAATTGCTACATAGCACTTTCTGTTGGTAAGATAGCTGTCCAGTAGGCGTAGGTAGCATTTGGGTAGGTCTGTGGTTTCGTACAGCTTGACGATTAGGTTGTCCACCCATACTCTGTCGTATGCTTTCTCTATATCCAATAGGACGGCCGCCGTGTAACGAGATAAGTTCATGTTTTTGGTTACATGCTCTGTTATCCGCAGCAGTTGCAGTTCTGCCGATAATGTTGGTTGGTATGCGAATTGTTCACGTCTTATTACGTTGCCGTCTAGCAGTGGCTGGCGTATTCTAGGTATCAGTACCCTCTCCATTACTTTAGACATATTAGGAAGGAGACTGATAGGTCTGTGGTTTTCAGGTTTACTGGTGTCTTTCCCTTTTTTCGGTATTGGTACTACTTTGCTCGTTTTCCATGCTGTGGGGTAGTGGCTCTTGATCATGCAGGCGTTTATGATTCTTGTGAGTAGTACTAATGGTTTTCTTGGTAGGTGCTGCAGCTGTTCGTTGGTTATTTTGTCTGGGCCAGGGGCCTTTCGTGTGTTTAGGTGTTTGATCACGTTTTTAACTTCAGCTGGGGTCGTTAGTTCTGGACGGTCGCCGATGGGTGTGTTCCTTATTTGTTGTACTGTGTGTGTGATGTGGCGGTTGAATTCTTCTTCATCTGCTGGGGGCTGGTTTGGCTGATCTATTCTGTTTTGTTTTTCATACGTGGTCGCGAATAATTCCGCCCGTCTAAGTGCGTCGTAGATCATGTCGTTGCCGTCTTTCAGGGCGTGTTTTGCTTCTCTCGGTTTTCTGAGATTTTTGATGAGTTTCCAGTCGGCTTTTAGATTTTGGCGGAGCGTGAGGGCTGACATTCTGTCCTCCCACATCTCCGCTTTCCATTCTTTGGCTCGTTTCTGTATTTCTCTATTGAGTCTGTTGACTTCTGTCCTTTCTCTGGGGTCTCTTGTTCGGATCCATCGTCTTCGTGCCTGGTTCTTGAGGAATTTCAGGTCTTGGATGAGTGGCGGCAGTGTGCTGTATTTGTCTTCTTCAAATATGACTGTTGTTGATGCCTGCGTGTGTGCTTTTTGGATCTTGCTGGTGAGGGAACCGATGGCTTCCTCTATCTGCTGTTCGGAGGTTAGTTCGATGGTGGGGTTGGTGTTGTTGTTCAGCCACCTCTCGAACTGGTCCCAATTGACTGTTGTTGTGCGGCGGGGTCGGGGTAATTCCAGGGCGTTGCCGATGTGCCCTGTGACTGGGAGGTGGTCGGATGTTAGTTTGTTATGGACTTGGAGGCTCAGTTCTGGGTCTAAATTTTTGACTATGCAGACATCCAGTACGTCTGGCCGGTTTCGACTGTTGAAGGGTATGTATGTGATGTCTTCCGGTGCGGTGACGACTGCTTGTAAGCGTCCTTCCAGTTGTTGGAGTTGAACTCCTCTGTTGTTGTTTCTTCGTGAATTCCAGGCCTCGTTTTTCGCGTTGAGGTCGCCACACAGGAGAACTCGGTCGTGGGTGTCGAATATTTGCGTTAGGTCCTGTTCATCGTAATTTACACTTGGGCTGAGGTATGCGGCTACAACTGCGATTTTTCCTCTTGTTGTCTCTATTGTGATTATGGTTGCTTCCAGTGACGTCATCCTTGGCGTTGGTTCTGGGTGGTGGGTGATGTCTGCCCTGATGAAGATGGCTGTTCCGCCACCTAATCTGTTGATGCGGTCTGTCCTATGGCAGATCATGTTGCGGAGTTTGTAGCTCTCTTGTTGTTGTAGGTGTGTCTCTGTCACACATAGAATGTCAATTTTGTGTTCTTCTACGAACTCGTTCAATATTTCCTTCTTACGTTTAAGGCCGTTTGCATTAAAGTTGCAGAATCGGAGGTTTTTCTTCTGTTGGCGTCTATATTCCATGGGATGGTGTGAAAAAGGTCATCACTCCTCCGATGATTGCTGTAATTTTCGACATGATGTCGGTTGCGTTGTTGAATTTGACGATTGTTGTCGTTATGGTTTGTATGATATTTGACCACTGGAATCGCTCCCATAGGTCTTTGATTTTATTGATGAAGTCGAGGACGGCTCCTATTCCGCTGTTGGTTTGTGTTGTGGTGTCTGGTTGTGGGATATTTGCCCACTGTCTACGTCCCATCCTGCTTGATTCTGCTGGGGTGGGCATGGCCGTATGTTTGATACGTTGTGTTGCATTTGCAGTGGTGGCCTGTTGTGGCCTTTTCGCGTTGTATGCGTTGATGGCCTTCTGAAATACTTCGCAGCCTCTGAATGACGCTGGGTGTCCGGTTTGGTTGCAATTGGCGCAGTGTGGCGTCGCGTTTTTTGGAAGTGGGCAGTTGAACGCCCTGTGGTCACCGCCGCACCTGACACATCTGGTGGGCATCTCACAGTAGTTGGCTGAGTGGTAGAAGCCTTGGCACCTCTTGCATTGGGGAGGCCCGTCTTTGCTTTTATATGCCTCCACTGTCACCTTGGTGTCAAGGACGTATTTAGTGTTGTAGATGGCTTCGTTTTCTGTTTGTTTTTCCATCGTGACACAATAGATGTCCATTTTGCGTAGTTCTTTTGTTTCTTCGTTTCGTTTTTTGTACTGGTGTACATTTGTGGGTTTGAATCCCAAGTCTGTGAGGTCCTGTTGGATTTCTTGCTCCGTTATCGATTCGGGTAGGCCTTTTAGGACTACTTTTAGTTGTTTGTCTGCTGGGGGCTGGTGTGTGTAGAACGCAATCTTCTCTTGTCTGAAAAAGCTGAGTGCTTCTTTCTGGTCTCTGACTGAGCTGAAGTGGTATTTAATTGACTGTCCTTTGTGGATGGCTCTGATTTGCCCTTCCATCCTTTTCTTCAGCGCCGCATTCAGCGTTAGATAGTGCCCTTGGTACTGCACAGTAATTGGCGGTACGCGCGGTCTTTTTGGGACCGCTCGTGGTGCTGTTTGGGTATTATGTTGCTGTTCCTGTTGTGATGTTGATGGGGTCGGCAGTCCGCTCGTTGTGGCGCCGGGTGGTTCACGGCTGTCGTGGGACGCACCGAGAGGTTCGAATTTGTTTTTTGTTTCTATTGTGAAGGGTTTAATTGAGTTTCCGTTCACGTTCTCGGATTTTTTGCGTTTACGTTTGTTTTTCGTTACGAGTTGGAATATGCCGTTCCCGTCGTCTGCCAGCTCCATTTCTTCATCGCTGGAGAAGGCGGGGGTATGTGCTGTACTTTCGGCATCTGATGACTCAGCGTCGGATGTTCGGTTGTGGTGGTCGCTGATATGGAGGTGTTTCAGGCGTAATCTGTGGTCGGCGGCCATCTTGTCGTCCTTGTCATGGCGCTCCTGTGGCGTGGTTGCCGGCTGGCGATGTTGTGATTCTACGTCACGGTGGCGTCGTTGGTGGCTCGACTCAGACCTAGACCTGTCCACGGAATCTGCCTGTGTCCTAATTTTTGATCTCGATCTAGAGGCACGCGGACGTACCCCGCTCGGGGGGACGGCCACCTTTCGGTCGTCCGCCCGATGAGGAGGCCCTGGTCCCTCGTTATTCCCTGTGCTAGACATTCCCTACAACATCTGGCTAGTCCAGTGTATCTCGCCTAACACTACTTTCGTCCTAGCTTAAACGCTTGGCGACAGTTTGCTTTTTGACGCGCGGCGAAAGGCGCTGCAGCCTGAGAAGGTCACAGCGCTCCCTCCGCACGTCCACACAGCAGCGCTGCTCGGAGACCGATGAGAGAATCACAAGGCCCAGCCAGTGTCGCGGGCGGGCGCGGACGGCCGAGAGAGCGGCCGCCACTCTGCGCGCCGCCGCGCCGCGCCTCCCGCGCTTGCTACCGCCCAACGTCCGACAGCCTGTGCGGAGCAGCCCCAAACCTGCGCCACAACCGCCCGCGCCTTTCAAACCACCGAGGATGGGGCTACACACAGCCACACCACAGTCGCCAACCAGTCGCCACGGCAGCGCCGCAAACCACGGCCAAACTGCAGCTACCGCGCGCTACAGCCTGGGTCGGCCCGCCGAGAATCGCCGCCCCCGCCCAAATGCCGCCCCCACAGCCCCAGCCGACGACCCGCCACAATGGCCAAACCTTCGGCAAAACTCCCACACCGTCGCCGCGGCAGCCCGGCCAGCGCGGCCGGCGCCACAGCCACACAAGCCGAGGCGTGCGGCGATGACGGCCGTGCAAACGCGCCTCCGCCGCCCCATCGCCTTCCGTCGCCCTCCCGCCGTTTCCCGATCGGCCCGCAGCCGTCGGGCCACATCGCGCGCCGTCCTCCTCCTCTCGCCCGCCAACATTCACAGCCGTTTCTTCAACAATTGCCCGCCGCAAACGGACGCCGCCTGCGCAACAGGCGCCGCCGCCCCTCGCCGCTTCCGACCCAACCCCTCGACCGAGGCAAACCGCAATCCGAATCTACAGACCAACCCAATCTGCCGTCAGCACACACGACAGCCGACCTTACACGTTACGCGTTACACATTACGTTTACACGTCTAGGTTAGGTTAGGTTAGGTTAGGTTAGGTGGACGTGGGTTAGGTTAAGGGGACTTGGGTTAGGTTAAGCGTCAAACTTAGGTTAAGCATTCAAACACGTCAGGCGTCACAGGCTAGGTTAGGTTAGGTTACACGTTAGGTTAAGGGGTCAGTGCTAGGTTAAGAAGCGTCAAACGTAGGTTAAAAAAAAAAAAAAAAAAGCGTTCAAACGTGAGGCGTGAGCCGGACAGCTTACCTTACGTAGACGTTAGGGGCTCACAGGCTGAGCTCACCTCGCCACACCACGGGTTAGGTTCGGTTCGCTCGGCTCAGCGTAAAGCGCCGAGGTCAGGGTTACGTTCGTTCACCTTCGGGCGCCACACTTTCGGTTGAAAGGTCGCGACGGGACGACGTCGGCAGGCACGCCGCAAACGAACAAAAACGTACAGACGACGTCGAAAACCGCCGACAGACGGGGGAGCAGCACGACCACGACCAGATACCGAGCGCGAACCAGACACACGCGAACCACCCCCACCGGCCAAAGGGCACCACACAACAACCCAGAGCACCACGTGTCGACACCAGAGCAACCCGCCGCTCACGCGACATGGCTGGCACCGAAGGGCAACCGCCCGCAACTGCGCTTTCCGCGCCGGCCCGGATGCACGTCGTGCTACAACAACACCACTACCGTACACAGCCGCTGTTCACAACATCACTATCATGCGCGCCCGCGGCTCGCCGCCGTCGCAGCCGCAGCCCCAACGCCAGCACTTTTGCACCACCATTCACACGCACCGCAACACAGCTCGCCGACACAGCCGAACAAAACAAACACCACACAACAACAGCAACAACGCCGCCGCCTCTACTTGTGCCGGCGACCCACCCCGCCGATGGCGCACCTTTCGCCAGCCGGCAATCGACACACACGCACCCACCCACCCACCCACCCACCCGGGGCCCAGTGCAAAACACAAAAAAAACACACAAAAACAAAACAACACAAACGACACGGGAAGCGCACACCGCCACTTCGCGCGCACGCCACCAACCAGTCGTCGTCTCAAAATAACAAACACAAACAAAATAAACTAACAACTAGGGCAACACAAAACAAAAACGCCTCGCACGAACCGCCCACAAAAAGGACAAGCACACGCACAGCCTCTGCTGACGACCACGACGCAGCGGCACGCTGCTCCTGTCCCGCGCCCCGCGCCCCACTCGATTCACAACTCACGCGACACCGTCAACGACGGGCTCGCTTCCCGCAACCTACCACCTTTCCGCCACGACGCACAGCCCCAGCCCCACCCGACGACGCCCGTGGCAACGACTGCACTTCCACCACCGCCTCCCCCTTCCCCCCCAAAACACACACACACACACACAGCCAGCCAAAAACGCACTCGCGACCCACACATGCACGTGCATCGGCACACGCCAACCAGTCAACGTCGACAACCACACGCAAGGCTCGAAACGAAACCGGCGTCCTTCCACGTTGCCATCAAGCTACGCGACACAAGACACAAGGAACCAACACAACAGCCGGCCCCACTAATTCCCACTCTCACGCCGCAAAAAGCACACCGAAACCGCCAAACGCACGCACATTCCCCTTCGCACTGACACCGACCGGCTCGCTACCACACACCTCTCGGCAGCCGTTTCACGCCAATTCGCCACACCGCCCACACAGTCGACAAGCGCCCGCCCTGTACGGCACACGCAACGACGCAGCGCAGCAAAGGGCGCCCGCAACACATACCTCTCCTCCCTCTCTCTCTCCGCCGCCCGACGCGCCAACCGCCACACCACACCGCCAGCCACTCGCAAATTGTGCACTGCCACCAGCCACACGTCCAACACGCCGCGCCGCCTCCGGCCACCCGCCAGGGGGCGCTCACGTCCGCGACAACAGCGCGGCCCGCCGGGCCGGGCCGAACCGAACCGAACCGGGCCGCCGCTGCTCTGCACTCGGCACGGCCACACCCTGCTGCAGACCGGGCTCGTCTCTCTGTACGCGTCTGCCTGCGCATCAACACAACAACGACCTTTTTTTTTTTTTTTTCTCCCTCTCTACCGCCACCCCTTCTTCTCGCGTTTTTACTCGTTGTTGCAGCAGCGGCGCACACCTACACATCCACAGCCCCAGCCGAGCCGGCCTCACCTCAGGGCCCGCCGCCAGCGTCTCCTCCTCGGGCACAGGTGCGGTGCTGTGGCCGCCCATCCAACCGCATTGCTGGCCGTCCAGCCGCCAGGCGTTCCCACTGCCGCGAGCCACGCCGCGCACCGACCCTGCTGCAGAAAACGAAGCATAGCCAGAGACCGACCGGTACACAAAGCAAGCCGTCGCCTCGCCTCTTGTCCTTCCTGCCTTCCTTCCGCCCCCGCCCTTCTCACACCACCGCCTCTCCACTTTCGCCCCCCCCCCCCCTCCTTTTTTTTGTTTTTTTTGTTTTCTTCTTTCTTTCTTTCTTTGGCCCTCTCTCCTTCCAGCCATGGCGGTTACGGCACCGCCTGCAGCGGCAGATTTTTTGCGCCCACAAGCCTACTCCTACCACCATTAACCTTGCCCTGCCCTGCCCATCAACGTCGCAGTCGAACCGACGCTTGCCAACACACTGCCCACGTTCCTTTCTCTTTTCGGCCTACGCCCATTACGCGCCGCCGCCACAGCACCTTCCCTTCCCACAACACACCGACGTCACCACACGCACCCAAAACAGGGGCCACGACCGTGTTCCTCGCCCACTCCCATCCCGCACGGTACGCACATTCCCAACTACTACCGCGCACCCTCCCTTTCCAATCTGTGTGTCTCTCTGTGTCTGTGTCCTGTCCGCGCGTGACGCCTCTCAACATCCGCCGTCCCCCGTCCCGTTTTCGCCCCCATGCCGTCGTCGCGCCGCCCCTGTCCGCCCCGCACCACACCATACACCGCTGCTTGTCCCGGCCGTTGCCACCAAAGGCGCCCACCGCAAACGCGCCACGCCGCAGCCCCCGTGCGTCTCGCGCTCGCTTGCATCTCCGTGCCGGCGCTGCCTCTCTTCCCGCTCGCACTCGACCTCGACAACACAGTCTTTGGCTCCGCCACTGCGTGTTCCGGTGGTACGCACGCTGCAACACCTACGTATTCATTACCAGAGCGATGGCGAGGCATGACAGCATCTCTGTCTGACCAGAGAGTTATTTATCGTTGCTAGTCGGCGCTTGGACCGCGCCAGACGACAGTAGTGGCACGCACCGGGTCGCCAGGAACAGTTGTTATATATATTGTAGCGCGAGTCGGGAGAGGTAGTAGTCGGTCGACAGTAGTAGCGGGTGGACGGTTGTACTGAGCGGGCGTCGGCGGCGTGCTCTGCTCGTCTCGCGACTCTGGTCACGGTTCGGGACGATGTATAGTATATTGTGTTATAATCAAAAGGTAGTGTGAAGCTGCATTGCGCAAATCTGATAACGTATGTTCATTGTACTTATTTTGTTCAACAACAAACAAAAGCCCCACTATTACTTTTTTCTAAAGTAACTCTTGTCTTTTAACGAAAAACATTCACTTTTTAAAGACTACTTCCTATGGCATTTCCCTCCAAGGAGTGCAATTCATTACCAGCCAGCACTCATTCATTGCACACAGCTGTGTAAGGGGTATCTACAATTGAGGGGCGGATATAAATGCAATTTTTTTTTTTTTTTTTTTTTTTTTTTGTTTTTTGTGTGTGTTGTAACCTCCCCGCAAATTTTAAACTAATGGACAATGTTATTTACGGACGCTAATGGACATTGCGCTAATTGTAACCTCGCCCACAATGAGAGGTATTGAAAATGGCAACAAAAATGTGAAATTCGCAATCTGACTCAAATATAAATTCTTCACAACATTTAAAGTCCGTTCAGCGACAGGAAACTTCAATTAAACCGAAATATCGGTCTTTGGCCCTGTGCAAAACAATCAGAATTTAAAGTCTTACCTCAGAATAAATGGATGTCACATTTCTGCTCTTGTTGTTGCGCAGCGCTTGGAGGAACTGCATTGCAAATAATAATATTCTCTTTTTTTTGTGATTTTAGTGACATTTTTCTTCAAAGAAGTGGAATGAAATGTGAAGTGCAACGAACTCTTTAGTTCAATAAAAAAATTAAATGTTTGAAAAATGCTTTTGAAATAGAAATTATTATTGGGGAACTTGTTGGAGAATAATTACAATAAATAAAATTCTTCATTATCTAATGATTATATTAATTGACAGTATACCTTATTCACCATCTTGACCAGTGTTGCCGACCGCCTACATCACACAACCGCACTCGGCTGCTACTACTGACCGACCGCTCTGCATGACGACTATTAGCGTACTGCACGCGACGACTACTGACAGAGTACAGCCCTCAACTAGACAGAGCTACAGACTCGCAACGACTGACTGACTGACTGACTGACTGACTGAGAACCGCTCGCAACACTCGCGCGGTCCAGCGCAAACTCTCTGGTCACAGATGCTACAATGTCTCGCCATCGCTGCTATGTTACATTACATACGTGTTTCAGTGTCTTTTTCATTGGGGTAACGATCTTTGGCTCTTTTTATTCTGAATACAGGGCCAAAGGTCAACGCTGCTGCCCTTATACAATTTATCACGTTTCATTATGTCTGTTGCAATGTTACATACGGTTCATTCTTTCATTAATCTTATCGTTGGGTTTGTTTTGTAGGGACGTTAACATTCTTCTGGCACATTTTTATTATCATCGGACTCTCTGCTATTTGTGCAGGGAGGTTATACCTGGGTCCATTTCCATTTCCATTTACATTTTAATATTGATAGACGTTTTGTGTTCTTTTTTGTTTCTTGTTGTTTTTCCTTCTTTTTTTTTTGTTGTTTTTTTTTTTTTTTTGTTGTTTTGTTTTTCCCGCTCTCACCACCACCGCCGCATCACGCCTTCCGTTTTCTTGGTTTCTTTTCTGTTCTTCAACTGCTTCAACATCACCGCGCCCCATTTCCACACCACAGCCATCAGCCTCCAAGACGGGCAGGCGCAGTGTGCCATTTCCGGCGCACAAGCACACCCGTACGGTACTCTCCTCGCCCCCACGCCACCAACAACACAGCGACCACGCGGCTTTCAGGCACGGCACGGCACCGGCGAAATGCGCCGCCCCCGCCCCTCCGCGCATATCCGTCCGTCTCGCCACGTTCACTGACAGCCGCGTCTGCGGCTACACCACGACAACCACAACACAACACCGCTCCCCTCCCTGGCAACTCATTGTTTTTCTCCTCCTCTTTTGCACAAACCACAACGCCGAGCACAGGCGCAAGCCACCCACACCGCGCCCCTCCCCGTCCCGTCTTTGGCCGCCGCTCCTCGTTTGCCCCCTCCCATCTCCCGAAATGCCATGCCAGCAGCGTTACGCATGCCCCTCCCCTGTCCACACAACACTACCGCCAAACGAACAGCCTTCCGGGCCACATGCAGGGCACGCCCACCTCCAAACACTGCCAATTCACGGACGCACGCACACACACACACACACACTCACTTTCTCGACACCTTTCTGTACGGAGGGTGCGTCATCTCGACCGTGACAGAGTGACGGCAACTATCGACGATCCATTTCCCCCCACTGGTACAACATGTCCACCAACACCTACATACATCATTCAAGTACACAGACAATAGCATACACACAATGGGAGGGCACACGAACATGGACGGCACGGCACTGTCATACACTCTTCCTCAGAACCATATCAACAAACGTTACGTACATCCGGGAAAGCGAAAGCGAAAGCAAAAGCAAAAGCAAAAGCAAAAGCAAAGGCAAAAGCCCAATGCAGCCGTCAAAGGTAACGTTCACCACGGCAGACACTTGCAGCCGCGCCGCCGTTAAACGCATTTCAGTGCGGCTCCAATACGCCTCCGACGCGGGAACGTTCCGTTGCTCTACGAATGCGTTTCTCCCCTTTTTCCCTTCCTCTCTCTTTTGCCCCCCCTCTGTCCTTTCCTCCTTGCACTCTTGCCTCATTCCTCACGTTCTGCCCAGACATTCGACCGATCAAAGTCAACCTTTCGTTACCGTTCTCAGCGCGACGGTGTACAACAGTATGACGGGTGTGCCCAAGACTTCGGTTCAGTTGCGTGACGCCGGTCTATCGCGCCGATCGACAGTTACTCAGGGGGCGACGGATCGGACCACGTCACCGACACACAAAACACTTTCAAACAAACAAATACATACATACCGGATGGACACAGACAAACACGTGTACAGACATTCGCCAAACAAACGACCGCCGCCGCCGTCGTCGTCGTCTAGCGTCGCGCTTACTGTACTGCACTGGACACGCGTGCATCTTGAATGACGACATCGGTGTGCGTGCGTCGTACGCAATCAGTCAGACACGGCTATCAAAAATCAGAGTCGAATGGTACATCATCGTGCGTGTCGCCGTACACGTACAGTACAATACAACAACAATGCGTCTTAATGGCACGTTCATTTCAACGTCACTCACACACCTCCACGCTGCAGTTGCGTCGCACCATTGTCAAACTCGGCGTACGGCAAAGGGAATAGTGGGCGGCAAAAACAACCAAACAAAAACATTTCACATTTCACCCTCGCCATGTATGATGTGCAAAAAAACAAACCCGCAAACGGCCGTCGTTACGGCGACACAAAAGTCGCCGATCGCACTGTCCCCCCTCGCAGACAGGTAACACACACACACACACCCCAACACCAATGGGTCAAAACCACTCCAACGAGGCGTGCCACCATTCCACGCCACGGCGACCAACCTCGTGGCCGTACCCCGCAACACGCTTTGACGCGCCCACAATCAAAATGCACACATACATCACAGCCGTCCACACAAACAACAACAACAATTCCGCCCTTCCCGCAAAAGGCAAGTTGGTGGCCCTGAAAAGGGCCGTTTTGCCGCTCTCGCAACGGAGGAGCCTTCTCCATCCTTCCATTCCAGAGCCACCTCCTTACTTGGAGCTCGTGTACTTTGTCACCGCCTTCGTGCCCTCGCTCACGGCGTGCTTGGCCAGCTCGCCAGGCAGCAACAGCCGCACAGCGGTCTGGATCTCGCGGGACGTGATGGTCGAGCGCTTGTTGTAGTGCGCCAGGCGAGAAGCCTCGGCCGCAATGCGCTCGAAAATGTCGTTCACGAAGCTGTTCATGATGCTCATCGCCTTCGACGAGATGCCCGTGTCAGGGTGCACCTGCTTCAGCACCTTGTAGATGTAGATGGCATAGCTCTCCTTCCTCTTGCGCTTCTTCTTCTTGTCGCCCTTCGAAATGTTCTTCTGCGCCTTGCCAGCCTTCTTGGCGGCCTTCCCGCTAGTCTTGGGCGGCATCTCGAACGAACGTACGGCAGCAGCAACACCAGTAGCAAGCGCTCCGCTCTAGTCAGCGTCTCCCCACACAGTGGCACCCGCCGCCAGCCGCCGCCGCACCTTTACCAGCTCGCCCTGTTGCGGCCGCCGACCAATGGGGCGCGCGCGCAACCGGCCGCCGCACCCGAGCCCATAAAGCACCCCCACCCCTGCTGCGCCGGCACGCACTCCGCTGCTCGACTCGCTGCCGCTCGCACCGGTCGTTTTCGTTTCCGTTTCGTGTGCACCGTCGCTAGCCCAATCGCCATGTCCGGACGCGGAAAGGGAGGCAAAGTCAAGGGCAAGTCAAAGTCCCGCTCAAGCAGGGCTGGGCTCCAGTTCCCGGTCGGCAGAATCCACCGCCTCCTGCGCAAGGGAAACTACGCAGAGCGCGTCGGCGCCGGGGCGCCCGTCTACCTCGCCGCCGTCATGGAGTACCTCGCGGCTGAGGTGCTCGAGCTGGCCGGAAACGCGGCCCGCGACAACAAGAAGACGCGCATCATCCCGCGCCACCTGCAGCTTGCCATCCGCAACGACGAGGAGCTCAACAAGCTCCTGTCGGGCGTCACCATCGCACAGGGTGGTGTCCTGCCCAACATCCAGGCCGTCCTGCTGCCAAAGAAGACCGAGAAGAAGGCCTAAAGGAGGCCAGGCAATCGCAGCGCCGCGTGCTCCCCTGCACGCAACGCGCTTTGCCGGCTCGGCTCGGCCCACAACAATCGGCCCTTTTCAGGGCCACCACACAAACCTACGTCCAAAGCAAAATTTCAGTCGTCCTCGCCGCACCTTGTTTTGTTTTTAACTTTGCACTTTCACAGCACAGCCGCCGCCGGCGCACGTCCGCCATCTTGTCGTCCACACAGCCCGTGTGGCCCAACACACACACACACACACATTTTGCACGGTCGCAGTCGCCTTCCAAACGACAACGGCAGCAATAATGACCATTGTTAAAGGGAGGCGTGTCGACACACCGCCCTCCACTCCCGCGCGCCGCAACGGCCGTCGACACGAACGAAACAGCTGATCCGGCCGCCTATGCCCACACGCCTAACACACAGAGCCAAACCACGCAAGCAAATAATCACCGCCTCTCGCACAACAACACACAGCCCGCCATCTCCATCGCGATCGATACAAAGACACACAATAACAAACACAAACGAAGCAGCTCCACTCTCACACACACACAGCCAGCCAGCCACATGACACGTTTCCTTTCCTTCTCCCCTCCCAGCCACATCACGTCGCTCAAACGGAAAGAAACAAACAACACAGCGCACACACGCAGCAACAACAACACAGACTCTTTCGCACTTTTCAACTTCCGAACAGTGTGGTGGCCCTGAAAAGGGCCGTTTTCTAGTCTCTCCCACCCACAAGCACGGCCGCGGGAAGGCCAGCGCCCGCTGCGACGCAGCCTAACCGCCGAAACCGTACAGGGTGCGCCCCTGCCTCTTCAGGGCGTACACCACGTCCATGGCCGTCACAGTCTTGCGCTTGGCGTGCTCAGTGTACGTCACCGCGTCGCGGATCACGTTCTCCAGGAACACCTTCAGCACCCCGCGGGTCTCCTCGTAGATCAGACCAGAGATGCGCTTCACGCCGCCCCTGCGAGCCAGGCGGCGGATGGCGGGCTTCGTGATGCCCTGGATGTTGTCGCGCAACACCTTGCGGTGCCGCTTGGCGCCACCCTTGCCGAGCCCCTTTCCTCCCTTGCCGCGGCCTGTCATCCTTCCTTCCTCGGGCAAAGCAAAACGTGCACAAACAGCAGCTGCAGCGGCTGGCGAGTCGGCTACGGTCTGCGCCCAGCGCTTTTTTTTTTTTTTTTTTTTTTTTTTTTTTTTTTTTTTTTTTTTTTTAAAGGATGGGGCCCCTCCACGCCCGCACCAACGTGGTGACCAACACAAAAGTTCTACTGTCACCTCCGTATGCATGTTAGTTTTGAATCAAGGCGTCACAGGATGCAGGCTGTGATGTTATCCATGCGTCTGGGTAAGGCTACTCATTAACATGGTCCATCAGGAGATAGTAGTGGTCGAAAGCGATCGAAGGGTAGCGGTTGTAAGAGCAGAGGAAAAAAAGTGCCAAGGCCAGCGCCAAGGGAAAAAAACCTCTGCGACAGTAGGACGGGAAGTAAGAGCAGTAGCGGTTTGCTAGCTGCGACAGAGCATGCAAGGTGAGGGGGGTTAGCGTGAGGTATCGTGCAACGTTACCTATGTACTGCGTGGTCGTTCGCTGGGTCAGTCCGGTGCCGCGGCTGGGCTCCCTCGTTGTCTCCTGGGCCGGCCGCAGTGGCTTACTCCCTGTAACACAAAAGTTCGGCGCGGCAGCGCGGCGACGCTTGCGCGATGAAGACTGCCCTGGCGGTTTTCTTCTTCGCACCTTTCACCTGCGGTGCTGCTGGGGCAACCGCTGGGACAGGCGCGCGAACGTCCTTCTGCGAGGTCGCAGGAGTGTTCGCAGGTACGACTGCACTGAGGCCTTGGGCGAAGACTGCACGCAGTTGCCTCAAGGCCTCTTCCTTCTCTGCAGCCACGGCGGCTGCGAAGGCAGCCCTCTCCACCGCCATTACGGCTTTGAGGGCCGCTGTGGCCTCCTTCACGGCGATGCCGAGCTCGAGGTCACATCTCTTCGCGGGAGGGCGAGCTGCGTCCTGGCGGCCCGTTACCGAGCGGCCGTCCCCGCCCCTGGCAGGTGGATCTGCTGCTGCGCCATCCCTCAGCTGCACCGGGCTGTTCTCCGCCCTACGCCGTTTCCGACGTCGTCTTCTCTTCTGCTGCTGCGTCGGTGCGGCCGCGGCCGCTTCGCCGCCCCCGGCACGGCTGCGGCTAGAGAAAGCCGCGCAACCGCGCCAGCTGGCGACGTGCGGGCCGCCACACCGGACACAAGTCGGCAGAGCGTTGCTGCCGCGGTCGCAGGCGCGGCTGTCGTGCTCACCTGAGCACTTGACGCACCGCGCCGCGTTGCGGCAATACTTCGCAACATGGCCCTCGCCCTGGCACCTGAAGCACTGGGGCTGAGGATCCATGGCGGTCGGGAGAGCTTCCGTCGTAACCGGGAAGCCCAGCAACTTCCGCAAGTCGAAGATGTCGCTCCCGCCGTCGACCGTTTGCACGGTTACGGCATAGAGCGGCGCCCTCTTCCTGTTGGTCCGGTTGTGCAACCTTGCGGCTGCATTACCAAACCCGGCTCGCAGCAGCCCTTCCCGGACCGCTGCCTCGTCACAGCACCAAGGCAACCCCCTGAGGAGTGCCTTAGTCGTCTTCATCCTTCCTACGGAAGGTGCCTTCTCACGCGCCGGCGGCGCGTCGACGATGTGGTCGGCCACTGCGACCTTGATCGCCCTGTGGTCGGCCACGTTTGCGGCTCGAACGCAGATCAGCGAGTCTGTATCGACAGACTCGTAGACCACCTCGTTCCGAGCGCATTTCGTCATGGTGTCAAACAGCGCTGTCCACCCGCCTTTGCACTTGACGTACAAAGGGGGGACAGGCCGCGACTCGTCTTCACAGGAGTTCCTTGCACGGTCGGCAGACTCAGAGAGTCGCACAACCGAAGGACCCTTCGTAGCGGCAGGTTTCCTCTGCGCACCCTTCTTTCCCATGCTGCGAGGCGCGGAACACGACAATTTGCACGCGTTGTCAAAACAACGCACGACAATTTGCTCTCCGCAGCGCCCACAGCACAGAAAACCTCTTCACGAGCTCTCAACGGCCGAGTAAGCGAAGCGCGCAACACAGCGATGCGCTCGCCTCGCCAGCTCAGGCCGCTCTCGCGCCCAGCCTGTGCACCTCTTGTTGAAACTCCTCTGTGGGTTTCTGGATTTCACGAAGTTTCAGCACGTAGTGTGCTCTTCCTTCCAATTTTTCTTCATTTTTGTGAGATCTTTAGTTTCCTAGTTTTCGGTTGTCCGTGTTTTGGTGCTTTAGAATTTCGAGAATGGTTGCTTCTTCGTCAGCGTGCCTGACGAAGATGGTGTGGCCAGCGCAGGTGCGCTCTCCACTCTTCTCGGTTGCCGAGTCCTCTTATTTTCGCGTTTTGCGAGGTTTCGGCGGCGTTGTAGAATTTTACAGCCTGTTCTTCGATTCTTTTGCGAAGTCTCTGGACGTCCGCTATCTGGTGCAGTTCCTCAGTTGGGAAGTCCGCCGGCAGATGGAGTGCCCATTTCAGTGCTCTGTTCTGCACTGCCTGGATCCGTTGTAAGTTGGTTGGTGCCGTGTTTCCCCATACGACCGCGGCGTATTCCAGCACTGGTCGTATGAGGGATTTGTAGAGGATCACCCCTAGGTGGTCTGGTAATGAGGAGCGTGGGTTTAGGATGGGGTACAGCATGTTCATGCGCCCCATTGCCTTTTTCCTCGTCTCTTCAATGTGTGGGCGCCACGTTAGACGTTTGTCTAGTGTGACGCCCAGATATTTTGCCGTTGCGCTCCAGGGGACCGGTCTTCCTCGTAATGTTATCTCCTGGAGGTCAGCCGGCACGTTTCGGTGGGCAATGACGATTGCCTGTGATTTGGCGGCGTTGTACGCCAGCCGCCACTTTGCCGCCCAGTCTTCCAAATTGTTGGCTGCTGATTGCAGTCGCCTTTGAAGGAGTTGCGGCTGCATGCTGCGGCAGTACACTGCCGTATCGTCCGCGTACAGGGCGAGTTGCACCCGATCTGTGCGCGGAAGGTCGGCAGTGTACAGCGAGTATAGCACTGGACCCAGGACCGAACCTTGCGGGACTCCGGCGAGTATTCGGCGTTCTGTGGAGATTCCACAGTCTGCCCGTACGTGAAACGTGCGACCCGCGAGGTAACTCTGCAGGAGCTTCACGTGTGGCCCAGGAATCCCCAATGTAAATAGTTTATAAAGGAGACCTTTGTGCCACACTGAATCAAATGCACGAGACACGTCGAGCAGAAACGCGCCGAAATACTCGCGTCGGTCCAGGGCACAGAAGGCTTCCTCTGTCAGTCGCAGTAGTTGCTGGGTCGTGGAGTGTCCCTTCCGGAATCCAAACTGGTCGTCGGGCAGGAGGCCTTCCGCGTCGATGTGATTTCCGAGCCGCTTCAGGTATATCCTCTCGAAGATTTTCGAGAGTGCTGGCAGCAGACTGATCGGGCGGTAGTTGTTAGCCCGCCTGTGATCCTTCCCTGGCTTGGGTAGGGCCACGATCTCGGCGTGCTTCCAGCACTCTGGAAATACGCCAGTTTGGATGATGGTGTTGAAGATCCCCGTGAGGTGCCCGATTGCGATGGGCGGTAGTTGTTTGAGGAGCTGGTTCGTGACGAGATCGGGGCCTCCTGCCTTCCTGCCATTGAGACAGCGTAGCTGGACCTCGACCTCCGCTTCTTCGATCGGCTCGATGACGGTGTCGTTGTCCTCGGCCGCTAGGAAGACTGGAAGTCGCTCCTCAACCAGTGCCACGTGTGCCAGGTCGACGGGGTCTTCCACCGGAGTGAAGTTTTCAGCGAACGCGTCCGCGAGGGCGTTGGCCTTTGCGTCCGGTTCGCTGACGAAGACGTTGCCCACTTGCAGTGGCGGTATTTTGGCGGTGCGGCGGATGAATCCCTTCACCGCGTGCCAGGCTGTTCCGTCCTCTGTCTTCAGGGAGGCGACTTTCTGCGACCACTCTTCGATTCTGTGGGCGTCGGCGGCTGCTTTAATCTCCCGCTGCATCCTGTTCAGTTGCCGCTTTGTTGCGGGATTCCGTGTTAGCTGCCATTCGCGGCGAAGTCTGTTCTTCTCCGTGATGGCAGCTTTGAGATGTTGCGGGAATACACGGGCGTGTGGCTTCTCTGTTCTTCCGTTTGGAGTGGCTGCCGCCACAGCTTCTGCGACTCCTCGGGTGAGGTGCCGCAGCGCCGCTTCCGCACCATGTTCAGTCGGGTTCGGCGCGTCTCCGATTTTGGCCGCCATTTCTGTTTGGTACGTGTCCCATGTGATGCCCCTGATGTCGTGGCCACGTTTTGTCGTTTGGACGATGTCCGCATTCAGTTCAAAGACCACGGGGGCGTGGTCGGACGCCATCGTGGCCCTCGTTGTGGCGGAGATGAAGTGTCTCACCCCGCGGACGATGGCCACGTCTATGACGTCCGGTTGCGCGCCTCTTCGTGTCGGGAAGATGGTCGGCTGGTGGGGTCCTATCACCGCCGCTCCGAGCTGCTCGGCCACCCGTTGTAGACGGCGGCCGCTTGTGTTTGTGGTCCTGGAGTTCCAGATGATGTTCTTGGCGTTGACGTCGCCTCCGAGGAATGTGTTTCCAGGGAGGGAAATCAGCGCCGCGAACTCATCTGGCTGCAGTAGACCCCTTGGACGTCGGTATATTGCCACGAAGTTTATCGGTCCTTGGTCCGTTTGCACGGCTACTCCCGTGGCCTCTATTGTGGCGAGTTGTGGCAGGTGAATCCGGTGGTGGCGCATCGTCCTCCTTACGTATACCGCCGTGCCGCCACCCGCGGTTGGCCGGTCGTCCCGGTAACAGTGGTAGTTGGGCACTCCCACTTTCACGCCGGGCTTCAGGTGTGTTTCTGCGACGAGACAGATGTCCAGGTTCTCGTCGCAGATGAAGCTTCTGAATTCAGCGTCCTGGTGACGCAAGCCGTTGGCGTTAAAGACGCCGATTTTTACACCACGGTCGTGTCTATCCATGATGTTTTGTGGAGATGGCCAAGGTGATCGTCTGTGTGATCTTCTCCACAGACGCCGCGTATTTGTTTGGAAGGTCCTCGATCACATGGAGGACCCTGTCTATGAGGCCTGCCAACAGTTGCAGCATTTGGGTGGCCTTGTCTTCCTCCTGTGGTTGTTTTGGAGGATGGGGCGCGTCGATGTGCCGCTGTTGGTAGCGGCTTCCACGCTGGCGCATTTCCGGGAAGTCAACGGGGCTGTCTAATCTCGGAGGGCGCCGCCCGGGGGCTGCGTCTTCGTTATTTGTGCGCGCTCGTTGCGCGCGCCCGGTAGCAGTAGTGGCTGCCGTCAGATCAGCTGATCGCTGCCGTGCCCATGCGTTAGCACGGGGTGCCGGCTGCGGCCGCGCGGTGCTGCCACCTGTGAGCGGCGCGCCTCTCTGGGCGCCACTTGCCGCTGGCTGTGTCCGTGAGGTGCTGCCACCACGCGGCGGGTTGCGGGACTCCGTCGTGGTAGCGGCCTCCGGGATTGTGTTGTAGGTAGCCGTGGCGGCTGCCTTACCGGCTGCTGGCTGCAACGTCTGCATGCTGCTGCCCTCTGGTGGCGTCGAGCTGTACTCGGCGGCTGGCTTTCCCGGTTGCGTCCGGGAGGTGCTGCCCTCTCGCGGCGAGTTTTGAGACTCGCGCGTAGGGGAGGTGGCTGGGACTGCACTGCCGGTCGCGTCGCGAGCTGCCTTACCGACTGTTGGCGGCTGCCTCTGCGTACTCGGCCGGGAGGTGCTGGCCCCTGGCGGCGCTGGGTTGTATCCGGCGCGTCGACCTCCACGTGTCCGGCGGCGTCGTCGTCTTTGTGGCTGACCGGTTGCCGGCCAGTTCTGCGAGTCGCGGAATGCGGTTTTCCCGTTTCTGGGCGCCTTCCCTCCGCGCAGCTGCTGGCCTTGGGCGCGCTCGAGGAAGGCTATATGCCGTTCACAGCCTCTATACGCGGCCATGTGGTTTTCACCACACAGGGCGCACTTCGGTGTGAAGTCCTTGTGTGGTATACCTTTGATTGTACAATCGCGAGATGCGTGTTCCCCTGCGCATCTCACGCATCTCTCGTCCATGTTGCAGTGTTTCTGGACGTGGCCGAGTTGCTGACACCTGTAGCACTGTGCATAAGGTTGTTTATTGCGCAGGTTTTCGGGTGTCACACTGCAGTTGGCTATTAAACGGAGCTGGAACAGCTGCCTGTTGCGCTCTGTGTTGGGAGCGTACACGCAGAAGAGCGGCGAGTCCTTTCTCGTTCCAGGATTTTTCATTTTGGACACGCCGCTCACAGCATATCCCAAGTCCTCCAGCTCCTCTTTGATGTGGCTGGGTTCCGTTTTGTACGAGAACCCTCGGTATACTACACGCAGTGGTTTCTCTCTCGTTGCGGAGTACGTGTAGAATTTGATGCCCTTTTCTGTTACTGTTTTATTGAGCATCATGTAGTCTGTGGTGCTATTCGTCTGGACTTTGAATAGCTCCCCAGACACTCGTATTATGAAGTTGTTCTTCCCTAGCACCTTCTGCAGCAGTTGTTGCAGCTCGCGGAACGTGCCAGGGTAATCCAGAACTAACGGTGGCGGTTTAGAGCGGCGTGGCGGTGCGGGCGTCATCTGCACATCGTCTTCGCTGTCGTCGTCGCTCAGAGCGCTATATTGGTTATCCACAGCAATCGGGGTGGAGGACGGGATATTGGCGCGCTTTGCCGGTTTCTTCACTTGTTGGAAGCCGTCTGCGTCTGCCTGCTGTTGCGCTACCTCTCCATTGCTGCGCCTACGACCTTTGGCCGTCGCCTTGGGCCGTGCGGGAGGGCCTGCTGCTTTCCGGAACTTCCGTGCATTAGCTGGCACGGGAGCGTCACCGTCAGAATGTCTTCTCTTATTCTGAATGATGTGGTGCTCCATTTCAGTGACGTCGCCGGCGTTGTCCTGGTTTGGGGCGCTGTTGTCGTGCGCCGCCAATGATGTGTTGGACGTCGGCAGGAGGGCCAACAAGGAGTTCAGCGCTGCCTCCGCAGTTCCTGCTTCCTGGTTTGCAGGCGTGGTTGTTGCAGGTGCGGTGCTGGCTGTGGTTTCGGGAGTCTCGTTCTCAACATCGAGGACGTAGTAGCTCCCTTCAGTGTCCATACATGCCTCCCTCATCTCCTTTCTAATGCGCTGGAGATCCATTGCATCGAGGGACTGAGAGGAGGCACACGCTGTTTCAACAGTCGGTTCAGCGGTTGTGTTGCTACCGACTCTGGTTGCGTTCAAGGACGCGGCCTTGTCTGCTGATGCGTTGCCTACGGGGGCAACGCTACGCGGTGGAGGAGGAGTACTATCGGAAGGCCGCGAGTGCTCTCCCGACGTACTCGACTCGACTCCCGTTGCGTGCAGGGACGCGGCCCTGTCCGCTGTCGACATATTAGCGAGCGGTGGCGCGGAGCGCTCGGCGCGTGCGTCCGTCTCACGCGGCATCGCTAACTCGAGTGTGCTCGCGCCCAGCGCGCCCGCCGCCCCCCTATATAGACTCTGGCCCGCCCTCCCCCCACCACGCGCAACCGAGGGCATATAAGCGCAGCGCCCAGCGCGCCCGCCGCCCCCCTATATAGACTCTGGCCCGCCCTCCCCCCACCACGCGCAACCGAGGGCATATAAGCGCAGCACGGAGGCGCGCGGGCCCGTTGTCTAGGCAGCACCGGACGCCGCGCCGCACCTAACCTCCACGCACGCCGCTCCGCTACCGCTACCGCTATGGCCCGCACAAAGCAAACGGCCCGCAAGTCCACCGGCGGAAAGGCGCCGCGCAAACAGCTCGCCACCAAGGCGGCGAGGAAGAGCGCGCCCGCCACCGGAGGCGTCAAGAAGCCCCACCGCTACAGGCCGGGCACCGTCGCCCTGCGAGAAATCAGGCGCTACCAGAAGAGCACAGAGCTGCTCATCCGCAAGCTGCCATTCCAGCGCCTAGTGCGCGAGATCGCCCAGGACTTCAAGACCGACCTGCGCTTCCAGAGCTCCGCAGTCATGGCCCTGCAGGAGGCCAGCGAGGCCTACCTCGTCGGCCTCTTCGAAGACACCAACCTGTGCGCAATCCACGCCAAGCGCGTCACCATCATGCCCAAGGACATCCAGCTCGCGCGCCGCATCCGCGGCGAGCGCGCCTAAACCGCGCCGCGGCACCGCACCGCACCGCACCGCACAAACAAAAACGGCCCTTTTCAGGGCCACTAACATCTCTCCGTCGCGAGCAAACTTTGTCGGTCGCCTGCCTCTCGCCCCGCAACCCAAAAACAAAAACCACCACTTCCCGTCCGTCCGCCACACCCGCTCACTCTGCCTGCCTGCTAGCAGCGCGCAACAATCACACATCATCCCTCCCCGGCGCTCAAAGCGCACAATACCCAACGGCCGACGTCACACCGCACGGGTGGCTGGCCGGCCGCCGCTTTCGTTTCGAAAACAAAAAAAACCCGCACTCCAACTCCGACGGCCAACGGCCAGGCAGGCGCGCTCGCTCGCTCTACACGCCACCGAAATCCCCCGCCGACTCCTTCCACATCTCAACGTGCCCCCCGTTGCAAAACATAACACACACACACAAAGAAACAAAACAAAGACCAGACACGACTCGACAAGACAGACATCCGAGAAGAACGAACGCAGGCAAGCCAACCAACGTATTCAAACAAAACAACGTGACAGAAAACCACAACCGTCGGCCGCCGCCACAAACACGGCGACAATCAACCACGACAACAACAACAACAACAACAACACCGCTTACCGCTACCGCCGCCCACACCCGCCACCGACCCCCGCAATCCAACCACCACGGCACGCAAACAGCATCCCCACGGGCATACAGAAACGCCAGACAGACAGACACCCACACCAGACGCTACACGACAATCAAAACCTTCCCCGACGTGCTTTGATGGCCCTGAGAAGGGCCGTTTTGGGCCGCGCGTCTCTTGCGCGCCACTAGACGACGACGGGGGGTGGGGACGACGGAGTCAAGCGCCAAACCCTTCCTTTCTCCCATCTCTTTCTCCTCTACTCTACTTCTTCTTCTTGGGCGAAGCCTTCGCCTTAGACGGCGTCGTCGCCTTCTTCGGGCGCGGCGCCTTCGGCTTCTTCGTCGGAACCTTGGCGGCCTTCTTCGCCTTCGACGGCGACTTGGCCTTGGCCGGCTTGGCCGCAGCCGCCTTCTTCGCACCCGCGGGAGCGGCCGACGCCGCAGACGCCTTCTTGGCGGCGCCCGCCTTCCGACCGGTCGCCGCCTTCACGCCACCAGCCTTCTTTGCGCCGGCCGCACGGGCGCCCTTCTTCTCCTTGCTGGCCGGAGCGGCGCGCTTCTTCTTGGCACCGCCAGCACGAGCCTTGCCGCCCTCGGCCGCCCCCCCGCCGCCGGCGCCGGCAAGCTTGAACGAGCCGGACGCGCCCTTCCCCTTCGTCTGCACCAGCTCGCCCGCCACGACGGCCGACTTGAGGTACTTCTTGATAAACGGCGCCAGCTTCTCCGCGTCCAGCTTGTAGTGCGCGGCTATGTACTTCTTGATCGCCTGCAACGACGACCCGCCGCGCTCCTTCAGACTCTTGATGGCGGCCGTCACCATCTCAGAGGTGCGCGGGTGCGCAGGCTTGGCGCGCGGCTTCTTCGCAGACGACGCAGACTTGGCCTTCTTCGTAGTGCCGGTGGCGGCGGGTGCCGCAGCAGTCTCGTTCGTAGCCGCCTGATCTGCCATTTCGACGACGCGCGTAACACACAGCGAGAGCGAGAGCGAGCGGGACGGCAGGCAGGCACGCAAGCACAGCACAGCAGCAGAGCAGAGAATCACAAGGCCCAGCCAGTGTCGCGGGCGGGCGCGGACGGCCGAGAGAGCGGCCGCCACTCTGCGCGCCGCCGCGCCGCGCCTCCCGCGCTTGCTACCGCCCAACGTCCGACAGCCTGTGCGGAGCAGCCCCAAACCTGCGCCACAACCGCCCGCGCCTTTCAAACCACCGAGGATGGGGCTACACACAGCCACACCACAGTCGCCAACCAGTCGCCACGGCAGCGCCGCAAACCACGGCCAAACTGCAGCTACCGCGCGCTACAGCCTGGGTCGGCCCGCCGAGAATCGCCGCCCCCGCCCAAATGCCGCCCCCACAGCCCCAGCCGACGACCCGCCACAATGGCCAAACCTTCGGCAAAACTCCCACACCGTCGCCGCGGCAGCCCGGCCAGCGCGGCCGGCGCCACAGCCACACAAGCCGAGGCGTGCGGCGATGACGGCCGTGCAAACGCGCCTCCGCCGCCCCATCGCCTTCCGTCGCCCTCCCGCCGTTTCCCGATCGGCCCGCAGCCGTCGGGCCACATCGCGCGCCGTCCTCCTCCTCTCGCCCGCCAACATTCACAGCCGTTTCTTCAACAATTGCCCGCCGCAAACGGACGCCGCCTGCGCAACAGGCGCCGCCGCCCCTCGCCGCTTCCGACCCAACCCCTCGACCGAGGCAAACCGCAATCCGAATCTACAGACCAACCCAATCTGCCGTCAGCACACACGACAGCCGACCTTACACGTTACGCGTTACACATTACGTTTACACGTCTAGGTTAGGTTAGGTTAGGTTAGGTTAGGTGGACGTGGGTTAGGTTAAGGGGACTTGGGTTAGGTTAAGCGTCAAACTTAGGTTAAGCATTCAAACACGTCAGGCGTCACAGGCTAGGTTAGGTTAGGTTACACGTTAGGTTAAGGGGTCAGTGCTAGGTTAAGAAGCGTCAAACGTAGGTTAAAAAAAAAAAAAAAAAAGCGTTCAAACGTGAGGCGTGAGCCGGACAGCTTACCTTACGTAGACGTTAGGGGCTCACAGGCTGAGCTCACCTCGCCACACCACGGGTTAGGTTCGGTTCGCTCGGCTCAGCGTAAAGCGCCGAGGTCAGGGTTACGTTCGTTCACCTTCGGGCGCCACACTTTCGGTTGAAAGGTCGCGACGGGACGACGTCGGCAGGCACGCCGCAAACGAACAAAAACGTACAGACGACGTCGAAAACCGCCGACAGACGGGGGAGCAGCACGACCACGACCAGATACCGAGCGCGAACCAGACACACGCGAACCACCCCCACCGGCCAAAGGGCACCACACAACAACCCAGAGCACCACGTGTCGACACCAGAGCAACCCGCCGCTCACGCGACATGGCTGGCACCGAAGGGCAACCGCCCGCAACTGCGCTTTCCGCGCCGGCCCGGATGCACGTCGTGCTACAACAACACCACTACCGTACACAGCCGCTGTTCACAACATCACTATCATGCGCGCCCGCGGCTCGCCGCCGTCGCAGCCGCAGCCCCAACGCCAGCACTTTTGCACCACCATTCACACGCACCGCAACACAGCTCGCCGACACAGCCGAACAAAACAAACACCACACAACAACAGCAACAACGCCGCCGCCTCTACTTGTGCCGGCGACCCACCCCGCCGATGGCGCACCTTTCGCCAGCCGGCAATCGACACACACGCACCCACCCACCCACCCACCCACCCGGGGCCCAGTGCAAAACACAAAAAAAACACACAAAAACAAAACAACACAAACGACACGGGAAGCGCACACCGCCACTTCGCGCGCACGCCACCAACCAGTCGTCGTCTCAAAATAACAAACACAAACAAAATAAACTAACAACTAGGGCAACACAAAACAAAAACGCCTCGCACGAACCGCCCACAAAAAGGACAAGCACACGCACAGCCTCTGCTGACGACCACGACGCAGCGGCACGCTGCTCCTGTCCCGCGCCCCGCGCCCCACTCGATTCACAACTCACGCGACACCGTCAACGACGGGCTCGCTTCCCGCAACCTACCACCTTTCCGCCACGACGCACAGCCCCAGCCCCACCCGACGACGCCCGTGGCAACGACTGCACTTCCACCACCGCCTCCCCCTTCCCCCCCAAAACACACACACACACACACAGCCAGCCAAAAACGCACTCGCGACCCACACATGCACGTGCATCGGCACACGCCAACCAGTCAACGTCGACAACCACACGCAAGGCTCGAAACGAAACCGGCGTCCTTCCACGTTGCCATCAAGCTACGCGACACAAGACACAAGGAACCAACACAACAGCCGGCCCCACTAATTCCCACTCTCACGCCGCAAAAAGCACACCGAAACCGCCAAACGCACGCACATTCCCCTTCGCACTGACACCGACCGGCTCGCTACCACACACCTCTCGGCAGCCGTTTCACGCCAATTCGCCACACCGCCCACACAGTCGACAAGCGCCCGCCCTGTACGGCACACGCAACGACGCAGCGCAGCAAAGGGCGCCCGCAACACATACCTCTCCTCCCTCTCTCTCTCCGCCGCCCGACGCGCCAACCGCCACACCACACCGCCAGCCACTCGCAAATTGTGCACTGCCACCAGCCACACGTCCAACACGCCGCGCCGCCTCCGGCCACCCGCCAGGGGGCGCTCACGTCCGCGACAACAGCGCGGCCCGCCGGGCCGGGCCGAACCGAACCGAACCGGGCCGCCGCTGCTCTGCACTCGGCACGGCCACACCCTGCTGCAGACCGGGCTCGTCTCTCTGTACGCGTCTGCCTGCGCATCAACACAACAACGACCTTTTTTTTTTTTTTTCTCCCTCTCTACCGCCACCCCTTCTTCTCGCGTTTTTACTCGTTGTTGCAGCAGCGGCGCACACCTACACATCCACAGCCCCAGCCGAGCCGGCCTCACCTCAGGGCCCGCCGCCAGCGTCTCCTCCTCGGGCACAGGTGCGGTGCTGTGGCCGCCCATCCAACCGCATTGCTGGCCGTCCAGCCGCCAGGCGTTCCCACTGCCGCGAGCCACGCCGCGCACCGACCCTGCTGCAGAAAACGAAGCATAGCCAGAGACCGACCGGTACACAAAGCAAGCCGTCGCCTCGCCTCTTGTCCTTCCTGCCTTCCTTCCGCCCCCGCCCTTCTCACACCACCGCCTCTCCACTTTCGCCCCCCCCCCCTCCTTTTTTTTGTTTTTTTTGTTTTCTTCTTTCTTTCTTTCTTTGGCCCTCTCTCCTTCCAGCCATGGCGGTTACGGCACCGCCTGCAGCGGCAGATTTTTTGCGCCCACAAGCCTACTCCTACCACCATTAACCTTGCCCTGCCCTGCCCATCAACGTCGCAGTCGAACCGACGCTTGCCAACACACTGCCCACGTTCCTTTCTCTTTTCGGCCTACGCCCATTACGCGCCGCCGCCACAGCACCTTCCCTTCCCACAACACACCGACGTCACCACACGCACCCAAAACAGGGGCCACGACCGTGTTCCTCGCCCACTCCCATCCCGCACGGTACGCACATTCCCAACTACTACCGCGCACCCTCCCTTTCCAATCTGTGTGTCTCTCTGTGTCTGTGTCCTGTCCGCGCGTGACGCCTCTCAACATCCGCCGTCCCCCGTCCCGTTTTCGCCCCCATGCCGTCGTCGCGCCGCCCCTGTCCGCCCCGCACCACACCATACACCGCTGCTTGTCCCGGCCGTTGCCACCAAAGGCGCCCACCGCAAACGCGCCACGCCGCAGCCCCCGTGCGTCTCACGCTCGCTTGCATCTCCGTGCCGGCGCTGCCTCTCTTCCCGCTCGCACTCGACCTCGACAACACAGTCTTTGGCTCCGCCACTGCGTGTTCCGGTGGTACGCACGCTGCAACACCTACGTATTCATTACCAGAGCGATGGCGAGGCATGACAGCATCTCTGTCTGACCAGAGAGTTATTTATCGTTGCTAGTCGGCGCTTGGACCGCGCCAGACGACAGTAGTGGCACGCACCGGGTCGCCAGGAACAGTTGTTATATATATTGTAGCGCGAGTCGGGAGAGGTAGTAGTCGGTCGACAGTAGTAGCGGGTGGACGGTTGTACTGAGCGGGCGTCGGCGGCGTGCTCTGCTCGTCTCGCGACTCTGGTCACGGTTCGGGACGATGTATAGTATATTGTGTTATAATCAAAAGGTAGTGTGAAGCTGCATTGCGCAAATCTGATAACGTATGTTCATTGTACTTATTTTGTTCAACAACAAACAAAAGCCCCACTATTACTTTTTTCTAAAGTAACTCTTGTCTTTTAACGAAAAACATTCACTTTTTAAAGACTACTTCCTATGGCATTTCCCTCCAAGGAGTGCAATTCATTACCAGCCAGCACTCATTCATTGCACACAGCTGTGTAAGGGGTATCTACAATTGAGGGGCGGATATAAATGCAATTTTTTTTTTTTTTTTTTTTTTTTTTGTTTTTTGTGTGTGTTGTAACCTCCCCGCAAATTTTAAACTAATGGACAATGTTATTTACGGACGCTAATGGACATTGCGCTAATTGTAACCTCGCCCACAATGAGAGGTATTGAAAATGGCAACAAAAATGTGAAATTCGCAATCTGACTCAAATATAAATTCTTCACAACATTTAAAGTCCGTTCAGCGACAGGAAACTTCAATTAAACCGAAATATCGGTCTTTGGCCCTGTGCAAAACAATCAGAATTTAAAGTCTTACCTCAGAATAAATGGATGTCACATTTCTGCTCTTGTTGTTGCGCAGCGCTTGGAGGAACTGCATTGCAAATAATAATATTCTCTTTTTTTTGTGATTTTAGTGACATTTTTCTTCAAAGAAGTGGAATGAAATGTGAAGTGCAACGAACTCTTTAGTTCAATAAAAAAATTAAATGTTTGAAAAATGCTTTTGAAATAGAAATTATTATTGGGGAACTTGTTGGAGAATAATTACAATAAATAAAATTCTTCATTATCTAATGATTATATTAATTGACAGTATACCTTATTCACCATCTTGACCAGTGTTGCCGACCGCCTACATCACACAACCGCACTCGGCTGCTACTACTGACCGACCGCTCTGCATGACGACTATTAGCGTACTGCACGCGACGACTACTGACAGAGTACAGCCCTCAACTAGACAGAGCTACAGACTCGCAACGACTGACTGACTGACTGACTGACTGACTGAGAACCGCTCGCAACACTCGCGCGGTCCAGCGCAAACTCTCTGGTCACAGATGCTACAATGTCTCGCCATCGCTGCTATGTTACATTACATACGTGTTTCAGTGTCTTTTTCATTGGGGTAACGATCTTTGGCTCTTTTTATTCTGAATACAGGGCCAAAGGTCAACGCTGCTGCCCTTATACAATTTATCACGTTTCATTATGTCTGTTGCAATGTTACATACGGTTCATTCTTTCATTAATCTTATCGTTGGGTTTGTTTTGTAGGGACGTTAACATTCTTCTGGCACATTTTTATTATCATCGGACTCTCTGCTATTTGTGCAGGGAGGTTATACCTGGGTCCATTTCCATTTCCATTTACATTTTAATATTGATAGACGTTTTGTGTTCTTTTTTGTTTCTTGTTGTTTTTCCTTCTTTTTTTTTTGTTGTTTTTTTTTTTTTTTGTTGTTTTGTTTTTCCCGCTCTCACCACCACCGCCGCATCACGCCTTCCGTTTTCTTGGTTTCTTTTCTGTTCTTCAACTGCTTCAACATCACCGCGCCCCATTTCCACACCACAGCCATCAGCCTCCAAGACGGGCAGGCGCAGTGTGCCATTTCCGGCGCACAAGCACACCCGTACGGTACTCTCCTCGCCCCCACGCCACCAACAACACAGCGACCACGCGGCTTTCAGGCACGGCACGGCACCGGCGAAATGCGCCGCCCCCGCCCCTCCGCGCATATCCGTCCGTCTCGCCACGTTCACTGACAGCCGCGTCTGCGGCTACACCACGACAACCACAACACAACACCGCTCCCCTCCCTGGCAACTCATTGTTTTTCTCCTCCTCTTTTGCACAAACCACAACGCCGAGCACAGGCGCAAGCCACCCACACCGCGCCCCTCCCCGTCCCGTCTTTGGCCGCCGCTCCTCGTTTGCCCCCTCCCATCTCCCGAAATGCCATGCCAGCAGCGTTACGCATGCCCCTCCCCTGTCCACACAACACTACCGCCAAACGAACAGCCTTCCGGGCCACATGCAGGGCACGCCCACCTCCAAACACTGCCAATTCACGGACGCACGCACACACACACACACACACTCACTTTCTCGACACCTTTCTGTACGGAGGGTGCGTCATCTCGACCGTGACAGAGTGACGGCAACTATCGACGATCCATTTCCCCCCACTGGTACAACATGTCCACCAACACCTACATACATCATTCAAGTACACAGACAATAGCATACACACAATGGGAGGGCACACGAACATGGACGGCACGGCACTGTCATACACTCTTCCTCAGAACCATATCAACAAACGTTACGTACATCCGGGAAAGCGAAAGCGAAAGCAAAAGCAAAAGCAAAAGCAAAAGCAAAGGCAAAAGCCCAATGCAGCCGTCAAAGGTAACGTTCACCACGGCAGACACTTGCAGCCGCGCCGCCGTTAAACGCATTTCAGTGCGGCTCCAATACGCCTCCGACGCGGGAACGTTCCGTTGCTCTACGAATGCGTTTCTCCCCTTTTTCCCTTCCTCTCTCTTTTGCCCCCCCTCTGTCCTTTCCTCCTTGCACTCTTGCCTCATTCCTCACGTTCTGCCCAGACATTCGACCGATCAAAGTCAACCTTTCGTTACCGTTCTCAGCGCGACGGTGTACAACAGTATGACGGGTGTGCCCAAGACTTCGGTTCAGTTGCGTGACGCCGGTCTATCGCGCCGATCGACAGTTACTCAGGGGGCGACGGATCGGACCACGTCACCGACACACAAAACACTTTCAAACAAACAAATACATACATACCGGATGGACACAGACAAACACGTGTACAGACATTCGCCAAACAAACGACCGCCGCCGCCGTCGTCGTCGTCTAGCGTCGCGCTTACTGTACTGCACTGGACACGCGTGCATCTTGAATGACGACATCGGTGTGCGTGCGTCGTACGCAATCAGTCAGACACGGCTATCAAAAATCAGAGTCGAATGGTACATCATCGTGCGTGTCGCCGTACACGTACAGTACAATACAACAACAATGCGTCTTAATGGCACGTTCATTTCAACGTCACTCACACACCTCCACGCTGCAGTTGCGTCGCACCATTGTCAAACTCGGCGTACGGCAAAGGGAATAGTGGGCGGCAAAAACAACCAAACAAAAACATTTCACATTTCACCCTCGCCATGTATGATGTGCAAAAAAACAAACCCGCAAACGGCCGTCGTTACGGCGACACAAAAGTCGCCGATCGCACTGTCCCCCCTCGCAGACAGGTAACACACACACACACACCCCAACACCAATGGGTCAAAACCACTCCAACGAGGCGTGCCACCATTCCACGCCACGGCGACCAACCTCGTGGCCGTACCCCGCAACACGCTTTGACGCGCCCACAATCAAAATGCACACATACATCACAGCCGTCCACACAAACAACAACAACAATTCCGCCCTTCCCGCAAAAGGCAAGTTGGTGGCCCTGAAAAGGGCCGTTTTGCCGCTCTCGCAACGGAGGAGCCTTCTCCATCCTTCCATTCCAGAGCCACCTCCTTACTTGGAGCTCGTGTACTTTGTCACCGCCTTCGTGCCCTCGCTCACGGCGTGCTTGGCCAGCTCGCCAGGCAGCAACAGCCGCACAGCGGTCTGGATCTCGCGGGACGTGATGGTCGAGCGCTTGTTGTAGTGCGCCAGGCGAGAAGCCTCGGCCGCAATGCGCTCGAAAATGTCGTTCACGAAGCTGTTCATGATGCTCATCGCCTTCGACGAGATGCCCGTGTCAGGGTGCACCTGCTTCAGCACCTTGTAGATGTAGATGGCATAGCTCTCCTTCCTCTTGCGCTTCTTCTTCTTGTCGCCCTTCGAAATGTTCTTCTGCGCCTTGCCAGCCTTCTTGGCGGCCTTCCCGCTAGTCTTGGGCGGCATCTCGAACGAACGTACGGCAGCAGCAACACCAGTAGCAAGCGCTCCGCTCTAGTCAGCGTCTCCCCACACAGTGGCACCCGCCGCCAGCCGCCGCCGCACCTTTACCAGCTCGCCCTGTTGCGGCCGCCGACCAATGGGGCGCGCGCGCAACCGGCCGCCGCACCCGAGCCCATAAAGCACCCCCACCCCTGCTGCGCCGGCACGCACTCCGCTGCTCGACTCGCTGCCGCTCGCACCGGTCGTTTTCGTTTCCGTTTCGTGTGCACCGTCGCTAGCCCAATCGCCATGTCCGGACGCGGAAAGGGAGGCAAAGTCAAGGGCAAGTCAAAGTCCCGCTCAAGCAGGGCTGGGCTCCAGTTCCCGGTCGGCAGAATCCACCGCCTCCTGCGCAAGGGAAACTACGCAGAGCGCGTCGGCGCCGGGGCGCCCGTCTACCTCGCCGCCGTCATGGAGTACCTCGCGGCTGAGGTGCTCGAGCTGGCCGGAAACGCGGCCCGCGACAACAAGAAGACGCGCATCATCCCGCGCCACCTGCAGCTTGCCATCCGCAACGACGAGGAGCTCAACAAGCTCCTGTCGGGCGTCACCATCGCACAGGGTGGTGTCCTGCCCAACATCCAGGCCGTCCTGCTGCCAAAGAAGACCGAGAAGAAGGCCTAAAGGAGGCCAGGCAATCGCAGCGCCGCGTGCTCCCCTGCACGCAACGCGCTTTGCCGGCTCGGCTCGGCCCACAACAATCGGCCCTTTTCAGGGCCACCACACAAACCTACGTCCAAAGCAAAATTTCAGTCGTCCTCGCCGCACCTTGTTTTGTTTTTCTTTGCACTTTCACAGCACAGCCGCCGCCGGCGCACGTCCGCCATCTTGTCGTCCACACAGCCCGTGTGGCCCAACACACACACACACACACATTTTGCACGGTCGCAGTCGCCTTCCAAACGACAACGGCAGCAATAATGACCATTGTTAAAGGGAGGCGTGTCGACACACCGCCCTCCACTCCCGCGCGCCGCAACGGCCGTCGACACGAACGAAACAGCTGATCCGGCCGCCTATGCCCACACGCCTAACACACAGAGCCAAACCACGCAAGCAAATAATCACCGCCTCTCGCACAACAACACACAGCCCGCCATCTCCATCGCGATCGATACAAAGACACACAATAACAAACACAAACGAAGCAGCTCCACTCTCACACACACACAGCCAGCCAGCCACATGACACGTTTCCTTTCCTTCTCCCCTCCCAGCCACATCACGTCGCTCAAACGGAAAGAAACAAACAACACAGCGCACACACGCAGCAACAACAACACAGACTCTTTCGCACTTTTCAACTTCCGAACAGTGTGGTGGCCCTGAAAAGGGCCGTTTTCTAGTCTCTCCCACCCACAAGCACGGCCGCGGGAAGGCCAGCGCCCGCTGCGACGCAGCCTAACCGCCGAAACCGTACAGGGTGCGCCCCTGCCTCTTCAGGGCGTACACCACGTCCATGGCCGTCACAGTCTTGCGCTTGGCGTGCTCAGTGTACGTCACCCGCGTCGCGGATCACGTTCTCCAGGAACACCTTCAGCACCCCGCGGGTCTCCTCGTAGATCAGACCAGAGATGCGCTTCACGCCGCCCCTGCGAGCCAGGCGGCGGATGGCGGGCTTCGTGATGCCCTGGATGTTGTCGCGCAACACCTTGCGGTGCCGCTTGGCGCCACCCTTGCCGAGCCCCTTTCCTCCCTTGCCGCGGCCTGTCATCCTTCCTTCCTCGGGCAAAGCAAAACGTGCACAAACAGCAGCTGCAGCGGCTGGCGAGTCGGCTACGGTCTGCGCCCAGCGCGCCCGCCGCCCCCCTATATAGACTCTGGCCCGCCCTCCCCCCACCACGCGCAACCGAGGGCATATAAGCGCAGCACGGAGGCGCGCGGGCCCGTTGTCTAGGCAGCACCGGACGCCGCGCCGCACCTAACCTCCACGCACGCCGCTCCGCTACCGCTACCGCTATGGCCCGCACAAAGCAAACGGCCCGCAAGTCCACCGGCGGAAAGGCGCCGCGCAAACAGCTCGCCACCAAGGCGGCGAGGAAGAGCGCGCCCGCCACCGGAGGCGTCAAGAAGCCCCACCGCTACAGGCCGGGCACCGTCGCCCTGCGAGAAATCAGGCGCTACCAGAAGAGCACAGAGCTGCTCATCCGCAAGCTGCCATTCCAGCGCCTAGTGCGCGAGATCGCCCAGGACTTCAAGACCGACCTGCGCTTCCAGAGCTCCGCAGTCATGGCCCTGCAGGAGGCCAGCGAGGCCTACCTCGTCGGCCTCTTCGAAGACACCAACCTGTGCGCAATCCACGCCAAGCGCGTCACCATCATGCCCAAGGACATCCAGCTCGCGCGCCGCATCCGCGGCGAGCGCGCCTAAACCGCGCCGCGGCACCGCACCGCACCGCACAAACAAAAACGGCCCTTTTCAGGGCCACTAACATCTCTCCGTCGCGAGCAAACTTTGTCGGTCGCCTGCCTCTCGCCCCGCAACCCAAAAACAAAAACCACCACTTCCCGTCCGTCCGCCACACCCGCTCACTCTGCCTGCCTGCTAGCAGCGCGCAACAATCACACATCATCCCTCCCCGGCGCTCAAAGCGCACAATACCCAACGGCCGACGTCACACCGCACGGGTGGCTGGCCGGCCGCCGCTTTCGTTTCGAAAACAAAAAAAACCCGCACTCCAACTCCGACGGCCAACGGCCAGGCAGGCGCGCTCGCTCGCTCTACACGCCACCGAAATCCCCCGCCGACTCCTTCCACATCTCAACGTGCCCCCCCGTTGCAAAACATAACACACACACACAAAGAAACAAAACAAAGACCAGACACGACTCGACAAGACAGACATCCGAGAAGAACGAACGCAGGCAAGCCAACCAACGTATTCAAACAAAACAACGTGACAGAAAACCACAACCGTCGGCCGCCGCCACAAACACGGCGACAATCAACCACGACAACAACAACAACAACAACAACACCGCTTACCGCTACCGCCGCCCACACCCGCCACCGACCCCCGCAATCCAACCACCACGGCACGCAAACAGCATCCCCACGGGCATACAGAAACGCCAGACAGACAGACACCCACACCAGACGCTACACGACAATCAAAACCTTCCCCGACGTGCTTTGATGGCCCTGAGAAGGGCCGTTTTGGGCCGCGCGTCTCTTGCGCGCCACTAGACGACGACGGGGGGTGGGGACGACGGAGTCAAGCGCCAAACCCTTCCTTTCTCCCATCTCTTTCTCCTCTACTCTACTTCTTCTTCTTGGGCGAAGCCTTCGCCTTAGACGGCGTCGTCGCCTTCTTCGGGCGCGGCGCCTTCGGCTTCTTCGTCGGAACCTTGGCGGCCTTCTTCGCCTTCGACGGCGACTTGGCCTTGGCCGGCTTGGCCGCAGCCGCCTTCTTCGCACCCGCGGGAGCGGCCGACGCCGCAGACGCCTTCTTGGCGGCGCCCGCCTTCCGACCGGTCGCCGCCTTCACGCCACCAGCCTTCTTTGCGCCGGCCGCACGGGCGCCCTTCTTCTCCTTGCTGGCCGGAGCGGCGCGCTTCTTCTTGGCACCGCCAGCACGAGCCTTGCCGCCCTCGGCCGCCCCCCCGCCGCCGGCGCCGGCAAGCTTGAACGAGCCGGACGCGCCCTTCCCCTTCGTCTGCACCAGCTCGCCCGCCACGACGGCCGACTTGAGGTACTTCTTGATAAACGGCGCCAGCTTCTCCGCGTCCAGCTTGTAGTGCGCGGCTATGTACTTCTTGATCGCCTGCAGCGACGACCCGCCGCGCTCCTTCAGACTCTTGATGGCGGCCGTCACCATCTCAGAGGTGCGCGGGTGCGCAGGCTTGGCGCGCGGCTTCTTCGCAGACGACGCAGACTTGGCCTTCTTCGTAGTGCCGGTGGCGGCGGGTGCCGCAGCAGTCTCGTTCGTAGCCGCCTGATCTGCCATTTCGACGACGCGCGTAACACACAGCGAGAGCGAGAGCGAGCGGGACGGCAGGCAGGCACGCAAGCACAGCACAGCAGCAGAGCAGAGAATCACAAGGCCCAGCCAGTGTCGCGGGCGGGCGCGGACGGCCGAGAGAGCGGCCGCCACTCTGCGCGCCGCCGCGCCGCGCCTCCCGCGCTTGCTACCGCCCAACGTCCGACAGCCTGTGCGGAGCAGCCCCAAACCTGCGCCACAACCGCCCGCGCCTTTCAAACCACCGAGGATGGGGCTACACACAGCCACACCACAGTCGCCAACCAGTCGCCACGGCAGCGCCGCAAACCACGGCCAAACTGCAGCTACCGCGCGCTACAGCCTGGGTCGGCCCGCCGAGAATCGCCGCCCCCGCCCAAATGCCGCCCCCACAGCCCCAGCCGACGACCCGCCACAATGGCCAAACCTTCGGCAAAACTCCCACACCGTCGCCGCGGCAGCCCGGCCAGCGCGGCCGGCGCCACAGCCACACAAGCCGAGGCGTGCGGCGATGACGGCCGTGCAAACGCGCCTCCGCCGCCCCATCGCCTTCCGTCGCCCTCCCGCCGTTTCCCGATCGGCCCGCAGCCGTCGGGCCACATCGCGCGCCGTCCTCCTCCTCTCGCCCGCCAACATTCACAGCCGTTTCTTCAACAATTGCCCGCCGCAAACGGACGCCGCCTGCGCAACAGGCGCCGCCGCCCCTCGCCGCTTCCGACCCAACCCCTCGACCGAGGCAAACCGCAATCCGAATCTACAGACCAACCCAATCTGCCGTCAGCACACACGACAGCCGACCTTACACGTTACGCGTTACACATTACGTTTACACGTCTAGGTTAGGTTAGGTTAGGTTAGGTTAGGTGGACGTGGGTTAGGTTAAGGGGACTTGGGTTAGGTTAAGCGTCAAACTTAGGTTAAGCATTCAAACACGTCAGGCGTCACAGGCTAGGTTAGGTTAGGTTACACGTTAGGTTAAGGGGTCAGTGCTAGGTTAAGAAGCGTCAAACGTAGGTTAAAAAAAAAAAAAAAAAAGCGTTCAAACGTGAGGCGTGAGCCGGACAGCTTACCTTACGTAGACGTTAGGGGCTCACAGGCTGAGCTCACCTCGCCACACCACGGGTTAGGTTCGGTTCGCTCGGCTCAGCGTAAAGCGCCGAGGTCAGGGTTACGTTCGTTCACCTTCGGGCGCCACACTTTCGGTTGAAAGGTCGCGACGGGACGACGTCGGCAGGCACGCCGCAAACGAACAAAAACGTACAGACGACGTCGAAAACCGCCGACAGACGGGGGAGCAGCACGACCACGACCAGATACCGAGCGCGAACCAGACACACGCGAACCACCCCCACCGGCCAAAGGGCACCACACAACAACCCAGAGCACCACGTGTCGACACCAGAGCAACCCGCCGCTCACGCGACATGGCTGGCACCGAAGGGCAACCGCCCGCAACTGCGCTTTCCGCGCCGGCCCGGATGCACGTCGTGCTACAACAACACCACTACCGTACACAGCCGCTGTTCACAACATCACTATCATGCGCGCCCGCGGCTCGCCGCCGTCGCAGCCGCAGCCCCAACGCCAGCACTTTTGCACCACCATTCACACGCACCGCAACACAGCTCGCCGACACAGCCGAACAAAACAAACACCACACAACAACAGCAACAACGCCGCCGCCTCTACTTGTGCCGGCGACCCACCCCGCCGATGGCGCACCTTTCGCCAGCCGGCAATCGACACACACGCACCCACCCACCCACCCACCCACCCGGGGCCCAGTGCAAAACACAAAAAAAACACACAAAAACAAAACAACACAAACGACACGGGAAGCGCACACCGCCACTTCGCGCGCACGCCACCAACCAGTCGTCGTCTCAAAATAACAAACACAAACAAAATAAACTAACAACTAGGGCAACACAAAACAAAAACGCCTCGCACGAACCGCCCACAAAAAGGACAAGCACACGCACAGCCTCTGCTGACGACCACGACGCAGCGGCACGCTGCTCCTGTCCCGCGCCCCGCGCCCCACTCGATTCACAACTCACGCAACACCGTCAACGACGGGCTCGCTTCCCGCAACCTACCACCTTTCCGCCACGACGCACAGCCCCAGCCCCACCCGACGACGCCCGTGGCAACGACTGCACTTCCACCACCGCCTCCCCCTTCCCCCCCAAAACACACACACACACACACAGCCAGCCAAAAACGCACTCGCGACCCACACATGCACGTGCATCGGCACACGCCAACCAGTCAACGTCGACAACCACACGCAAGGCTCGAAACGAAACCGGCGTCCTTCCACGTTGCCATCAAGCTACGCGACACAAGACACAAGGAACCAACACAACAGCCGGCCCCACTAATTCCCACTCTCACGCCGCAAAAAGCACACCGAAACCGCCAAACGCACGCACATTCCCCTTCGCACTGACACCGACCGGCTCGCTACCACACACCTCTCGGCAGCCGTTTCACGCCAATTCGCCACACCGCCCACACAGTCGACAAGCGCCCGCCCTGTACGGCACACGCAACGACGCAGCGCAGCAAAGGGCGCCCGCAACACATACCTCTCCTCCCTCTCTCTCTCCGCCGCCCGACGCGCCAACCGCCACACCACACCGCCAGCCACTCGCAAATTGTGCACTGCCACCAGCCACACGTCCAACACGCCGCGCCGCCTCCGGCCACCCGCCAGGGGGCGCTCACGTCCGCGACAACAGCGCGGCCCGCCGGGCCGGGCCGAACCGAACCGAACCGGGCCGCCGCTGCTCTGCACTCGGCACGGCCACACCCTGCTGCAGACCGGGCTCGTCTCTCTGTACGCGTCTGCCTGCGCATCAACACAACAACGACCTTTTTTTTTTTTTTTTCTCCCTCTCTACCGCCACCCCTTCTTCTCGCGTTTTTACTCGTTGTTGCAGCAGCGGCGCACACCTACACATCCACAGCCCCAGCCGAGCCGGCCTCACCTCAGGGCCCGCCGCCAGCGTCTCCTCCTCGGGCACAGGTGCGGTGCTGTGGCCGCCCATCCAACCGCATTGCTGGCCGTCCAGCCGCCAGGCGTTCCCACTGCCGCGAGCCACGCCGCGCACCGACCCTGCTGCAGAAAACGAAGCATAGCCAGAGACCGACCGGTACACAAAGCAAGCCGTCGCCTCGCCTCTTGTCCTTCCTGCCTTCCTTCCGCCCCCGCCCTTCTCACACCACCGCCTCTCCACTTTCGCCCCCCCCCTCCTTTTTTTTGTTTTTTTTGTTTTCTTCTTTCTTTCTTTCTTTGGCCCTCTCTCCTTCCAGCCATGGCGGTTACGGCACCGCCTGCAGCGGCAGATTTTTTGCGCCCACAAGCCTACTCCTACCACCATTAACCTTGCCCTGCCCTGCCCATCAACGTCGCAGTCGAACCGACGCTTGCCAACACACTGCCCACGTTCCTTTCTCTTTTCGGCCTACGCCCATTACGCGCCGCCGCCACAGCACCTTCCCTTCCCACAACACACCGACGTCACCACACGCACCCAAAACAGGGGCCACGACCGTGTTCCTCGCCCACTCCCATCCCGCACGGTACGCACATTCCCAACTACTACCGCGCACCCTCCCTTTCCAATCTGTGTGTCTCTCTGTGTCTGTGTCCTGTCCGCGCGTGACGCCTCTCAACATCCGCCGTCCCCCGTCCCGTTTTCGCCCCCATGCCGTCGTCGCGCCGCCCCTGTCCGCCCCGCACCACACCATACACCGCTGCTTGTCCCGGCCGTTGCCACCAAAGGCGCCCACCGCAAACGCGCCACGCCGCAGCCCCCGTGCGTCTCGCGCTCGCTTGCATCTCCGTGCCGGCGCTGCCTCTCTTCCCGCTCGCACTCGACCTCGACAACACAGTCTTTGGCTCCGCCACTGCGTGTTCCGGTGGTACGCACGCTGCAACACCTACGTATTCATTACCAGAGCGATGGCGAGGCATGACAGCATCTCTGTCTGACCAGAGAGTTATTTATCGTTGCTAGTCGGCGCTTGGACCGCGCCAGACGACAGTAGTGGCACGCACCGGGTCGCCAGGAACAGTTGTTATATATATTGTAGCGCGAGTCGGGAGAGGTAGTAGTCGGTCGACAGTAGTAGCGGGTGGACGGTTGTACTGAGCGGGCGTCGGCGGCGTGCTCTGCTCGTCTCGCGACTCTGGTCACGGTTCGGGACGATGTATAGTATATTGTGTTATAATCAAAAGGTAGTGTGAAGCTGCATTGCGCAAATCTGATAACGTATGTTCATTGTACTTATTTTGTTCAACAACAAACAAAAGCCCCACTATTACTTTTTTCTAAAGTAACTCTTGTCTTTTAACGAAAAACATTCACTTTTTAAAGACTACTTCCTATGGCATTTCCCTCCAAGGAGTGCAATTCATTACCAGCCAGCACTCATTCATTGCACACAGCTGTGTAAGGGGTATCTACAATTGAGGGGCGGATATAAATGCAATTTTTTTTTTTTTTTTTTTTTTTTTTGTTTTTTGTGTGTGTTGTAACCTCCCCGCAAATTTTAAACTAATGGACAATGTTATTTACGGACGCTAATGGACATTGCGCTAATTGTAACCTCGCCCACAATGAGAGGTATTGAAAATGGCAACAAAAATGTGAAATTCGCAATCTGACTCAAATATAAATTCTTCACAACATTTAAAGTCCGTTCAGCGACAGGAAACTTCAATTAAACCGAAATATCGGTCTTTGGCCCTGTGCAAAACAATCAGAATTTAAAGTCTTACCTCAGAATAAATGGATGTCACATTTCTGCTCTTGTTGTTGCGCAGCGCTTGGAGGAACTGCATTGCAAATAATAATATTCTCTTTTTTTTGTGATTTTAGTGACATTTTTCTTCAAAGAAGTGGAATGAAATGTGAAGTGCAACGAACTCTTTAGTTCAATAAAAAAATTAAATGTTTGAAAAATGCTTTTGAAATAGAAATTATTATTGGGGAACTTGTTGGAGAATAATTACAATAAATAAAATTCTTCATTATCTAATGATTATATTAATTGACAGTATACCTTATTCACCATCTTGACCAGTGTTGCCGACCGCCTACATCACACAACCGCACTCGGCTGCTACTACTGACCGACCGCTCTGCATGACGACTATTAGCGTACTGCACGCGACGACTACTGACAGAGTACAGCCCTCAACTAGACAGAGCTACAGACTCGCAACGACTGACTGACTGACTGACTGACTGACTGAGAACCGCTCGCAACACTCGCGCGGTCCAGCGCAAACTCTCTGGTCACAGATGCTACAATGTCTCGCCATCGCTGCTATGTTACATTACATACGTGTTTCAGTGTCTTTTTCATTGGGGTAACGATCTTTGGCTCTTTTTATTCTGAATACAGGGCCAAAGGTCAACGCTGCTGCCCTTATACAATTTATCACGTTTCATTATGTCTGTTGCAATGTTACATACGGTTCATTCTTTCATTAATCTTATCGTTGGGTTTGTTTTGTAGGGACGTTAACATTCTTCTGGCACATTTTTATTATCATCGGACTCTCTGCTATTTGTGCAGGGAGGTTATACCTGGGTCCATTTCCATTTCCATTTACATTTTAATATTGATAGACGTTTTGTGTTCTTTTTTGTTTCTTGTTGTTTTTCCTTCTTTTTTTTTTGTTGTTTTTTTTTTTTTTTGTTGTTTTGTTTTTCCCGCTCTCACCACCACCGCCGCATCACGCCTTCCGTTTTCTTGGTTTCTTTTCTGTTCTTCAACTGCTTCAACATCACCGCGCCCCATTTCCACACCACAGCCATCAGCCTCCAAGACGGGCAGGCGCAGTGTGCCATTTCCGGCGCACAAGCACACCCGTACGGTACTCTCCTCGCCCCCACGCCACCAACAACACAGCGACCACGCGGCTTTCAGGCACGGCACGGCACCGGCGAAATGCGCCGCCCCCGCCCCTCCGCGCATATCCGTCCGTCTCGCCACGTTCACTGACAGCCGCGTCTGCGGCTACACCACGACAACCACAACACAACACCGCTCCCCTCCCTGGCAACTCATTGTTTTTCTCCTCCTCTTTTGCACAAACCACAACGCCGAGCACAGGCGCAAGCCACCCACACCGCGCCCCTCCCCGTCCCGTCTTTGGCCGCCGCTCCTCGTTTGCCCCCTCCCATCTCCCGAAATGCCATGCCAGCAGCGTTACGCATGCCCCTCCCCTGTCCACACAACACTACCGCCAAACGAACAGCCTTCCGGGCCACATGCAGGGCACGCCCACCTCCAAACACTGCCAATTCACGGACGCACGCACACACACACACACACACTCACTTTCTCGACACCTTTCTGTACGGAGGGTGCGTCATCTCGACCGTGACAGAGTGACGGCAACTATCGACGATCCATTTCCCCCCACTGGTACAACATGTCCACCAACACCTACATACATCATTCAAGTACACAGACAATAGCATACACACAATGGGAGGGCACACGAACATGGACGGCACGGCACTGTCATACACTCTTCCTCAGAACCATATCAACAAACGTTACGTACATCCGGGAAAGCGAAAGCGAAAGCAAAAGCAAAAGCAAAAGCAAAGGCAAAAGCCCAATGCAGCCGTCAAAGGTAACGTTCACCACGGCAGACACTTGCAGCCGCGCCGCCGTTAAACGCATTTCAGTGCGGCTCCAATACGCCTCCGACGCGGGAACGTTCCGTTGCTCTACGAATGCGTTTCTCCCCTTTTTCCCTTCCTCTCTCTTTTGCCCCCCCTCTGTCCTTTCCTCCTTGCACTCTTGCCTCATTCCTCACGTTCTGCCCAGACATTCGACCGATCAAAGTCAACCTTTCGTTACCGTTCTCAGCGCGACGGTGTACAACAGTATGACGGGTGTGCCCAAGACTTCGGTTCAGTTGCGTGACGCCGGTCTATCGCGCCGATCGACAGTTACTCAGGGGGCGACGGATCGGACCACGTCACCGACACACAAAACACTTTCAAACAAACAAATACATACATACCGGATGGACACAGACAAACACGTGTACAGACATTCGCCAAACAAACGACCGCCGCCGCCGTCGTCGTCGTCTAGCGTCGCGCTTACTGTACTGCACTGGACACGCGTGCATCTTGAATGACGACATCGGTGTGCGTGCGTCGTACGCAATCAGTCAGACACGGCTATCAAAAATCAGAGTCGAATGGTACATCATCGTGCGTGTCGCCGTACACGTACAGTACAATACAACAACAATGCGTCTTAATGGCACGTTCATTTCAACGTCACTCACACACCTCCACGCTGCAGTTGCGTCGCACCATTGTCAAACTCGGCGTACGGCAAAGGGAATAGTGGGCGGCAAAAACAACCAAACAAAAACATTTCACATTTCACCCTCGCCATGTATGATGTGCAAAAAAACAAACCCGCAAACGGCCGTCGTTACGGCGACACAAAAGTCGCCGATCGCACTGTCCCCCCTCGCAGACAGGTAACACACACACACACACCCCAACACCAATGGGTCAAAACCACTCCAACGAGGCGTGCCACCATTCCACGCCACGGCGACCAACCTCGTGGCCGTACCCCGCAACACGCTTTGACGCGCCCACAATCAAAATGCACACATACATCACAGCCGTCCACACAAACAACAACAACAATTCCGCCCTTCCCGCAAAAGGCAAGTTGGTGGCCCTGAAAAGGGCCGTTTTGCCGCTCTCGCAACGGAGGAGCCTTCTCCATCCTTCCATTCCAGAGCCACCTCCTTACTTGGAGCTCGTGTACTTTGTCACCGCCTTCGTGCCCTCGCTCACGGCGTGCTTGGCCAGCTCGCCAGGCAGCAACAGCCGCACAGCGGTCTGGATCTCGCGGGACGTGATGGTCGAGCGCTTGTTGTAGTGCGCCAGGCGAGAAGCCTCGGCCGCAATGCGCTCGAAAATGTCGTTCACGAAGCTGTTCATGATGCTCATCGCCTTCGACGAGATGCCCGTGTCAGGGTGCACCTGCTTCAGCACCTTGTAGATGTAGATGGCATAGCTCTCCTTCCTCTTGCGCTTCTTCTTCTTGTCGCCCTTCGAAATGTTCTTCTGCGCCTTGCCAGCCTTCTTGGCGGCCTTCCCGCTAGTCTTGGGCGGCATCTCGAACGAACGTACGGCAGCAGCAACACCAGTAGCAAGCGCTCCGCTCTAGTCAGCGTCTCCCCACACAGTGGCACCCGCCGACATGAAATGGCTGGGTCTATACCCATGGTGTACTTGAAGAACCAGCGTCCTTGAAACGCTCTGTCTTACGAGGTGTTCCTTTATGGTGCGGATTCAGGGTTATATATGGTACTGGCTAGGGGTCGGTTTTCCCCTGGATAGATGATGGTTGTGGAGGCGGCAGCGATGATGATGTAAGTGTATGTTTGCACATGAATTTATATGACTAACGCCTGAATTGGCGATGGATGGTGGCGATTGGTGCTCTCTGGCCAGGGTTTTCATCCCGTCCCAGAGAGTTGATGAGTTGGTGTGGTGATGCATTGGATGATACGTAGAATTTTAATGATTTTTGTTTTATGAGGTGATAAAATGATGGCTGTCCTAACATTGCTCTGATCTCCTCATTGCTCGAGAACCATGGAGCGTCTGCAACTATACGGAAGGCTTTGTTCTGGATGATTTCCAACTGTTTAAGGTTGGTGTCTGCTGCCATACTCCACGCTTCTGAACCGTAGAGCATGGCTGGCAGGATGATCGTTTTCCAAATTTTGAGCTTGGCAGGTATTGTGAGTCCCCTGCCTTTAAGGAGAGGATATAACTGAAAGAGCCGGGCGGAGCCCTTGTTTCTGGCCTCTTTAATGTGATGCACAAATGTCAGATTCTTATCCAGTTTTAGCCCGAGGTAGGTAACTACTTCTCTCCAGGGTAGTACCTGGTTGTTGTGCGTGATGTTCACTATGGGGCGTTTTATTTTGTGGCTGAATAAGATAGTCTGGCATTTGTCTGCGTTTATCTTTATTTTCCACAGATTGCACCACTTTGTCACTTTGTCTAGGTGTCGCTGTAGGCGGTAGGCTAGATAGTTGATGTTTCTGCCACTGTGGTATAATGCAGTGTCATCTGCATATAGGGCAATGTTACCGCCCGGCTCCTTCGGCAGATCGTTGGTGTATAGTAAGTATAGGAGGGGGCCAAGCACAGATCCCTGTGGGACACCTGCTTCTATTTGTTTTAGCTCGCTGTCTGCTCGATCTACTGTAGAGTAAAATGTCCTTTCCACCAGGAACGAGTGGACTATTTTAAGCAGGTGAAGTGGGCAATTCATCTTCGACAGCTTGTATAGCAGGCCGCCATGCCAAACCCGGTCGAACGCTTTTTCAATGTCCAGGAAAATGGCAGCTGTGCTATTGCCCTGGTTCTTCTCTGTGCAGATGTGCTCCACCAGACGAATGGCTTGTTGTGTTGTGCTATGCCCAGCACGAAATCCAAATTGTTCAGGGATAAGGATATTGTTGGCAGATAGGAATTGTAGTAGGGAGTTTTGGATGAGGATTTCAAGTAATTTAGACAGGTGGTTTAGCAGGGAGATTGGTCGATAGTTTTGAGGGAATAGGTGATCTTTATTTGGTTTTGGAATTGATATTACTTTAGCAACCTTCCAGGTTGAAGGGAAATATTGTGCTGTAAGACAATTATTTAAGATGGCAGTGAGATGGGAGATTGCAGGTTGGGGGAGGGCCTTAAGGAAGGATGGTTTGATGTTGTCAGGACCAGGGGCTTTTGCAGTGCCGATTCGCCTGATGATAGCAGCAACTACACGCTCGCTGGTCAGTTCGAAGGTCGTGTCGGACCTGGTGCGAAGTCTACGATGGAGGTGTCTTTCTACCCGCTGTTCCAGGGCGTCTGCTTCGTCCTCGTCGTCCTCTATGACATTCTCCCGGAATTGGAGCTCGAGGGTGTTTGACATGGCAGTCGCTTTGTCCTCCGGCGTGTATGCCAAGCCGTTCTGCCCGTGTAATGGTCTGTTGGCTTTGTGGGGTTGCCGCCTAGCTTTTATTATCCCCCAGAACTTTTCAGGATTTCTCTCAGCTGCCTGAAGACTTTGTTCCCACCTGGAACATCGCAGGAGTTTCAGTCTGGTTTGGATTTCATGGGCCATTTGATTCATGCGTCTCCTATCCTGGGGGTCTCGGTAGGTCTGCCATCTTTTGCGCATGCGGTTTTTATCTGAGATTAGTTGTGCTAGTTCTGGGGGCAGGTTGGATCGCCCATTGTTGTGTGTGATTTTGGTGGTGGTAGCCTTTCCACACGCCTTGATAATGTTGGTAAATCGCTCTATTGCCTGGTCAATTTCCACATGGGTTGGCATGTCTGGTGCATGGTCTGGGATGTGTAGGGCGACCAGTTGCTTGTACCTATCCCAGTCGGTGTACACCGTTGTATGTATTCTGCTGTTGGGTACGTCTTGATCTCCCTCAAATCTGAGCACCACAGGGCTGTGATCAGAGTTTAGACTGTTGACAACTTCTGTGGTGGTTGCCAGATTGATATTTTTTAACAGAAATATGTCCAGTATGTCTGGTCGACATCTTGAATTATATGGGAAGTGAGTGGGCTCGTCTGGAGAGACGACCTGCACTGCTGGGTGGTTATCAAGGTATCTCAGTAACCGATTTCCACTGGTGTTCGTGGTGCGGCAACCCCATGCCCTGTGCTTGGCGTTCAGGTCCCCTCCTACTATTGTGTTGTGACTGCCGTTCAGAAGACCGTCCAGGTCGTGAGGAAATAGTGTCGTGCTTGGTGGGTGGTATACTGCCACCAAGTGTGTGGGGCGGTTGTTCAGAACAACTTCCACCACTGTTGCCTCTGTGTTAATGAGTCTTGGTACAGGTACCTGGCGATGGCATATGCGCCGTTTTATTAGGATACCTGTACCGCCACCTTGTCTGTTAGGACGGTCCGTCCTAATTAGTTGGTAGTTGCGGACCTGAAATGTGTCATCTGGGGTTAGATGTGTCTCACTGAGGAGAGCTACATCAATTCCATGATCATCCAAGAACATCTCAAGCTCGAACCTGTCGTGATAGATGCCATCTGCATTCCAGATGGCGATGGTGATATGCTGCTTCTCTTCTTCATTTGCCATTGGAGAGCAGTGGTAGGATGTTGGTGGCGAGTATTGAGATTGTAGAGATGAGGTCTGGGGCTGCTGCTATTTTGGTGCATAGCTGAGTTATGCCTTCAAGGAAGGCTGGTGAAATGAGGGACTTTATAAACGCCCAAATCTTAGAGAGCAACTGGAGTGGCTGTTCCTGTTCGACCTGAACGGAACGTTCCTGCGCAGTGGTCTGGCCACTGACGATGTTAATAGTGTTGTTGGTAACTGCTGGTGCAGTTGTGGCTTGGGCGGGTTCGGTGGGTATGTCTTGGGCTGGTATGGCTCTTGGTGGTTGTACACTTGTGGCGTTTGATGTTGAGGGCAGTGGTGTTGTTGCTGCCTTCTCTGTTACAGGTTGGGTTGGGGTGGGGAGGGGTATGTTTTGTGGGGGAGAGGCGACCTGTTGGGGTGGAGTTCTGTTAATAGGCAGAGTTGCCTTGAGGGGGGATCGTTGAGGCTTTGGTTTAGGGGTATCTGGGGGGGGAGGAGTGCGCCCGGTTTTCACAACCTCGGCTAAAGTCCTGTTGCCAATAGGGCTCTCTTCGTGGCGTGGTTGATGTTGTGGAGCAGATGGTTGTGTACTCCGTTGGGGTTGGGCAGGGTTTGGAGGGCTTGTGGATTCTGCTCTGGCAGAAACCACAACTTCCATGGGGGGAGCTGGAGGGGGGTTGGGGTTTCTCAGTGGAATTCTGGGAAGTGGTTCTTGCCTTCTGGGAGCTGAAGCTCGCTGGCGCTCCCACGCCTGGACGATCTTCAGTCTTTCCGGGCAGCCCCTGAAGGAGGCTGGATGGTTGCCCCTACAGTTGGCACATATGGCCGGTTCTTCCCTTTTCTTTGTGCAGGCGCCAGAAAGATGCGGTCCTGCGCATTTGACGCACCTGGGGGCGAGTTCGCATTGGTTTGCCCCGTGTCGAAATCTCTGGCATAAATAACACTGTGTGGGCCCACTAGGTTTTTGGTATAATTCTATGGTGACTTTCATATGAAGTAGTCTTTCCACTTTAAATATTTTCCTGGCCTCCGCCGTGTTCAATAGATTGACCTGGAAATTGGCCGTTTTTCTCCTTGGCGCTGATACTACGTTTCCAGAGTCATCGATTTCAGTCTGCGGTTTAGACATTTGGAATACGTCTTGCACCGGAAAGCCCTTCTCGGCGAGTGCATTCTTGACGTCCTCTGGGGTCCAGTAGGGCGTCAGTCTTTTAACGACGACCTTCAGTGTGCTCTTCGGGTCGTCATTGTACGTGAAGAATTCTAGATTGCGCTTTCTGAATTCTTGCTTGAGGTATTGAAAATCCTCCGGGTTTGTAGCCTGGTAGACGATGCTATCACTCACCCCCATCACCATCATCAGTCACTAGTTCGGACTCCGACAATCTTGTCATTGCCACCGACAGTGACACCAGCTCTATCTCGTCATTGGGCGAGGGACGTCTGCGGCGAAGCGGGAGGCTGCTTCAAAAGTGGCACCCGCCGCCAGCCGCCGCCGCACCTTTACCAGCTCGCCCTGTTGCGGCCGCCGACCAATGGGGCGCGCGCGCAACCGGCCGCCGCACCCGAGCCCATAAAGCACCCCCACCCCTGCTGCGCCGGCACGCACTCCGCTGCTCGACTCGCTGCCGCTCGCACCGGTCGTTTTCGTTTCCGTTTCGTGTGCACCGTCGCTAGCCCAATCGCCATGTCCGGACGCGGAAAGGGAGGCAAAGTCAAGGGCAAGTCAAAGTCCCGCTCAAGCAGGGCTGGGCTCCAGTTCCCGGTCGGCAGAATCCACCGCCTCCTGCGCAAGGGAAACTACGCAGAGCGCGTCGGCGCCGGGGCGCCCGTCTACCTCGCCGCCGTCATGGAGTACCTCGCGGCTGAGGTGCTCGAGCTGGCCGGAAACGCGGCCCGCGACAACAAGAAGACGCGCATCATCCCGCGCCACCTGCAGCTTGCCATCCGCAACGACGAGGAGCTCAACAAGCTCCTGTCGGGCGTCACCATCGCACAGGGTGGTGTCCTGCCCAACATCCAGGCCGTCCTGCTGCCAAAGAAGACCGAGAAGAAGGCCTAAAGGAGGCCAGGCAATCGCAGCGCCGCGTGCTCCCCTGCACGCAACGCGCTTTGCCGGCTCGGCTCGGCCCACAACAATCGGACCTTTTCAGGGCCACCACACAAACCTACGTCCAAAGCAAAATTTCAGTCGTCCTCGCCGCACCTTGTTTTGTTTTTAACTTTGCACTTTCACAGCACAGCCGCCGCCGGCGCACGTCCGCCATCTTGTCGTCCACACAGCCCGTGTGGCCCAACACACACACACACACACATTTTGCACGGTCGCAGTCGCCTTCCAAACGACAACGGCAGCAATAATGACCATTGTTAAAGGGAGGCGTGTCGACACACCGCCCTCCACTCCCGCGCGCCGCAACGGCCGTCGACACGAACGAAACAGCTGATCCGGCCGCCTATGCCCACACGCCTAACACACAGAGCCAAACCACGCAAGCAAATAATCACCGCCTCTCGCACAACAACACACAGCCCGCCATCTCCATCGCGATCGATACAAAGACACACAATAACAAACACAAACGAAGCAGCTCCACTCTCACACACACACAGCCAGCCAGCCACATGACACGTTTCCTTTCCTTCTCCCCTCCCAGCCACATCACGTCGCTCAAACGGAAAGAAACAAACAACACAGCGCACACACGCAGCAACAACAACACAGACTCTTTCGCACTTTTCAACTTCCGAACAGTGTGGTGGCCCTGAAAAGGGCCGTTTTCTAGTCTCTCCCACCCACAAGCACGGCCGCGGGAAGGCCAGCGCCCGCTGCGACGCAGCCTAACCGCCGAAACCGTACAGGGTGCGCCCCTGCCTCTTCAGGGCGTACACCACGTCCATGGCCGTCACAGTCTTGCGCTTGGCGTGCTCAGTGTACGTCACCGCGTCGCGGATCACGTTCTCCAGGAACACCTTCAGCACCCCGCGGGTCTCCTCGTAGATCAGACCAGAGATGCGCTTCACGCCGCCCCTGCGAGCCAGGCGGCGGATGGCGGGCTTCGTGATGCCCTGGATGTTGTCGCGCAACACCTTGCGGTGCCGCTTGGCGCCACCCTTGCCGAGCCCCTTTCCTCCCTTGCCGCGGCCTGTCATCCTTCCTTCCTCGGGCAAAGCAAAACGTGCACAAACAGCAGCTGCAGCGGCTGGCGAGTCGGCTACGGTCTGCGCCCAGCGCGCCCGCCGCCCCCCTATATAGACTCTGGCCCGCCCTCCCCCCACCACGCGCAACCGAGGGCATATAAGCGCAGCACGGAGGCGCGCGGGCCCGTTGTCTAGGCAGCACCGGACGCCGCGCCGCACCTAACCTCCACGCACGCCGCTCCGCTACCGCTACCGCTATGGCCCGCACAAAGCAAACGGCCCGCAAGTCCACCGGCGGAAAGGCGCCGCGCAAACAGCTCGCCACCAAGGCGGCGAGGAAGAGCGCGCCCGCCACCGGAGGCGTCAAGAAGCCCCACCGCTACAGGCCGGGCACCGTCGCCCTGCGAGAAATCAGGCGCTACCAGAAGAGCACAGAGCTGCTCATCCGCAAGCTGCCATTCCAGCGCCTAGTGCGCGAGATCGCCCAGGACTTCAAGACCGACCTGCGCTTCCAGAGCTCCGCAGTCATGGCCCTGCAGGAGGCCAGCGAGGCCTACCTCGTCGGCCTCTTCGAAGACACCAACCTGTGCGCAATCCACGCCAAGCGCGTCACCATCATGCCCAAGGACATCCAGCTCGCGCGCCGCATCCGCGGCGAGCGCGCCTAAACCGCGCCGCGGCACCGCACCGCACCGCACCGCACAAACAAAAACGGCCCTTTTCAGGGCCACTAACATCTCTCCGTCGCCAGCAAACTTTGTCGGTCGCCTGCCTCTCGCCCCGCAACCCAAAAACAAAAACCACCACTTCCCGTCCGTCCGCCACACCCGCTCACTCTGCCTGCCTGCTAGCAGCGCGCAACAATCACACATCATCCCTCCCCGGCGCTCAAAGCGCACAATACCCAACGGCCGACGTCACACCGCACGGGTGGCTGGCCGGCCGCCGCTTTCGTTTCGAAAACAAAAAAAACCCGCACTCCAACTCCGACGGCCAACGGCCAGGCAGGCGCGCTCGCTCGCTCTACACGCCACCGAAATCCCCCGCCGACTCCTTCCACATCTCAACGTGCCCCCCGTTGCAAAACATAACACACACACACAAAGAAACAAAACAAAGACCAGACACGACTCGACAAGACAGACATCCGAGAAGAACGAACGCAGGCAAGCCAACCAACGTATTCAAACAAAACAACGTGACAGAAAACCACAACCGTCGGCCGCCGCCACAAACACGGCGACAATCAACCACGACAACAACAACAACAACAACAACACCGCTTACCGCTACCGCCGCCCACACCCGCCACCGACCCCCGCAATCCAACCACCACGGCACGCAAACAGCATCCCCACGGGCATACAGAAACGCCAGACAGACAGACACCCACACCAGACGCTACACGACAATCAAAACCTTCCCCGACGTGCTTTGATGGCCCTGAGAAGGGCCGTTTTGGGCCGCGCGTCTCTTGCGCGCCACTAGACGACGACGGGGGGTGGGGACGACGGAGTCAAGCGCCAAACCCTTCCTTTCTCCCATCTCTTTCTCCTCTACTCTACTTCTTCTTCTTGGGCGAAGCCTTCGCCTTAGACGGCGTCGTCGCCTTCTTCGGGCGCGGCGCCTTCGGCTTCTTCGTCGGAACCTTGGCGGCCTTCTTCGCCTTCGACGGCGACTTGGCCTTGGCCGGCTTGGCCGCAGCCGCCTTCTTCGCACCCGCGGGAGCGGCCGACGCCGCAGACGCCTTCTTGGCGGCGCCCGCCTTCCGACCGGTCGCCGCCTTCACGCCACCAGCCTTCTTTGCGCCGGCCGCACGGGCGCCCTTCTTCTCCTTGCTGGCCGGAGCGGCGCGCTTCTTCTTGGCACCGCCAGCACGAGCCTTGCCGCCCTCGGCCGCCCCCCCGCCGCCGGCGCCGGCAAGCTTGAACGAGCCGGACGCGCCCTTCCCCTTCGTCTGCACCAGCTCGCCCGCCACGACGGCCGACTTGAGGTACTTCTTGATAAACGGCGCCAGCTTCTCCGCGTCCAGCTTGTAGTGCGCGGCTATGTACTTCTTGATCGCCTGCAGCGACGACCCGCCGCGCTCCTTCAGACTCTTGATGGCGGCCGTCACCATCTCAGAGGTGCGCGGGTGCGCAGGCTTGGCGCGCGGCTTCTTCGCAGACGACGCAGACTTGGCCTTCTTCGTAGTGCCGGTGGCGGCGGGTGCCGCAGCAGTCTCGTTCGTAGCCGCCTGATCTGCCATTTCGACGACGCGCGTAACACACAGCGAGAGCGAGAGCGAGCGGGACGGCAGGCAGGCACGCAAGCACAGCACAGCAGCAGAGCAGAGAATCACAAGGCCCAGCCAGTGTCGCGGGCGGGCGCGGACGGCCGAGAGAGCGGCCGCCACTCTGCGCGCCGCCGCGCCGCGCCTCCCGCGCTTGCTACCGCCCAACGTCCGACAGCCTGTGCGGAGCAGCCCCAAACCTGCGCCACAACCGCCCGCGCCTTTCAAACCACCGAGGATGGGGCTACACACAGCCACACCACAGTCGCCAACCAGTCGCCACGGCAGCGCCGCAAACCACGGCCAAACTGCAGCTACCGCGCGCTACAGCCTGGGTCGGCCCGCCGAGAATCGCCGCCCCCGCCCAAATGCCGCCCCCACAGCCCCAGCCGACGACCCGCCACAATGGCCAAACCTTCGGCAAAACTCCCACACCGTCGCCGCGGCAGCCCGGCCAGCGCGGCCGGCGCCACAGCCACACAAGCCGAGGCGTGCGGCGATGACGGCCGTGCAAACGCGCCTCCGCCGCCCCATCGCCTTCCGTCGCCCTCCCGCCGTTTCCCGATCGGCCCGCAGCCGTCGGGCCACATCGCGCGCCGTCCTCCTCCTCTCGCCCGCCAACATTCACAGCCGTTTCTTCAACAATTGCCCGCCGCAAACGGACGCCGCCTGCGCAACAGGCGCCGCCGCCCCTCGCCGCTTCCGACCCAACCCCTCGACCGAGGCAAACCGCAATCCGAATCTACAGACCAACCCAATCTGCCGTCAGCACACACGACAGCCGACCTTACACGTTACGCGTTACACATTACGTTTACACGTCTAGGTTAGGTTAGGTTAGGTTAGGTTAGGTGGACGTGGGTTAGGTTAAGGGGACTTGGGTTAGGTTAAGCGTCAAACTTAGGTTAAGCATTCAAACACGTCAGGCGTCACAGGCTAGGTTAGGTTAGGTTACACGTTAGGTTAAGGGGTCAGTGCTAGGTTAAGAAGCGTCAAACGTAGGTTAAAAAAAAAAAAAAAAAAGCGTTCAAACGTGAGGCGTGAGCCGGACAGCTTACCTTACGTAGACGTTAGGGGCTCACAGGCTGAGCTCACCTCGCCACACCACGGGTTAGGTTCGGTTCGCTCGGCTCAGCGTAAAGCGCCGAGGTCAGGGTTACGTTCGTTCACCTTCGGGCGCCACACTTTCGGTTGAAAGGTCGCGACGGGACGACGTCGGCAGGCACGCCGCAAACGAACAAAAACGTACAGACGACGTCGAAAACCGCCGACAGACGGGGGAGCAGCACGACCACGACCAGATACCGAGCGCGAACCAGACACACGCGAACCACCCCCACCGGCCAAAGGGCACCACACAACAACCCAGAGCACCACGTGTCGACACCAGAGCAACCCGCCGCTCACGCGACATGGCTGGCACCGAAGGGCAACCGCCCGCAACTGCGCTTTCCGCGCCGGCCCGGATGCACGTCGTGCTACAACAACACCACTACCGTACACAGCCGCTGTTCACAACATCACTATCATGCGCGCCCGCGGCTCGCCGCCGTCGCAGCCGCAGCCCCAACGCCAGCACTTTTGCACCACCATTCACACGCACCGCAACACAGCTCGCCGACACAGCCGAACAAAACAAACACCACACAACAACAGCAACAACGCCGCCGCCTCTACTTGTGCCGGCGACCCACCCCGCCGATGGCGCACCTTTCGCCAGCCGGCAATCGACACACACGCACCCACCCACCCACCCACCCACCCGGGGCCCAGTGCAAAACACAAAAAAAACACACAAAAACAAAACAACACAAACGACACGGGAAGCGCACACCGCCACTTCGCGCGCACGCCACCAACCAGTCGTCGTCTCAAAATAACAAACACAAACAAAATAAACTAACAACTAGGGCAACACAAAACAAAAACGCCTCGCACGAACCGCCCACAAAAAGGACAAGCACACGCACAGCCTCTGCTGACGACCACGACGCAGCGGCACGCTGCTCCTGTCCCGCGCCCCGCGCCCCACTCGATTCACAACTCACGCGACACCGTCAACGACGGGCTCGCTTCCCGCAACCTACCACCTTTCCGCCACGACGCACAGCCCCAGCCCCACCCGACGACGCCCGTGGCAACGACTGCACTTCCACCACCGCCTCCCCCTTCCCCCCCAAAACACACACACACACACACAGCCAGCCAAAAACGCACTCGCGACCCACACATGCACGTGCATCGGCACACGCCAACCAGTCAACGTCGACAACCACACGCAAGGCTCGAAACGAAACCGGCGTCCTTCCACGTTGCCATCAAGCTACGCGACACAAGACACAAGGAACCAACACAACAGCCGGCCCCACTAATTCCCACTCTCACGCCGCAAAAAGCACACCGAAACCGCCAAACGCACGCACATTCCCCTTCGCACTGACACCGACCGGCTCGCTACCACACACCTCTCGGCAGCCGTTTCACGCCAATTCGCCACACCGCCCACACAGTCGACAAGCGCCCGCCCTGTACGGCACACGCAACGACGCAGCGCAGCAAAGGGCGCCCGCAACACATACCTCTCCTCCCTCTCTCTCTCCGCCGCCCGACGCGCCAACCGCCACACCACACCGCCAGCCACTCGCAAATTGTGCACTGCCACCAGCCACACGTCCAACACGCCGCGCCGCCTCCGGCCACCCGCCAGGGGGCGCTCACGTCCGCGACAACAGCGCGGCCCGCCGGGCCGGGCCGAACCGAACCGAACCGGGCCGCCGCTGCTCTGCACTCGGCACGGCCACACCCTGCTGCAGACCGGGCTCGTCTCTCTGTACGCGTCTGCCTGCGCATCAACACAACAACGACCTTTTTTTTTTTTTTTCTCCCTCTCTACCGCCACCCCTTCTTCTCGCGTTTTTACTCGTTGTTGCAGCAGCGGCGCACACCTACACATCCACAGCCCCAGCCGAGCCGGCCTCACCTCAGGGCCCGCCGCCAGCGTCTCCTCCTCGGGCACAGGTGCGGTGCTGTGGCCGCCCATCCAACCGCATTGCTGGCCGTCCAGCCGCCAGGCGTTCCCACTGCCGCGAGCCACGCCGCGCACCGACCCTGCTGCAGAAAACGAAGCATAGCCAGAGACCGACCGGTACACAAAGCAAGCCGTCGCCTCGCCTCTTGTCCTTCCTGCCTTCCTTCCGCCCCCGCCCTTCTCACACCACCGCCTCTCCACTTTCGCCCCCCCCCCTCCTTTTTTTTGTTTTTTTTGTTTTCTTCTTTCTTTCTTTCTTTGGCCCTCTCTCCTTCCAGCCATGGCGGTTACGGCACCGCCTGCAGCGGCAGATTTTTTGCGCCCACAAGCCTACTCCTACCACCATTAACCTTGCCCTGCCCTGCCCATCAACGTCGCAGTCGAACCGACGCTTGCCAACACACTGCCCACGTTCCTTTCTCTTTTCGGCCTACGCCCATTACGCGCCGCCGCCACAGCACCTTCCCTTCCCACAACACACCGACGTCACCACACGCACCCAAAACAGGGGCCACGACCGTGTTCCTCGCCCACTCCCATCCCGCACGGTACGCACATTCCCAACTACTACCGCGCACCCTCCCTTTCCAATCTGTGTGTCTCTCTGTGTCTGTGTCCTGTCCGCGCGTGACGCCTCTCAACATCCGCCGTCCCCCGTCCCGTTTTCGCCCCCATGCCGTCGTCGCGCCGCCCCTGTCCGCCCCGCACCACACCATACACCGCTGCTTGTCCCGGCCGTTGCCACCAAAGGCGCCCACCGCAAACGCGCCACGCCGCAGCCCCCGTGCGTCTCGCGCTCGCTTGCATCTCCGTGCCGGCGCTGCCTCTCTTCCCGCTCGCACTCGACCTCGACAACACAGTCTTTGGCTCCGCCACTGCGTGTTCCGGTGGTACGCACGCTGCAACACCTACGTATTCATTACCAGAGCGATGGCGAGGCATGACAGCATCTCTGTCTGACCAGAGAGTTATTTATCGTTGCTAGTCGGCGCTTGGACCGCGCCAGACGACAGTAGTGGCACGCACCGGGTCGCCAGGAACAGTTGTTATATATATTGTAGCGCGAGTCGGGAGAGGTAGTAGTCGGTCGACAGTAGTAGCGGGTGGACGGTTGTACTGAGCGGGCGTCGGCGGCGTGCTCTGCTCGTCTCGCGACTCTGGTCACGGTTCGGGACGATGTATAGTATATTGTGTTATAATCAAAAGGTAGTGTGAAGCTGCATTGCGCAAATCTGATAACGTATGTTCATTGTACTTATTTTGTTCAACAACAAACAAAAGCCCCACTATTACTTTTTTCTAAAGTAACTCTTGTCTTTTAACGAAAAACATTCACTTTTTAAAGACTACTTCCTATGGCATTTCCCTCCAAGGAGTGCAATTCATTACCAGCCAGCACTCATTCATTGCACACAGCTGTGTAAGGGGTATCTACAATTGAGGGGCGGATATAAATGCAATTTTTTTTTTTTTTTTTTTTTTTGTTTTTTGTGTGTGTTGTAACCTCCCCGCAAATTTTAAACTAATGGACAATGTTATTTACGGACGCTAATGGACATTGCGCTAATTGTAACCTCGCCCACAATGAGAGGTATTGAAAATGGCAACAAAAATGTGAAATTCGCAATCTGACTCAAATATAAATTCTTCACAACATTTAAAGTCCGTTCAGCGACAGGAAACTTCAATTAAACCGAAATATCGGTCTTTGGCCCTGTGCAAAACAATCAGAATTTAAAGTCTTACCTCAGAATAAATGGATGTCACATTTCTGCTCTTGTTGTTGCGCAGCGCTTGGAGGAACTGCATTGCAAATAATAATATTCTCTTTTTTTTGTGATTTTAGTGACATTTTTCTTCAAAGAAGTGGAATGAAATGTGAAGTGCAACGAACTCTTTAGTTCAATAAAAAAATTAAATGTTTGAAAAATGCTTTTGAAATAGAAATTATTATTGGGGAACTTGTTGGAGAATAATTACAATAAATAAAATTCTTCATTATCTAATGATTATATTAATTGACAGTATACCTTATTCACCATCTTGACCAGTGTTGCCGACCGCCTACATCACACAACCGCACTCGGCTGCTACTACTGACCGACCGCTCTGCATGACGACTATTAGCGTACTGCACGCGACGACTACTGACAGAGTACAGCCCTCAACTAGACAGAGCTACAGACTCGCAACGACTGACTGACTGACTGACTGACTGACTGAGAACCGCTCGCAACACTCGCGCGGTCCAGCGCAAACTCTCTGGTCACAGATGCTACAATGTCTCGCCATCGCTGCTATGTTACATTACATACGTGTTTCAGTGTCTTTTTCATTGGGGTAACGATCTTTGGCTCTTTTTATTCTGAATACAGGGCCAAAGGTCAACGCTGCTGCCCTTATACAATTTATCACGTTTCATTATGTCTGTTGCAATGTTACATACGGTTCATTCTTTCATTAATCTTATCGTTGGGTTTGTTTTGTAGGGACGTTAACATTCTTCTGGCACATTTTTATTATCATCGGACTCTCTGCTATTTGTGCAGGGAGGTTATACCTGGGTCCATTTCCATTTCCATTTACATTTTAATATTGATAGACGTTTTGTGTTCTTTTTTGTTTCTTGTTGTTTTTCCTTCTTTTTTTTTGTTGTTTTTTTTTTTTTTTTGTTGTTTTGTTTTTCCCGCTCTCACCACCACCGCCGCATCACGCCTTCCGTTTTCTTGGTTTCTTTTCTGTTCTTCAACTGCTTCAACATCACCGCGCCCCATTTCCACACCACAGCCATCAGCCTCCAAGACGGGCAGGCGCAGTGTGCCATTTCCGGCGCACAAGCACACCCGTACGGTACTCTCCTCGCCCCCACGCCACCAACAACACAGCGACCACGCGGCTTTCAGGCACGGCACGGCACCGGCGAAATGCGCCGCCCCCGCCCCTCCGCGCATATCCGTCCGTCTCGCCACGTTCACTGACAGCCGCGTCTGCGGCTACACCACGACAACCACAACACAACACCGCTCCCCTCCCTGGCAACTCATTGTTTTTCTCCTCCTCTTTTGCACAAACCACAACGCCGAGCACAGGCGCAAGCCACCCACACCGCGCCCCTCCCCGTCCCGTCTTTGGCCGCCGCTCCTCGTTTGCCCCCTCCCATCTCCCGAAATGCCATGCCAGCAGCGTTACGCATGCCCCTCCCCTGTCCACACAACACTACCGCCAAACGAACAGCCTTCCGGGCCACATGCAGGGCACGCCCACCTCCAAACACTGCCAATTCACGGACGCACGCACACACACACACACACACTCACTTTCTCGACACCTTTCTGTACGGAGGGTGCGTCATCTCGACCGTGACAGAGTGACGGCAACTATCGACGATCCATTTCCCCCCACTGGTACAACATGTCCACCAACACCTACATACATCATTCAAGTACACAGACAATAGCATACACACAATGGGAGGGCACACGAACATGGACGGCACGGCACTGTCATACACTCTTCCTCAGAACCATATCAACAAACGTTACGTACATCCGGGAAAGCGAAAGCGAAAGCAAAAGCAAAAGCAAAAGCAAAAGCAAAGGCAAAAGCCCAATGCAGCCGTCAAAGGTAACGTTCACCACGGCAGACACTTGCAGCCGCGCCGCCGTTAAACGCATTTCAGTGCGGCTCCAATACGCCTCCGACGCGGGAACGTTCCGTTGCTCTACGAATGCGTTTCTCCCCTTTTTCCCTTCCTCTCTCTTTTGCCCCCCCTCTGTCCTTTCCTCCTTGCACTCTTGCCTCATTCCTCACGTTCTGCCCAGACATTCGACCGATCAAAGTCAACCTTTCGTTACCGTTCTCAGCGCGACGGTGTACAACAGTATGACGGGTGTGCCCAAGACTTCGGTTCAGTTGCGTGACGCCGGTCTATCGCGCCGATCGACAGTTACTCAGGGGGCGACGGATCGGACCACGTCACCGACACACAAAACACTTTCAAACAAACAAATACATACATACCGGATGGACACAGACAAACACGTGTACAGACATTCGCCAAACAAACGACCGCCGCCGCCGTCGTCGTCGTCTAGCGTCGCGCTTACTGTACTGCACTGGACACGCGTGCATCTTGAATGACGACATCGGTGTGCGTGCGTCGTACGCAATCAGTCAGACACGGCTATCAAAAATCAGAGTCGAATGGTACATCATCGTGCGTGTCGCCGTACACGTACAGTACAATACAACAACAATGCGTCTTAATGGCACGTTCATTTCAACGTCACTCACACACCTCCACGCTGCAGTTGCGTCGCACCATTGTCAAACTCGGCGTACGGCAAAGGGAATAGTGGGCGGCAAAAACAACCAAACAAAAACATTTCACATTTCACCCTCGCCATGTATGATGTGCAAAAAAACAAACCCGCAAACGGCCGTCGTTACGGCGACACAAAAGTCGCCGATCGCACTGTCACCCCTCGCAGACAGGTAACACACACACACACACCCCAACACCAATGGGTCAAAACCACTCCAACGAGGCGTGCCACCATTCCACGCCACGGCGACCAACCTCGTGGCCGTACCCCGCAACACGCTTTGACGCGCCCACAATCAAAATGCACACATACATCACAGCCGTCCACACAAACAACAACAACAATTCCGCCCTTCCCGCAAAAGGCAAGTTGGTGGCCCTGAAAAGGGCCGTTTTGCCGCTCACGCAACGGAGGAGCCTTCTCCATCCTTCCATTCCAGAGCCACCTCCTTACTTGGAGCTCGTGTACTTTGTCACCGCCTTCGTGCCCTCGCTCACGGCGTGCTTGGCCAGCTCGCCAGGCAGCAACAGCCGCACAGCGGTCTGGATCTCGCGGGACGTGATGGTCGAGCGCTTGTTGTAGTGCGCCAGGCGAGAAGCCTCGGCCGCAATGCGCTCGAAAATGTCGTTCACGAAGCTGTTCATGATGCTCATCGCCTTCGACGAGATGCCCGTGTCAGGGTGCACCTGCTTCAGCACCTTGTAGATGTAGATGGCATAGCTCTCCTTCCTCTTGCGCTTCTTCTTCTTGTCGCCCTTCGAAATGTTCTTCTGCGCCTTGCCAGCCTTCTTGGCGGCCTTCCCGCTAGTCTTGGGCGGCATCTCGAACGAACGTACGGCAGCAGCAACACCAGTAGCAAGCGCTCCGCTCTAGTCAGCGTCTCCCCACACAGTGGCACCCGCCGCCAGCCGCCGCCGCACCTTTACCAGCTCGCCCTGTTGCGGCCGCCGACCAATGGGGCGCGCGCGCAACCGGCCGCCGCACCCGAGCCCATAAAGCACCCCCACCCCTATACAACCTTGTTACACTTACTACAACCTTGTTAATTATATAAAATTGTTAAACTTACTATAACCTTGTTAATCATATAAAATTGTTAATCACATATTATAAGGCTAAATGTTAATTAAATGTTAATGACCACATCAAAGTGCAAAAAACTTGTAAAGCACCTTTCTGCAAGCACTTTAAATTATATCAAAAAAGAAAATAAAATTGTAAACCTCGCCTAAGGCTAAAAAGTGCAATGCAAGCACTAGAATAGCCCGCCCTCCCCCTTAAGGGAAGGGAATGAAATGTGCTAAAAAAAAAAAAAAAAAAAAAAAAAAAAAAAAAAAAAAAAAAGCTGCGCCGGCACGCACTCCGCTGCTCGACTCGCTGCCGCTCGCACCGGTCGTTTTCGTTTCCGTTTCGTGTGCACCGTCGCTAGCCCAATCGCCATGTCCGGACGCGGAAAGGGAGGCAAAGTCAAGGGCAAGTCAAAGTCCCGCTCAAGCAGGGCTGGGCTCCAGTTCCCGGTCGGCAGAATCCACCGCCTCCTGCGCAAGGGAAACTACGCAGAGCGCGTCGGCGCCGGGGCGCCCGTCTACCTCGCCGCCGTCATGGAGTACCTCGCGGCTGAGGTGCTCGAGCTGGCCGGAAACGCGGCCCGCGACAACAAGAAGACGCGCATCATCCCGCGCCACCTGCAGCTTGCCATCCGCAACGACGAGGAGCTCAACAAGCTCCTGTCGGGCGTCACCATCGCACAGGGTGGTGTCCTGCCCAACATCCAGGCCGTCCTGCTGCCAAAGAAGACCGAGAAGAAGGCCTAAAGGAGGCCAGGCAATCGCAGCGCCGCGTGCTCCCCTGCACGCAACGCGCTTTGCCGGCTCGGCTCGGCCCACAACAATCGGCCCTTTTCAGGGCCACCACACAAACCTACGTCCAAAGCAAAATTTCAGTCGTCCTCGCCGCACCTTGTTTTGTTTTTAACTTTGCACTTTCACAGCACAGCCGCCGCCGGCGCACGTCCGCCATCTTGTCGTCCACACAGCCCGTGTGGCCCAACACACACACACACACACATTTTGCACGGTCGCAGTCGCCTTCCAAACGACAACGGCAGCAATAATGACCATTGTTAAAGGGAGGCGTGTCGACACACCGCCCTCCACTCCCGCGCGCCGCAACGGCCGTCGACACGAACGAAACAGCTGATCCGGCCGCCTATGCCCACACGCCTAACACACAGAGCCAAACCACGCAAGCAAATAATCACCGCCTCTCGCGCAACAACACACAGCCCGCCATCTCCATCGCGATCGATACAAAGACACACAATAACAAACACAAACGAAGCAGCTCCACTCTCACACACACACAGCCAGCCAGCCACATGACACGTTTCCTTTCCTTCTCCCCTCCCAGCCACATCACGTCGCTCAAACGGAAAGAAACAAACAACACAGCGCACACACGCAGCAACAACAACACAGACTCTTTCGCACTTTTCAACTTCCGAACAGTGTGGTGGCCCTGAAAAGGGCCGTTTTCTAGTCTCTCCCACCCACAAGCACGGCCGCGGGAAGGCCAGCGCCCGCTGCGACGCAGCCTAACCGCCGAAACCGTACAGGGTGCGCCCCTGCCTCTTCAGGGCGTACACCACGTCCATGGCCGTCACAGTCTTGCGCTTGGCGTGCTCAGTGTACGTCACCGCGTCGCGGATCACGTTCTCCAGGAACACCTTCAGCACCCCGCGGGTCTCCTCGTAGATCAGACCAGAGATGCGCTTCACGCCGCCCCTGCGAGCCAGGCGGCGGATGGCGGGCTTCGTGATGCCCTGGATGTTGTCGCGCAACACCTTGCGGTGCCGCTTGGCGCCACCCTTGCCGAGCCCCTTTCCTCCCTTGCCGCGGCCTGTCATCCTTCCTTCCTCGGGCAAAGCAAAACGTGCACAAACAGCAGCTGCAGCGGCTGGCGAGTCGGCTACGGTCTGCGCCCAGCGCGCCCGCCGCCCCCCTATATAGACTCTGGCCCGCCCTCCCCCCACCACGCGCAACCGAGGGCATATAAGCGCAGCACGGAGGCGCGCGGGCCCGTTGTCTAGGCAGCACCGGACGCCGCGCCGCACCTAACCTCCACGCACGCCGCTCCGCTACCGCTACCGCTATGGCCCGCACAAAGCAAACGGCCCGCAAGTCCACCGGCGGAAAGGCGCCGCGCAAACAGCTCGCCACCAAGGCGGCGAGGAAGAGCGCGCCCGCCACCGGAGGCGTCAAGAAGCCCCACCGCTACAGGCCGGGCACCGTCGCCCTGCGAGAAATCAGGCGCTACCAGAAGAGCACAGAGCTGCTCATCCGCAAGCTGCCATTCCAGCGCCTAGTGCGCGAGATCGCCCAGGACTTCAAGACCGACCTGCGCTTCCAGAGCTCCGCAGTCATGGCCCTGCAGGAGGCCAGCGAGGCCTACCTCGTCGGCCTCTTCGAAGACACCAACCTGTGCGCAATCCACGCCAAGCGCGTCACCATCATGCCCAAGGACATCCAGCTCGCGCGCCGCATCCGCGGCGAGCGCGCCTAAACCGCGCCGCGGCACCGCACCGCACCGCACCGCACAAACAAAAACGGCCCTTTTCAGGGCCACTAACATCTCTCCGTCGCCAGCAAACTTTGTCGGTCGCCTGCCTCTCGCCCCGCAACCCAAAAACAAAAACCACCACTTCCCGTCCGTCCGCCACACCCGCTCACTCTGCCTGCCTGCTAGCAGCGCGCAACAATCACACATCATCCCTCCCCGGCGCTCAAAGCGCACAATACCCAACGGCCGACGTCACACCGCACGGGTGGCTGGCCGGCCGCCGCTTTCGTTTCGAAAACAAAAAAAACCCGCACTCCAACTCCGACGGCCAACGGCCAGGCAGGCGCGCTCGCTCGCTCTACACGCCACCGAAATCCCCCGCCGACTCCTTCCACATCTCAACGTGCCCCCCGTTGCAAAACATAACACACACACACAAAGAAACAAAACAAAGACCAGACACGACTCGACAAGACAGACATCCGAGAAGAACGAACGCAGGCAAGCCAACCAACGTATTCAAACAAAACAACGTGACAGAAAACCACAACCGTCGGCCGCCGCCACAAACACGGCGACAATCAACCACGACAACAACAACAACAACAACAACACCGCTTACCGCTACCGCCGCCCACACCCGCCACCGACCCCCGCAATCCAACCACCACGGCACGCAAACAGCATCCCCACGGGCATACAGAAACGCCAGACAGACAGACACCCACACCAGACGCTACACGACAATCAAAACCTTCCCCGACGTGCTTTGATGGCCCTGAGAAGGGCCGTTTTGGGCCGCGCGTCTCTTGCGCGCCACTAGACGACGACGGGGGGTGGGGACGACGGAGTCAAGCGCCAAACCCTTCCTTTCTCCCATCTCTTTCTCCTCTACTCTACTTCTTCTTCTTGGGCGAAGCCTTCGCCTTAGACGGCGTCGTCGCCTTCTTCGGGCGCGGCGCCTTCGGCTTCTTCGTCGGAACCTTGGCGGCCTTCTTCGCCTTCGACGGCGACTTGGCCTTGGCCGGCTTGGCCGCAGCCGCCTTCTTCGCACCCGCGGGAGCGGCCGACGCCGCAGACGCCTTCTTGGCGGCGCCCGCCTTCCGACCGGTCGCCGCCTTCACGCCACCAGCCTTCTTTGCGCCGGCCGCACGGGCGCCCTTCTTCTCCTTGCTGGCCGGAGCGGCGCGCTTCTTCTTGGCACCGCCAGCACGAGCCTTGCCGCCCTCGGCCGCCCCCCCGCCGCCGGCGCCGGCAAGCTTGAACGAGCCGGACGCGCCCTTCCCCTTCGTCTGCACCAGCTCGCCCGCCACGACGGCCGACTTGAGGTACTTCTTGATAAACGGCGCCAGCTTCTCCGCGTCCAGCTTGTAGTGCGCGGCTATGTACTTCTTGATCGCCTGCAGCGACGACCCGCCGCGCTCCTTCAGACTCTTGATGGCGGCCGTCACCATCTCAGAGGTGCGCGGGTGCGCAGGCTTGGCGCGCGGCTTCTTCGCAGACGACGCAGACTTGGCCTTCTTCGTAGTGCCGGTGGCGGCGGGTGCCGCAGCAGTCTCGTTCGTAGCCGCCTGATCTGCCATTTCGACGACGCGCGTAACACACAGCGAGAGCGAGAGCGAGCGGGACGGCAGGCAGGCACGCAAGCACAGCACAGCAGCAGAGCAGAGAATCACAAGGCCCAGCCAGTGTCGCGGGCGGGCGCGGACGGCCGAGAGAGCGGCCGCCACTCTGCGCGCCGCCGCGCCGCGCCTCCCGCGCTTGCTACCGCCCAACGTCCGACAGCCTGTGCGGAGCAGCCCCAAACCTGCGCCACAACCGCCCGCGCCTTTCAAACCACCGAGGATGGGGCTACACACAGCCACACCACAGTCGCCAACCAGTCGCCACGGCAGCGCCGCAAACCACGGCCAAACTGCAGCTACCGCGCGCTACAGCCTGGGTCGGCCCGCCGAGAATCGCCGCCCCCGCCCAAATGCCGCCCCCACAGCCCCAGCCGACGACCCGCCACAATGGCCAAACCTTCGGCAAAACTCCCACACCGTCGCCGCGGCAGCCCGGCCAGCGCGGCCGGCGCCACAGCCACACAAGCCGAGGCGTGCGGCGATGACGGCCGTGCAAACGCGCCTCCGCCGCCCCATCGCCTTCCGTCGCCCTCCCGCCGTTTCCCGATCGGCCCGCAGCCGTCAGGCCACATCGCGCGCCGTCCTCCTCCTCTCGCCCGCCAACATTCACAGCCGTTTCTTCAACAATTGCCCGCCGCAAACGGACGCCGCCTGCGCAACAGGCGCCGCCGCCCCTCGCCGCTTCCGACCCAACCCCTCGACCGAGGCAAACCGCAATCCGAATCTACAGACCAACCCAATCTGCCGTCAGCACACACGACAGCCGACCTTACACGTTACGCGTTACACATTACGTTTACACGTCTAGGTTAGGTTAGGTTAGGTTAGGTTAGGTGGACGTGGGTTAGGTTAAGGGGACTTGGGTTAGGTTAAGCGTCAAACTTAGGTTAAGCATTCAAACACGTCAGGCGTCACAGGCTAGGTTAGGTTAGGTTACACGTTAGGTTAAGGGGTCAGTGCTAGGTTAAGAAGCGTCAAACGTAGGTTAAAAAAAAAAAAAAAAAGCGTTCAAACGTGAGGCGTGAGCCGGACAGCTTACCTTACGTAGACGTTAGGGGCTCACAGGCTGAGCTCACCTCGCCACACCACGGGTTAGGTTCGGTTCGCTCGGCTCAGCGTAAAGCGCCGAGGTCAGGGTTACGTTCGTTCACCTTCGGGCGCCACACTTTCGGTTGAAAGGTCGCGACGGGACGACGTCGGCAGGCACGCCGCAAACGAACAAAAACGTACAGACGACGTCGAAAACCGCCGACAGACGGGGGAGCAGCACGACCACGACCAGATACCGAGCGCGAACCAGACACACGCGAACCACCCCCACCGGCCAAAGGGCACCACACAACAACCCAGAGCACCACGTGTCGACACCAGAGCAACCCGCCGCTCACGCGACATGGCTGGCACCGAAGGGCAACCGCCCGCAACTGCGCTTTCCGCGCCGGCCCGGATGCACGTCGTGCTACAACAACACCACTACCGTACACAGCCGCTGTTCACAACATCACTATCATGCGCGCCCGCGGCTCGCCGCCGTCGCAGCCGCAGCCCCAACGCCAGCACTTTTGCACCACCATTCACACGCACCGCAACACAGCTCGCCGACACAGCCGAACAAAACAAACACCACACAACAACAGCAACAACGCCGCCGCCTCTACTTGTGCCGGCGACCCACCCCGCCGATGGCGCACCTTTCGCCAGCCGGCAATCGACACACACGCACCCACCCACCCACCCACCCACCCGGGGCCCAGTGCAAAACACAAAAAAAACACACAAAAACAAAACAACACAAACGACACGGGAAGCGCACACCGCCACTTCGCGCGCACGCCACCAACCAGTCGTCGTCTCAAAATAACAAACACAAACAAAATAAACTAACAACTAGGGCAACACAAAACAAAAACGCCTCGCACGAACCGCCCACAAAAAGGACAAGCACACGCACAGCCTCTGCTGACGACCACGACGCAGCGGCACGCTGCTCCTGTCCCGCGCCCCGCGCCCCACTCGATTCACAACTCACGCGACACCGTCAACGACGGGCTCGCTTCCCGCAACCTACCACCTTTCCGCCACGACGCACAGCCCCAGCCCCACCCGACGACGCCCGTGGCAACGACTGCACTTCCACCACCGCCTCCCCCTTCCCCCCCAAAACACACACACACACACACAGCCAGCCAAAAACGCACTCGCGACCCACACATGCACGTGCATCGGCACACGCCAACCAGTCAACGTCGACAACCACACGCAAGGCTCGAAACGAAACCGGCGTCCTTCCACGTTGCCATCAAGCTACGCGACACAAGACACAAGGAACCAACACAACAGCCGGCCCCACTAATTCCCACTCTCACGCCGCAAAAAGCACACCGAAACCGCCAAACGCACGCACATTCCCCTTCGCACTGACACCGACCGGCTCGCTACCACACACCTCTCGGCAGCCGTTTCACGCCAATTCGCCACACCGCCCACACAGTCGACAAGCGCCCGCCCTGTACGGCACACGCAACGACGCAGCGCAGCAAAGGGCGCCCGCAACACATACCTCTCCTCCCTCTCTCTCTCCGCCGCCCGACGCGCCAACCGCCACACCACACCGCCAGCCACTCGCAAATTGTGCACTGCCACCAGCCACACGTCCAACACGCCGCGCCGCCTCCGGCCACCCGCCAGGGGGCGCTCACGTCCGCGACAACAGCGCGGCCCGCCGGGCCGGGCCGAACCGAACCGAACCGGGCCGCCGCTGCTCTGCACTCGGCACGGCCACACCCTGCTGCAGACCGGGCTCGTCTCTCTGTACGCGTCTGCCTGCGCATCAACACAACAACGACCTTTTTTTTTTTTTTTTCTCCCTCTCTACCGCCACCCCTTCTTCTCGCGTTTTTACTCGTTGTTGCAGCAGCGGCGCACACCTACACATCCACAGCCCCAGCCGAGCCGGCCTCACCTCAGGGCCCGCCGCCAGCGTCTCCTCCTCGGGCACAGGTGCGGTGCTGTGGCCGCCCATCCAACCGCATTGCTGGCCGTCCAGCCGCCAGGCGTTCCCACTGCCGCGAGCCACGCCGCGCACCGACCCTGCTGCAGAAAACGAAGCATAGCCAGAGACCGACCGGTACACAAAGCAAGCCGTCGCCTCGCCTCTTGTCCTTCCTGCCTTCCTTCCGCCCCCGCCCTTCTCACACCACCGCCTCTCCACTTTCGCCCCCCCCCCCCCCTCCTTTTTTTTGTTTTTTTTGTTTTCTTCTTTCTTTCTTTCTTTGGCCCTCTCTCCTTCCAGCCATGGCGGTTACGGCACCGCCTGCAGCGGCAGATTTTTTGCGCCCACAAGCCTACTCCTACCACCATTAACCTTGCCCTGCCCTGCCCATCAACGTCGCAGTCGAACCGACGCTTGCCAACACACTGCCCACGTTCCTTTCTCTTTTCGGCCTACGCCCATTACGCGCCGCCGCCACAGCACCTTCCCTTCCCACAACACACCGACGTCACCACACGCACCCAAAACAGGGGCCACGACCGTGTTCCTCGCCCACTCCCATCCCGCACGGTACGCACATTCCCAACTACTACCGCGCACCCTCCCTTTCCAATCTGTGTGTCTCTCTGTGTCTGTGTCCTGTCCGCGCGTGACGCCTCTCAACATCCGCCGTCCCCCGTCCCGTTTTCGCCCCCATGCCGTCGTCGCGCCGCCCCTGTCCGCCCCGCACCACACCATACACCGCTGCTTGTCCCGGCCGTTGCCACCAAAGGCGCCCACCGCAAACGCGCCACGCCGCAGCCCCCGTGCGTCTCGCGCTCGCTTGCATCTCCGTGCCGGCGCTGCCTCTCTTCCCGCTCGCACTCGACCTCGACAACACAGTCTTTGGCTCCGCCACTGCGTGTTCCGGTGGTACGCACGCTGCAACACCTACGTATTCATTACCAGAGCGATGGCGAGGCATGACAGCATCTCTGTCTGACCAGAGAGTTATTTATCGTTGCTAGTCGGCGCTTGGACCGCGCCAGACGACAGTAGTGGCACGCACCGGGTCGCCAGGAACAGTTGTTATATATATTGTAGCGCGAGTCGGGAGAGGTAGTAGTCGGTCGACAGTAGTAGCGGGTGGACGGTTGTACTGAGCGGGCGTCGGCGGCGTGCTCTGCTCGTCTCGCGACTCTGGTCACGGTTCGGGACGATGTATAGTATATTGTGTTATAATCAAAAGGTAGTGTGAAGCTGCATTGCGCAAATCTGATAACGTATGTTCATTGTACTTATTTTGTTCAACAACAAACAAAAGCCCCACTATTACTTTTTTCTAAAGTAACTCTTGTCTTTTAACGAAAAACATTCACTTTTTAAAGACTACTTCCTATGGCATTTCCCTCCAAGGAGTGCAATTCATTACCAGCCAGCACTCATTCATTGCACACAGCTGTGTAAGGGGTATCTACAATTGAGGGGCGGATATAAATGCAATTTTTTTTTTTTTTTTTTTTTTTTTGTTTTTTGTGTGTGTTGTAACCTCCCCGCAAATTTTAAACTAATGGACAATGTTATTTACGGACGCTAATGGACATTGCGCTAATTGTAACCTCGCCCACAATGAGAGGTATTGAAAATGGCAACAAAAATGTGAAATTCGCAATCTGACTCAAATATAAATTCTTCACAACATTTAAAGTCCGTTCAGCGACAGGAAACTTCAATTAAACCGAAATATCGGTCTTTGGCCCTGTGCAAAACAATCAGAATTTAAAGTCTTACCTCAGAATAAATGGATGTCACATTTCTGCTCTTGTTGTTGCGCAGCGCTTGGAGGAACTGCATTGCAAATAATAATATTCTCTTTTTTTTGTGATTTTAGTGACATTTTTCTTCAAAGAAGTGGAATGAAATGTGAAGTGCAACGAACTCTTTAGTTCAATAAAAAAATTAAATGTTTGAAAAATGCTTTTGAAATAGAAATTATTATTGGGGAACTTGTTGGAGAATAATTACAATAAATAAAATTCTTCATTATCTAATGATTATATTAATTGACAGTATACCTTATTCACCATCTTGACCAGTGTTGCCGACCGCCTACATCACACAACCGCACTCGGCTGCTACTACTGACCGACCGCTCTGCATGACGACTATTAGCGTACTGCACGCGACGACTACTGACAGAGTACAGCCCTCAACTAGACAGAGCTACAGACTCGCAACGACTGACTGACTGACTGACTGACTGACTGAGAACCGCTCGCAACACTCGCGCGGTCCAGCGCAAACTCTCTGGTCACAGATGCTACAATGTCTCGCCATCGCTGCTATGTTACATTACATACGTGTTTCAGTGTCTTTTTCATTGGGGTAACGATCTTTGGCTCTTTTTATTCTGAATACAGGGCCAAAGGTCAACGCTGCTGCCCTTATACAATTTATCACGTTTCATTATGTCTGTTGCAATGTTACATACGGTTCATTCTTTCATTAATCTTATCGTTGGGTTTGTTTTGTAGGGACGTTAACATTCTTCTGGCACATTTTTATTATCATCGGACTCTCTGCTATTTGTGCAGGGAGGTTATACCTGGGTCCATTTCCATTTCCATTTACATTTTAATATTGATAGACGTTTTGTGTTCTTTTTTGTTTCTTGTTGTTTTTCCTTCTTTTTTTTTTTGTTGTTTTTTTTTTTTTTTTGTTGTTTTGTTTTTCCCGCTCTCACCACCACCGCCGCATCACGCCTTCCGTTTTCTTGGTTTCTTTTCTGTTCTTCAACTGCTTCAACATCACCGCGCCCCATTTCCACACCACAGCCATCAGCCTCCAAGACGGGCAGGCGCAGTGTGCCATTTCCGGCGCACAAGCACACCCGTACGGTACTCTCCTCGCCCCCACGCCACCAACAACACAGCGACCACGCGGCTTTCAGGCACGGCACGGCACCGGCGAAATGCGCCGCCCCCGCCCCTCCGCGCATATCCGTCCGTCTCGCCACGTTCACTGACAGCCGCGTCTGCGGCTACACCACGACAACCACAACACAACACCGCTCCCCTCCCTGGCAACTCATTGTTTTTCTCCTCCTCTTTTGCACAAACCACAACGCCGAGCACAGGCGCAAGCCACCCACACCGCGCCCCTCCCCGTCCCGTCTTTGGCCGCCGCTCCTCGTTTGCCCCCTCCCATCTCCCGAAATGCCATGCCAGCAGCGTTACGCATGCCCCTCCCCTGTCCACACAACACTACCGCCAAACGAACAGCCTTCCGGGCCACATGCAGGGCACGCCCACCTCCAAACACTGCCAATTCACGGACGCACGCACACACACACACACACACTCACTTTCTCGACACCTTTCTGTACGGAGGGTGCGTCATCTCGACCGTGACAGAGTGACGGCAACTATCGACGATCCATTTCCCCCCACTGGTACAACATGTCCACCAACACCTACATACATCATTCAAGTACACAGACAATAGCATACACACAATGGGAGGGCACACGAACATGGACGGCACGGCACTGTCATACACTCTTCCTCAGAACCATATCAACAAACGTTACGTACATCCGGGAAAGCGAAAGCGAAAGCAAAAGCAAAAGCAAAAGCAAAAGCAAAGGCAAAAGCCCAATGCAGCCGTCAAAGGTAACGTTCACCACGGCAGACACTTGCAGCCGCGCCGCCGTTAAACGCATTTCAGTGCGGCTCCAATACGCCTCCGACGCGGGAACGTTCCGTTGCTCTACGAATGCGTTTCTCCCCTTTTTCCCTTCCTCTCTCTTTTGCCCCCCCTCTGTCCTTTCCTCCTTGCACTCTTGCCTCATTCCTCACGTTCTGCCCAGACATTCGACCGATCAAAGTCAACCTTTCGTTACCGTTCTCAGCGCGACGGTGTACAACAGTATGACGGGTGTGCCCAAGACTTCGGTTCAGTTGCGTGACGCCGGTCTATCGCGCCGATCGACAGTTACTCAGGGGGCGACGGATCGGACCACGTCACCGACACACAAAACACTTTCAAACAAACAAATACATACATACCGGATGGACACAGACAAACACGTGTACAGACATTCGCCAAACAAACGACCGCCGCCGCCGTCGTCGTCGTCTAGCGTCGCGCTTACTGTACTGCACTGGACACGCGTGCATCTTGAATGACGACATCGGTGTGCGTGCGTCGTACGCAATCAGTCAGACACGGCTATCAAAAATCAGAGTCGAATGGTACATCATCGTGCGTGTCGCCGTACACGTACAGTACAATACAACAACAATGCGTCTTAATGGCACGTTCATTTCAACGTCACTCACACACCTCCACGCTGCAGTTGCGTCGCACCATTGTCAAACTCGGCGTACGGCAAAGGGAATAGTGGGCGGCAAAAACAACCAAACAAAAACATTTCACATTTCACCCTCACCATGTATGATGTGCAAAAAAACAAACCCGCAAACGGCCGTCGTTACGGCGACACAAAAGTCGCCGATCGCACTGTCCCCCCTCGCAGACAGGTAACACACACACACACACCCCAACACCAATGGGTCAAAACCACTCCAACGAGGCGTGCCACCATTCCACGCCACGGCGACCAACCTCGTGGCCGTACCCCGCAACACGCTTTGACGCGCCCACAATCAAAATGCACACATACATCACAGCCGTCCACACAAACAACAACAACAATTCCGCCCTTCCCGCAAAAGGCAAGTTGGTGGCCCTGAAAAGGGCCGTTTTGCCGCTCTCGCAACGGAGGAGCCTTCTCCATCCTTCCATTCCAGAGCCACCTCCTTACTTGGAGCTCGTGTACTTTGTCACCGCCTTCGTGCCCTCGCTCACGGCGTGCTTGGCCAGCTCGCCAGGCAGCAACAGCCGCACAGCGGTCTGGATCTCGCGGGACGTGATGGTCGAGCGCTTGTTGTAGTGCGCCAGGCGAGAAGCCTCGGCCGCAATGCGCTCGAAAATGTCGTTCACGAAGCTGTTCATGATGCTCATCGCCTTCGACGAGATGCCCGTGTCAGGGTGCACCTGCTTCAGCACCTTGTAGATGTAGATGGCATAGCTCTCCTTCCTCTTGCGCTTCTTCTTCTTGTCGCCCTTCGAAATGTTCTTCTGCGCCTTGCCAGCCTTCTTGGCGGCCTTCCCGCTAGTCTTGGGCGGCATCTCGAACGAACGTACGGCAGCAGCAACACCAGTAGCAAGCGCTCCGCTCTAGTCAGCGTCTCCCCACACAGTGGCACCCGCCGCACCACCACCACCACCGCAAACTTGACGGGACTTTCGTCCACTTATATGCCGAAGGATCGCCTTAGGCCTGCCTTCAGATTGAGTATTAGGTTCGAAATGGCTTTGTTATATGTCTAGGTCGATAGAAATGATAAAGTTTGACAGATTAAAAAGATCAGTAGATACGCAACTGCAGTGAAACCGTCAGTTGGGACGGTACCGGCGCTGGAGTATCAGCGTCGGATGAGCGTAAGGTGTGTCTCCAACAGCACGACTAAGAACTGTGAGGTGATCATGAGGTGAGTTTTGTAGGAAGGTAAGGGTATTTGAGGCGCGAAGGCGGATTTGATGGACAAGGGGTGGAATGTGGAGAAGACGGCAAATGTCGTAGTTGGAGACATAACGCGGAGCGTTTAATATGATCCTGAGTGATTTGCTTTGCACTATTTGGACCTGGAGTACGTGAGTGTCAGCAGCTAGTCCCCATAGTTCGCATCCATATAGCAGGAGTGACAGGACACAGGACGTCCAGATAAGCAACTTGGATTGTATCGAAAGGCCGGGGCTCTTCAACAGAGGGTAGAGTTTGTGTATCATTCCGTAAGCCTTGTGGCAGGCGCCATCAACGTGGGGTTTCCACGTGAGGCGGCTGTCGAAGGTGAGACCTAGGTAGGTTACTGTCTGTGACCAAGGAATGTGTCGGCCTTCGAGTTCCACCAGGCGAGCTGGCGGAGTTCGTTTGTTTGTAAAGAGGATGGCCTGTGTCTTGTCTGCGTTAATTTTTATTTTCCATATATTGCTCCATTGAGTGATCTGTTCTAGGTGGCGTGTTAGGTTCAGAGCGATAAACTGGAGGTTACGGTGTGAAGTGAAGACGGCAGTATCGTCAGCATAGAGGGCCAGATGGTTGGGGACACGGGAGGGGATATCGTTAGTGTAAATAGCGTACAAAATCGGGGAGAGGAGAGACCCCTGGGGCACACCAGCTTCCACGGCCCGGATTGAGCTTCGGCTTCGGCCTTGCATGACATAAAATGTGCGCCCAGTTAAGAAGCGTCGGAGAATGTGAATGATGTGGAGAGGGCAACCATATTCGTCAAGCTTATATAGTAAGCCCTCGTGCCACACTCGGTCAAATGCTTTTTCAATGTCTAGTAAGACCATGCCTGTGCTTTGTCGCTCCAGTTGCGCTCTGCGGATGGTGTCGTGGAGGCGGATGAGTTGGTGGACCGTGCCATGGCCCACCCGAAACCCAAACTGTTGGGGAATGAGGGTAGAATGAGAATCAAGGAAGGATTGAAGGTGGGAGAGGATGATGCGTTCTAGAATCTTGCCGAGGAAGTTGAGGAGGGAGATGGGACGGTAGTTCTGTGGGAAGAGTGGATCTTTGTGAGGTTTCGGGAGGGCAATGACACGGGCCAGTTTCCATACGGGAGGGAAGTAGTTGTAGGAAAGGCAGCTATTGTAAAGATTAACCAGGTACGAAAGCGCAACTGGAGAGAGGTGATGAAGAAGGGTCGGCCGGATACCGTCGGGGCCGGGGGCCTTTCGGGCTGGAATACTACTAATGTAAGTCGCCACCACCGGGAGAGTGACCGGTGGAAAGGTGGTGTCTGTACGACGGCGAAGAAGCTGACGGACCCGACGATGAACGCGGGTCTCGTGGGCGTCAGCCTCGTCGTCGTCGACTTCGTTGAGGCGAAATTGCCGCTCAAGGCTGTGTGCGAGGGCCTCCGCCTTGTCCTGAGGCGAGTAAACCAGGCCTTGGGGACCATGGAGGGGCTGAGAAGGAGGGGGAGTGGTTGTAGTCTCCTTGACTATGCGCCACAGTCGGTCAGGACGGTCTGCGGCCTCTCGAAGGCGTTGGTTCCATGCCTGATCATGGACCTCTTGTAAGCGTACCCGAAGCTCTTGAGCCAGTGACTTCCAAATTTGCTTGTCGATTGGGTCGCGGAGGCGTTGCCACCGGCGACGAAATCGACGTTTGGTACGAATTAGTTCCTGGACGTCTGGCGGAAGGTCCAGGCGACGAGGAGGCTGGAGGACTCGTCGGGAAGAGGTGCGGTAGCATTCGGTGAGGATTTTTGCAAAACGGTCCGCCGACGGATCGATGTGGCTGCGGCGGGTAATGGGCGGAAGCTCATGGACATGAAGGTCAACAAGTTGTTGGTAGCGCTCCCAGTCTGTGTTGATAACGTAAGCCGGACGGAGCTGGTCTTGTGGGCGAGCGTCTAGGAATTCGAGGGTCACCGGATTGTGGTCGGAATCAAGTTCCGAAATCACAGAGATCCGGTGGACCCACGGAATGTCCCGCGCCAGGAAAATGTCGAGGATGTCAGGACGGTAAAGACCGGTTTTGTGATAGTGTGTGGGAGAGTCTGGTGCAATAACACGGATAGCGGCGTTCAGTTCTAGGTACTGGAATAGCCGACGTCCATTTGCATTTGTGGAACGGCATCCCCACGTCCCGTGCTTGGAATTGAAGTCCCCTCCCACGAGGACCTTGGGGCCCAGGTGGAAGAGGATATCCAAGTCGGCCGGGAGTATAGCTCGAGCGGGGGAGTTGTAAGCTGCGGCAAGAGTCAACGACTGTCCATATAGCTGTATATCTATAGCTGTGGCCTCCAGGTGTTGTAGTTGCGGTATCTGTCGAAGTCTGTGCGTATGGCACTGTTTGACTAGGACAAGAGTACCTCCATGTGGCCGATCCGCGCGGTCGGATCGGTATGCGTAATAATTAGGAACGGAAAACTGTTGATGTGGTTTTAAGTGCGTTTCGCAAATAAGGGCAATGTCGATCCCCCTGTCATCGAGAAAGCCCTCAAGAGAATGGCGTTGGCGGAGAACACCATCGGCGTTCCAACTGAATATACGAAATGGGCGGTGTAGATTACGGTCCATCTGAGAAGTAAGAGATGAAGGCAGACAGAATTATCATTAATTTACTGAACGGATCAGAAGCTGAGTTGAGTTGTTGGATAGTTGAACGGAATGTAGAAATGATTTTGCGGATGTTGAATTGCTGCAGTAAGGCAGCAAGATCTGCAAGATGGTTTGAAAATGGGAAGGAGAAGGTAGGGGGCGGGGGTGTAGAAGGTTCTGGGGATGGGTTTGTTTTTCCCCAAGCAGAGTGGGAAGCTGTCTCTGGGCGTGAAGCTGGACGACGCGGAGGCAAGGGCCCCGGGCCGGCAGCAGAGGAAGAAGGTGAGGGAGGGGCACGACGTGCTCGCAGGTTTGGAAAGTTGGTAGTATCAGCTGGTGGAGCAGCTGGCGTCGAAGGCGCCGAGGCTGCCGGAGTGGAAGAACTGCGAGAGTTCGCTAGTGCTTTTTGATATGCAGAGCATTTACGATAATTAGCTGGGTGAGCCTGACCGCAATTACAGCATTTGGGCGGTTCATTAGTCTTCTTTTGGCAGAGTCGGGTGAGATGGTCTCCGGCACACTTGACGCAACGCGGCAGACGGCCGCAGTTGCGGGAGCCGTGACCAAAACGCTGGCAATTAAAGCATTGTGTCAGGCCAGATTCATTTCGGTAGGATTCTACATCCACTTTCATGTGCAGGAGGAATTTAATTTTGTAGACGTCGTAGACATTCGGTGTACAATGCAGTACAGCGACGAATAGAGGCCACTTGACGTCGGTCAGTTTTCCCTGTGCGTCTGGCACTTGCTGGTGCATAACAGCGACAGATTGCACAGTGAAGCCCAGCTCCTCCAGCGCTTCCTTAACGTCAGCGGGAGGGGTGGTGGGCTCAAGGTGCCTGACGACGACCTTCAAAATTTTGAAAGGGTCGAGATCATATGTGTGGTACTGAATGGCACGAGTCTTGAGATAATCGATCATGTATCGATAATCTGATGGGTGTTCAAACTCGTAACGGATATTACCTCTTTTATATTGGCAGGAAAAGGAACCCTTCAGGTGCCCCTTCAGTTCCCTGACGCGATCGAGGTAGTTGACCGTGTCGTGAACTATAATAGGTGGCACCTTGGGGGCCTTGACAGGAGTAGGAGTCGGCATATTGTCTGGAATGTCTTGGTCAGCTGGTGTGACATCATCTAAACTTTCAAATCTGTTCGACGTTGGAACTGTGACCTCGTAGTCAGTCGCCATGTCGACCAGACTGGAGTCGGTCGCCGCATGGGAAGCGGAGGCGTCCTGAGGCGAAACAGGGTCCTGACGGTCGGTTGATTGCTTCTTCCTGTCAGGCGCCCTGGATTCAGCTGATTCAGAGTCGGTATGCGAAGGGGGATGCGCATGCTTACGTGAAGCATGCGAGTATGGAGCATCCCGCGCCTTCGTGGATTTCGTCGATTTTCGACGCGTTACAGGCGGTGCAGCGTCAGCGGAGCCGGGTGTAGGGGCGGCCAGGACGGCATCGTTGTCACCGTTAGGTATCCCGCCGGAGCCTGGCCCCACGCTACTCGGCCCTGGGCCGGATGAACCCAGCTCAACGCTGTCCTGCTGCATCTGATCGGTCGCCTGATTGACTTGTTCTGACGTAAACTGAATTGTAGGATCCGACAGCCGACGGTGGACTGATCGAGAGATAGGCAGACAAGACTCTGATGAATACGACAGCAATTCGGCGCATGACATGATATTCTTGCCAGACGAGGGAAACAGGCCTCGAGAACCGGCTGAAGAACTGGCCATCGTGGCCTTTGACTCCGCCGCGAACGACGAAATCAACGCGCGCGACGACCAACACCAACGCAGAAAATAACCGCTCCGACTGAAAGACGACGCGGCAAAACGTAGAAAAAGAACGTTCGACTAACGCCGAATACACAGAATCGCGCGGAAAACACACTAAACTATCGCGACGGCAGCAACACCAGTAGCAAGCGCTCCGCTCTAGTCAGCGTCTCCCCACACAGTGGCACCCGCCGCCAGCCGCCGCCGCACCTTTACCAGCTCGCCCTGTTGCGGCCGCCGACCAATGGGGCGCGCGCGCAACCGGCCGCCGCACCCGAGCCCATAAAGCACCCCCACCCCTGCTGCGCCGGCACGCACTCCGCTGCTCGACTCGCTGCCGCTCGCACCGGTCGTTTTCGTTTCCGTTTCGTGTGCACCGTCGCTAGCCCAATCGCCATGTCCGGACGCGGAAAGGGAGGCAAAGTCAAGGGCAAGTCAAAGTCCCGCTCAAGCAGGGCTGGGCTCCAGTTCCCGGTCGGCAGAATCCACCGCCTCCTGCGCAAGGGAAACTACGCAGAGCGCGTCGGCGCCGGGGCGCCCGTCTACCTCGCCGCCGTCATGGAGTACCTCGCGGCTGAGGTGCTCGAGCTGGCCGGAAACGCGGCCCGCGACAACAAGAAGACGCGCATCATCCCGCGCCACCTGCAGCTTGCCATCCGCAACGACGAGGAGCTCAACAAGCTCCTGTCGGGCGTCACCATCGCACAGGGTGGTGTCCTGCCCAACATCCAGGCCGTCCTGCTGCCAAAGAAGACCGAGAAGAAGGCCTAAAGGAGGCCAGGCAATCGCAGCGCCGCGTGCTCCCCTGCACGCAACGCGCTTTGCCGGCTCGGCTCGGCCCACAACAATCGGCCCTTTTCAGGGCCACCACACAAACCTACGTCCAAAGCAAAATTTCAGTCGTCCTCGCCGCACCTTGTTTTGTTTTTAACTTTGCACTTTCACAGCACAGCCGCCGCCGGCGCACGTCCGCCATCTTGTCGTCCACACAGCCCGTGTGGCCCAACACACACACACACACACATTTTGCACGGTCGCAGTCGCCTTCCAAACGACAACGGCAGCAATAATGACCATTGTTAAAGGGAGGCGTGTCGACACACCGCCCTCCACTCCCGCGCGCCGCAACGGCCGTCGACACGAACGAAACAGCTGATCCGGCCGCCTATGCCCACACGCCTAACACACAGAGCCAAACCACGCAAGCAAATAATCACCGCCTCTCGCACAACAACACACAGCCCGCCATCTCCATCGCGATCGATACAAAGACACACAATAACAAACACAAACGAAGCAGCTCCACTCTCACACACACACAGCCAGCCAGCCACATGACACGTTTCCTTTCCTTCTCCCCTCCCAGCCACATCACGTCGCTCAAACGGAAAGAAACAAACAACACAGCGCACACACGCAGCAACAACAACACAGACTCTTTCGCACTTTTCAACTTCCGAACAGTGTGGTGGCCCTGAAAAGGGCCGTTTTCTAGTCTCTCCCACCCACAAGCACGGCCGCGGGAAGGCCAGCGCCCGCTGCGACGCAGCCTAACCGCCGAAACCGTACAGGGTGCGCCCCTGCCTCTTCAGGGCGTACACCACGTCCATGGCCGTCACAGTCTTGCGCTTGGCGTGCTCAGTGTACGTCACCGCGTCGCGGATCACGTTCTCCAGGAACACCTTCAGCACCCCGCGGGTCTCCTCGTAGATCAGACCAGAGATGCGCTTCACGCCGCCCCTGCGAGCCAGGCGGCGGATGGCGGGCTTCGTGATGCCCTGGATGTTGTCGCGCAACACCTTGCGGTGCCGCTTGGCGCCACCCTTGCCGAGCCCCTTTCCTCCCTTGCCGCGGCCTGTCATCCTTCCTTCCTCGGGCAAAGCAAAACGTGCACAAACAGCAGCTGCAGCGGCTGGCGAGTCGGCTACGGTCTGCGCCCAGCGCGCCCGCCGCCCCCCTATATAGACTCTGGCCCGCCCTCCCCCCACCACGCGCAACCGAGGGCATATAAGCGCAGCACGGAGGCCCCCACCACCGACCCCACCCAAGTAGCAGAAGCCTTCAAAACCATCCTAGAAGACACCCACAAATTCCCACAGGACCCCCTATTTATCGAACCATTCCACCACACAGTCACCACAGAACTCCCCCTTCTACTCGTCTCCCCCACCGCCCCCACAGAAGAAGACATTAAACTGCAGAATGTAATTACCGAAAGCGAAATTAAGAAGGCCATCTTCTCTGGCAGAAACTCAGCCCCTGGCGAAAACGGGATACAGCGTCTACACCTCCGTAACTCCCCCCTCAACACCATCATCCCCCTCCTGTCCCTTCTATTCAACTTCTGCCTCTCCCACAATACCATCCCCACAGCGTGGAAATCCGCCAAAATCATCATGATCCCCAAACCAGGCAAACCCAAATCTGATCCTAAATCCTACCGCCCCATATCCCTCCTCGACGTCCTCCGGAAGACCTTTGAAAGAATAATTACAGACAGACTCTCGCACTTTACTGACAAACTCCAACTCATTCCTCACCTCCAGTCTGGCTTCCGAAAACTCCATTCCACCAATGATCCCCTCCTCAGACTCACATCAGACATAACAAGACATCAGAACCTTGGACAGTGCACGCTCGCTGTCTTTCTGGACATCGAACGGGCATTCGACAAAATCTGGCATGACGGACTTCTATATAAGCTGCTTAAGACAGGCTTCCCACCGCAGACAGTACGACTAATCCAAACCCTATTAAACGACAGACGCTGCCAAATCCACGTCAACCAAGCCACCTCGGCCCCCTTCCGCCCCGAAGCAGGAGTAGCTCAGGGTGGGATTATCTCCCCCCTGCTCTACTCCCTTTACACCATCGACATCCCCACCCCGACAAGAACTAACGAACAACTCCAATTATACGCAGACGACACAGCATACTGGAATTCTGGTCCCTCGACAAACACCATCAACAACCAGACAGCGACCTACCTGACAAAACTAGAAGACTGGATGCGACAATGGCGCATCAAACCCAACCCCACCAAAACCCAACTCATCCTATTCAAACACCGCAACATCCCCAAAAAGACAAACCAAAATCCCGACCACATCTCCCTCACGCTGTGGGGCACCCAGCTCCTCCCCTCTCCCAATGCAAAATACCTGGGCGTCCACCTCGACAAGTATCTCAACCTGAACAACCATATTAAGGAGACCCTCAGCAAAGTACGTCAACGACAACAACTCATACGACGTGTTCAAGGAAAATTTACAGGCTGCAGTGACAGGACAGCCGTAAACACCTACAAAACGTTCGTCCGCCCACTGTTTGAATATGCAGCAGCGCCTCTCGCCTGCATCTCCAAAACACAAGCTGAAAGAATCTTCCGCACCGAGAGACGAATACTACGCAGCATCCTTCGCCTCCCACCCTCCACCCCCAGACAAGAGGTCTTTGAGGAAGCTAAAGTCACCCCCGTTCAAACAAGGCTAGCCATCCTGAGAGCCCGCTATGGTAAAACCATCCTCACCTCCCGTCCTGACCTACACACAATATACACACACAGAACCAGACACAGAAACAAACCAAAACACAAATACACCTACCCACCAAGAACAATCATAAACAACACCCTCCACATCTTTCCTGACACAATACACCAACACGAACACGCAAGACAATTACACATACAGAATAACGACACTCCCACCCCCTCCCACCTCCAGGCACTGAACCCCGACCGCCCGCCACCATAATCTCGACCTAATCGATTGCAACAAAACGTTCAAGTGCAACAAAATGGCACATAAATCCGCCTCCACTGTCACCCCTCTCTCCATTTCTAATTCTATTTCTACCACCTTTGCTTGAAAATTTGTAAATAGTTCTTAAGATAACAAAACATTTATATATGATCAAACCATATTTTAAGAAAATTGTAATTAGTATGTAATTTAGCAATAAGTACAAAATAAATAAAGAAAACCAAAATGTAATACCCTCATCTCTGGCCCCAATAGAGCAACAAGCTCTCCAGCGGCCCATCCGCCTCCCTTTAGGAGCGGAAATGAATAGTTTAAAAAAACCCACCGCTACAGGCCGGGCACCGTCGCCCTGCGAGAAATCAGGCGCTACCAGAAGAGCACAGAGCTGCTCATCCGCAAGCTGCCATTCCAGCGCCTAGTGCGCGAGATCGCCCAGGACTTCAAGACCGACCTGCGCTTCCAGAGCTCCGCAGTCATGGCCCTGCAGGAGGCCAGCGAGGCCTACCTCGTCGGCCTCTTCGAAGACACCAACCTGTGCGCAATCCACGCCAAGCGCGTCACCATCATGCCCAAGGACATCCAGCTCGCGCGCCGCATCCGCGGCGAGCGCGCCTAAACCGCGCCGCGGCACCGCACCGCACCGCACCGCACAAACAAAAACGGCCCTTTTCAGGGCCACTAACATCTCTCCGTCGCGAGCAAACTTTGTCGGTCGCCTGCCTCTCGCCCCGCAACCCAAAAACAAAAACCACCACTTCCCGTCCGTCCGCCACACCCGCTCACTCTGCCTGCCTGCTAGCAGCGCGCAACAATCACACATCATCCCTCCCCGGCGCTCAAAGCGCACAATACCCAACGGCCGACGTCACACCGCACGGGTGGCTGGCCGGCCGCCGCTTTCGTTTCGAAAACAAAAAAACCCGCACTCCAACTCCGACGGCCAACGGCCAGGCAGGCGCGCTCGCTCGCTCTACACGCCACCGAAATCCCCCGCCGACTCCTTCCACATCTCAACGTGCCCCCCGTTGCAAAACATAACACACACACACAAAGAAACAAAACAAAGACCAGACACGACTCGACAAGACAGACATCCGAGAAGAACGAACGCAGGCAAGCCAACCAACGTATTCAAACAAAACAACGTGACAGAAAACCACAACCGTCGGCCGCCGCCACAAACACGGCGACAATCAACCACGACAACAACAACAACAACAACAACACCGCTTACCGCTACCGCCGCCCACACCCGCCACCGACCCCCGCAATCCAACCACCACGGCACGCAAACAGCATCCCCACGGGCATACAGAAACGCCAGACAGACAGACACCCACACCAGACGCTACACGACAATCAAAACCTTCCCCGACGTGCTTTGATGGCCCTGAGAAGGGCCGTTTTGGGCCGCGCGTCTCTTGCGCGCCACTAGACGACGACGGGGGGTGGGGACGACGGAGTCAAGCGCCAAACCCTTCCTTTCTCCCATCTCTTTCTCCTCTACTCTACTTCTTCTTCTTGGGCGAAGCCTTCGCCTTAGACGGCGTCGTCGCCTTCTTCGGGCGCGGCGCCTTCGGCTTCTTCGTCGGAACCTTGGCGGCCTTCTTCGCCTTCGACGGCGACTTGGCCTTGGCCGGCTTGGCCGCAGCCGCCTTCTTCGCACCCGCGGGAGCGGCCGACGCCGCAGACGCCTTCTTGGCGGCGCCCGCCTTCCGACCGGTCGCCGCCTTCACGCCACCAGCCTTCTTTGCGCCGGCCGCACGGGCGCCCTTCTTCTCCTTGCTGGCCGGAGCGGCGCGCTTCTTCTTGGCACCGCCAGCACGAGCCTTGCCGCCCTCGGCCGCCCCCCCGCCGCCGGCGCCGGCAAGCTTGAACGAGCCGGACGCGCCCTTCCCCTTCGTCTGCACCAGCTCGCCCGCCACGACGGCCGACTTGAGGTACTTCTTGATAAACGGCGCCAGCTTCTCCGCGTCCAGCTTGTAGTGCGCGGCTATGTACTTCTTGATCGCCTGCAGCGACGACCCGCCGCGCTCCTTCAGACTCTTGATGGCGGCCGTCACCATCTCAGAGGTGCGCGGGTGCGCAGGCTTGGCGCGCGGCTTCTTCGCAGACGACGCAGACTTGGCCTTCTTCGTAGTGCCGGTGGCGGCGGGTGCCGCAGCAGTCTCGTTCGTAGCCGCCTGATCTGCCATTTCGACGACGCGCGTAACACACAGCGAGAGCGAGAGCGAGCGGGACGGCAGGCAGGCACGCAAGCACAGCACAGCAGCAGAGCAGAGAATCACAAGGCCCAGCCAGTGTCGCGGGCGGGCGCGGACGGCCGAGAGAGCGGCCGCCACTCTGCGCGCCGCCGCGCCGCGCCTCCCGCGCTTGCTACCGCCCAACGTCCGACAGCCTGTGCGGAGCAGCCCCAAACCTGCGCCACAACCGCCCGCGCCTTTCAAACCACCGAGGATGGGGCTACACACAGCCACACCACAGTCGCCAACCAGTCGCCACGGCAGCGCCGCAAACCACGGCCAAACTGCAGCTACCGCGCGCTACAGCCTGGGTCGGCCCGCCGAGAATCGCCGCCCCCGCCCAAATGCCGCCCCCACAGCCCCAGCCGACGACCCGCCACAATGGCCAAACCTTCGGCAAAACTCCCACACCGTCGCCGCGGCAGCCCGGCCAGCGCGGCCGGCGCCACAGCCACACAAGCCGAGGCGTGCGGCGATGACGGCCGTGCAAACGCGCCTCCGCCGCCCCATCGCCTTCCGTCGCCCTCCCGCCGTTTCCCGATCGGCCCGCAGCCGTCGGGCCACATCGCGCGCCGTCCTCCTCCTCTCGCCCGCCAACATTCACAGCCGTTTCTTCAACAATTGCCCGCCGCAAACGGACGCCGCCTGCGCAACAGGCGCCGCCGCCCCTCGCCGCTTCCGACCCAACCCCTCGACCGAGGCAAACCGCAATCCGAATCTACAGACCAACCCAATCTGCCGTCAGCACACACGACAGCCGACCTTACACGTTACGCGTTACACATTACGTTTACACGTCTAGGTTAGGTTAGGTTAGGTTAGGTTAGGTGGACGTGGGTTAGGTTAAGGGGACTTGGGTTAGGTTAAGCGTCAAACTTAGGTTAAGCATTCAAACACGTCAGGCGTCACAGGCTAGGTTAGGTTAGGTTACACGTTAGGTTAAGGGGTCAGTGCTAGGTTAAGAAGCGTCAAACGTAGGTTAAAAAAAAAAAAAAAAAAGCGTTCAAACGTGAGGCGTGAGCCGGACAGCTTACCTTACGTAGACGTTAGGGGCTCACAGGCTGAGCTCACCTCGCCACACCACGGGTTAGGTTCGGTTCGCTCGGCTCAGCGTAAAGCGCCGAGGTCAGGGTTACGTTCGTTCACCTTCGGGCGCCACACTTTCGGTTGAAAGGTCGCGACGGGACGACGTCGGCAGGCACGCCGCAAACGAACAAAAACGTACAGACGACGTCGAAAACCGCCGACAGACGGGGGAGCAGCACGACCACGACCAGATACCGAGCGCGAACCAGACACACGCGAACCACCCCCACCGGCCAAAGGGCACCACACAACAACCCAGAGCACCACGTGTCGACACCAGAGCAACCCGCCGCTCACGCGACATGGCTGGCACCGAAGGGCAACCGCCCGCAACTGCGCTTTCCGCGCCGGCCCGGATGCACGTCGTGCTACAACAACACCACTACCGTACACAGCCGCTGTTCACAACATCACTATCATGCGCGCCCGCGGCTCGCCGCCGTCGCAGCCGCAGCCCCAACGCCAGCACTTTTGCACCACCATTCACACGCACCGCAACACAGCTCGCCGACACAGCCGAACAAAACAAACACCACACAACAACAGCAACAACGCCGCCGCCTCTACTTGTGCCGGCGACCCACCCCGCCGATGGCGCACCTTTCGCCAGCCGGCAATCGACACACACGCACCCACCCACCCACCCGGGGCCCAGTGCAAAACACAAAAAAAACACACAAAAACAAAACAACACAAACGACACGGGAAGCGCACACCGCCACTTCGCGCGCACGCCACCAACCAGTCGTCGTCTCAAAATAACAAACACAAACAAAATAAACTAACAACTAGGGCAACACAAAACAAAAACGCCTCGCACGAACCGCCCACAAAAAGGACAAGCACACGCACAGCCTCTGCTGACGACCACGACGCAGCGGCACGCTGCTCCTGTCCCGCGCCCCGCGCCCCACTCGATTCACAACTCACGCGACACCGTCAACGACGGGCTCGCTTCCCGCAACCTACCACCTTTCCGCCACGACGCACAGCCCCAGCCCCACCCGACGACGCCCGTGGCAACGACTGCACTTCCACCACCGCCTCCCCCTTCCCCCCCAAAACACACACACACACACACAGCCAGCCAAAAACGCACTCGCGACCCACACATGCACGTGCATCGGCACACGCCAACCAGTCAACGTCGACAACCACACGCAAGGCTCGAAACGAAACCGGCGTCCTTCCACGTTGCCATCAAGCTACGCGACACAAGACACAAGGAACCAACACAACAGCCGGCCCCACTAATTCCCACTCTCACGCCGCAAAAAGCACACCGAAACCGCCAAACGCACGCACATTCCCCTTCGCACTGACACCGACCGGCTCGCTACCACACACCTCTCGGCAGCCGTTTCACGCCAATTCGCCACACCGCCCACACAGTCGACAAGCGCCCGCCCTGTACGGCACACGCAACGACGCAGCGCAGCAAAGGGCGCCCGCAACACATACCTCTCCTCCCTCTCTCTCTCCGCCGCCCGACGCGCCAACCGCCACACCACACCGCCAGCCACTCGCAAATTGTGCACTGCCACCAGCCACACGTCCAACACGCCGCGCCGCCTCCGGCCACCCGCCAGGGGGCGCTCACGTCCGCGACAACAGCGCGGCCCGCCGGGCCGGGCCGAACCGAACCGAACCGGGCCGCCGCTGCTCTGCACTCGGCACGGCCACACCCTGCTGCAGACCGGGCTCGTCTCTCTGTACGCGTCTGCCTGCGCATCAACACAACAACGACCTTTTTTTTTTTTTTTCTCCCTCTCTACCGCCACCCCTTCTTCTCGCGTTTTTACTCGTTGTTGCAGCAGCGGCGCACACCTACACATCCACAGCCCCAGCCGAGCCGGCCTCACCTCAGGGCCCGCCGCCAGCGTCTCCTCCTCGGGCACAGGTGCGGTGCTGTGGCCGCCCATCCAACCGCATTGCTGGCCGTCCAGCCGCCAGGCGTTCCCACTGCCGCGAGCCACGCCGCGCACCGACCCTGCTGCAGAAAACGAAGCATAGCCAGAGACCGACCGGTACACAAAGCAAGCCGTCGCCTCGCCTCTTGTCCTTCCTGCCTTCCTTCCGCCCCCGCCCTTCTCACACCACCGCCTCTCCACTTTCGCCCCCCCCCCCCTCCTTTTTTTTGTTTTTTTTGTTTTCTTCTTTCTTTCTTTCTTTGGCCCTCTCTCCTTCCAGCCATGGCGGTTACGGCACCGCCTGCAGCGGCAGATTTTTTGCGCCCACAAGCCTACTCCTACCACCATTAACCTTGCCCTGCCCTGCCCATCAACGTCGCAGTCGAACCGACGCTTGCCAACACACTGCCCACGTTCCTTTCTCTTTTCGGCCTACGCCCATTACGCGCCGCCGCCACAGCACCTTCCCTTCCCACAACACACCGACGTCACCACACGCACCCAAAACAGGGGCCACGACCGTGTTCCTCGCCCACTCCCATCCCGCACGGTACGCACATTCCCAACTACTACCGCGCACCCTCCCTTTCCAATCTGTGTGTCTCTCTGTGTCTGTGTCCTGTCCGCGCGTGACGCCTCTCAACATCCGCCGTCCCCCGTCCCGTTTTCGCCCCCATGCCGTCGTCGCGCCGCCCCTGTCCGCCCCGCACCACACCATACACCGCTGCTTGTCCCGGCCGTTGCCACCAAAGGCGCCCACCGCAAACGCGCCACGCCGCAGCCCCCGTGCGTCTCGCGCTCGCTTGCATCTCCGTGCCGGCGCTGCCTCTCTTCCCGCTCGCACTCGACCTCGACAACACAGTCTTTGGCTCCGCCACTGCGTGTTCCGGTGGTACGCACGCTGCAACACCTACGTATTCATTACCAGAGCGATGGCGAGGCATGACAGCATCTCTGTCTGACCAGAGAGTTATTTATCGTTGCTAGTCGGCGCTTGGACCGCGCCAGACGACAGTAGTGGCACGCACCGGGTCGCCAGGAACAGTTGTTATATATATTGTAGCGCGAGTCGGGAGAGGTAGTAGTCGGTCGACAGTAGTAGCGGGTGGACGGTTGTACTGAGCGGGCGTCGGCGGCGTGCTCTGCTCGTCTCGCGACTCTGGTCACGGTTCGGGACGATGTATAGTATATTGTGTTATAATCAAAAGGTAGTGTGAAGCTGCATTGCGCAAATCTGATAACGTATGTTCATTGTACTTATTTTGTTCAACAACAAACAAAAGCCCCACTATTACTTTTTTCTAAAGTAACTCTTGTCTTTTAACGAAAAACATTCACTTTTTAAAGACTACTTCCTATGGCATTTCCCTCCAAGGAGTGCAATTCATTACCAGCCAGCACTCATTCATTGCACACAGCTGTGTAAGGGGTATCTACAATTGAGGGGCGGATATAAATGCAATTTTTTTTTTTTTTTTTTTTTTTTTGTTTTTTGTGTGTGTTGTAACCTCCCCGCAAATTTTAAACTAATGGACAATGTTATTTACGGACGCTAATGGACATTGCGCTAATTGTAACCTCGCCCACAATGAGAGGTATTGAAAATGGCAACAAAAATGTGAAATTCGCAATCTGACTCAAATATAAATTCTTCACAACATTTAAAGTCCGTTCAGCGACAGGAAACTTCAATTAAACCGAAATATCGGTCTTTGGCCCTGTGCAAAACAATCAGAATTTAAAGTCTTACCTCAGAATAAATGGATGTCACATTTCTGCTCTTGTTGTTGCGCAGCGCTTGGAGGAACTGCATTGCAAATAATAATATTCTCTTTTTTTTGTGATTTTAGTGACATTTTTCTTCAAAGAAGTGGAATGAAATGTGAAGTGCAACGAACTCTTTAGTTCAATAAAAAAATTAAATGTTTGAAAAATGCTTTTGAAATAGAAATTATTATTGGGGAACTTGTTGGAGAATAATTACAATAAATAAAATTCTTCATTATCTAATGATTATATTAATTGACAGTATACCTTATTCACCATCTTGACCAGTGTTGCCGACCGCCTACATCACACAACCGCACTCGGCTGCTACTACTGACCGACCGCTCTGCATGACGACTATTAGCGTACTGCACGCGACGACTACTGACAGAGTACAGCCCTCAACTAGACAGAGCTACAGACTCGCAACGACTGACTGACTGACTGACTGACTGACTGAGAACCGCTCGCAACACTCGCGCGGTCCAGCGCAAACTCTCTGGTCACAGATGCTACAATGTCTCGCCATCGCTGCTATGTTACATTACATACGTGTTTCAGTGTCTTTTTCATTGGGGTAACGATCTTTGGCTCTTTTTATTCTGAATACAGGGCCAAAGGTCAACGCTGCTGCCCTTATACAATTTATCACGTTTCATTATGTCTGTTGCAATGTTACATACGGTTCATTCTTTCATTAATCTTATCGTTGGGTTTGTTTTGTAGGGACGTTAACATTCTTCTGGCACATTTTTATTATCATCGGACTCTCTGCTATTTGTGCAGGGAGGTTATACCTGGGTCCATTTCCATTTCCATTTACATTTTAATATTGATAGACGTTTTGTGTTCTTTTTTGTTTCTTGTTGTTTTTCCTTCTTTTTTTTTTGTTGTTTTTTTTTTTTTTTGTTGTTTTGTTTTTCCCGCTCTCACCACCACCGCCGCATCACGCCTTCCGTTTTCTTGGTTTCTTTTCTGTTCTTCAACTGCTTCAACATCACCGCGCCCCATTTCCACACCACAGCCATCAGCCTCCAAGACGGGCAGGCGCAGTGTGCCATTTCCGGCGCACAAGCACACCCGTACGGTACTCTCCTCGCCCCCACGCCACCAACAACACAGCGACCACGCGGCTTTCAGGCACGGCACGGCACCGGCGAAATGCGCCGCCCCCGCCCCTCCGCGCATATCCGTCCGTCTCGCCACGTTCACTGACAGCCGCGTCTGCGGCTACACCACGACAACCACAACACAACACCGCTCCCCTCCCTGGCAACTCATTGTTTTTCTCCTCCTCTTTTGCACAAACCACAACGCCGAGCACAGGCGCAAGCCACCCACACCGCGCCCCTCCCCGTCCCGTCTTTGGCCGCCGCTCCTCGTTTGCCCCCTCCCATCTCCCGAAATGCCATGCCAGCAGCGTTACGCATGCCCCTCCCCTGTCCACACAACACTACCGCCAAACGAACAGCCTTCCGGGCCACATGCAGGGCACGCCCACCTCCAAACACTGCCAATTCACGGACGCACGCACACACACACACACACACTCACTTTCTCGACACCTTTCTGTACGGAGGGTGCGTCATCTCGACCGTGACAGAGTGACGGCAACTATCGACGATCCATTTCCCCCCACTGGTACAACATGTCCACCAACACCTACATACATCATTCAAGTACACAGACAATAGCATACACACAATGGGAGGGCACACGAACATGGACGGCACGGCACTGTCATACACTCTTCCTCAGAACCATATCAACAAACGTTACGTACATCCGGGAAAGCGAAAGCGAAAGCAAAAGCAAAAGCAAAAGCAAAAGCAAAGGCAAAAGCCCAATGCAGCCGTCAAAGGTAACGTTCACCACGGCAGACACTTGCAGCCGCGCCGCCGTTAAACGCATTTCAGTGCGGCTCCAATACGCCTCCGACGCGGGAACGTTCCGTTGCTCTACGAATGCGTTTCTCCCCTTTTTCCCTTCCTCTCTCTTTTGCCCCCCCTCTGTCCTTTCCTCCTTGCACTCTTGCCTCATTCCTCACGTTCTGCCCAGACATTCGACCGATCAAAGTCAACCTTTCGTTACCGTTCTCAGCGCGACGGTGTACAACAGTATGACGGGTGTGCCCAAGACTTCGGTTCAGTTGCGTGACGCCGGTCTATCGCGCCGATCGACAGTTACTCAGGGGGCGACGGATCGGACCACGTCACCGACACACAAAACACTTTCAAACAAACAAATACATACATACCGGATGGACACAGACAAACACGTGTACAGACATTCGCCAAACAAACGACCGCCGCCGCCGTCGTCGTCGTCTAGCGTCGCGCTTACTGTACTGCACTGGACACGCGTGCATCTTGAATGACGACATCGGTGTGCGTGCGTCGTACGCAATCAGTCAGACACGGCTATCAAAAATCAGAGTCGAATGGTACATCATCGTGCGTGTCGCCGTACACGTACAGTACAATACAACAACAATGCGTCTTAATGGCACGTTCATTTCAACGTCACTCACACACCTCCACGCTGCAGTTGCGTCGCACCATTGTCAAACTCGGCGTACGGCAAAGGGAATAGTGGGCGGCAAAAACAACCAAACAAAAACATTTCACATTTCACCCTCGCCATGTATGATGTGCAAAAAAACAAACCCGCAAACGGCCGTCGTTACGGCGACACAAAAGTCGCCGATCGCACTGTCCCCCCTCGCAGACAGGTAACACACACACACACACCCCAACACCAATGGGTCAAAACCACTCCAACGAGGCGTGCCACCATTCCACGCCACGGCGACCAACCTCGTGGCCGTACCCCGCAACACGCTTTGACGCGCCCACAATCAAAATGCACACATACATCACAGCCGTCCACACAAACAACAACAACAATTCCGCCCTTCCCGCAAAAGGCAAGTTGGTGGCCCTGAAAAGGGCCGTTTTGCCGCTCTCGCAACGGAGGAGCCTTCTCCATCCTTCCATTCCAGAGCCACCTCCTTACTTGGAGCTCGTGTACTTTGTCACCGCCTTCGTGCCCTCGCTCACGGCGTGCTTGGCCAGCTCGCCAGGCAGCAACAGCCGCACAGCGGTCTGGATCTCGCGGGACGTGATGGTCGAGCGCTTGTTGTAGTGCGCCAGGCGAGAAGCCTCGGCCGCAATGCGCTCGAAAATGTCGTTCACGAAGCTGTTCATGATGCTCATCGCCTTCGACGAGATGCCCGTGTCAGGGTGCACCTGCTTCAGCACCTTGTAGATGTAGATGGCATAGCTCTCCTTCCTCTTGCGCTTCTTCTTCTTGTCGCCCTTCGAAATGTTCTTCTGCGCCTTGCCAGCCTTCTTGGCGGCCTTCCCGCTAGTCTTGGGCGGCATCTCGAACGAACGTACGGCAGCAGCAACACCAGTAGCAAGCGCTCCGCTCTAGTCAGCGTCTCCCCACACAGTGTCACCCGCCGCCAGCCGCCGCCGCACCTTTACCAGCTCGCCCTGTTGCGGCCGCCGACCAATGGGGCGCGCGCGCAACCGGCCGCCGCACCCGAGCCCATAAAGCACCCCCACCCTAAGGCGTAGACGAGCACTCGCAGCAAATTGTTTATGTCCATGACGAGCGAATCTTCGGCTGCGATGGCAAGTTGCAGTGACGCCTTGGGGCCCCAGCAGCACGCTGCTGGCGGCAACGACGCCGTCTCTTTGTTTCCGCCGGCCGCTTTTCCGGTCGGCTCGAGCGCCTCAGCTGCCGCAGAGAATAGCTCTGCTCCCCCGAGCGTTAGGGAAACCACAGGTCAGGGCCTGGTCTCTGGCCAGTGTCCCGCGCCTGCTAACGTGATAGGACCAGTGTCAGCCGCCGGAAACCTAACGGTGTCGGCAACTAAGGCGGCGACTGGTAGCCCCACGGCAGCCATTGACTTTGGTTCCCTTACCTGCGTGCGACATGCAAACGGGCAGTACACGACTAAAAGGAGCTCATCTCTCCCACCTACCAGCGGTAGGATGTCCATGGCCACCCTGATGATCACCACAGGGCAGGCACAAGCGCTGGCACAGCACCTTACCCCCGCACAAAAAAGGCATCTCCCAGTCAGCATCCTCCCCAAGCCCTTACCTATAGCCCAACCCAAAAAGACCGCTCCCGCCCCTAAACCCTCTCCTCCCGAACAAACCAAGACGCCACACCCATCTGCCCCCTCCAAACGCATCAAAGACGTAGTGAAAAGTGCGAAAAAACACAGAACTACTGTCAGGCGCAAGCCAACAAAGAAAGCAATATCAATCCCACCACCCCCCGCCAAGACACGTACCCCCTCCCCCTCAGGGAGCGGAGACGAGGCAGACCGCCCCCTCGTCATCGACGAGTCCAGAGAGACAACCGACCCTCAAACACCCGGCACCGACGGGGATGGGTTTCAAAAAGCGCGGAAAACCGCCCGCCCACCCACCCCCCAGCAAGCGAGAGGCATTGCCTCTACTAGTAATAAGTTCTTGCCACTGTCCGACGAGGACGAAGCGGTACCCGGGAGCAGTGATGCGCCACAGCACACACACACACCTAGACACCGACTCCCCCCAATTATCGCAGAATTTGACAAAAACTACGAGGAGCTTCACTCCCTCGTCAGCAACTGCCTCGGAGAGAAGCAGTTCACAGCGAAGTCCGCCGGAGGGGACAAAATCAAACTTATGTTCAGAGAGCTGGACGATTACACCGCTGTGAAGGCCCTGCTCTCTGAACACAAAGTCCCCCATTACACCTTCCCCACAGCCAAACAACGTCTAATGAAGGTAGTACTAAGGGACTTACCCCGCAAAGTGGGCACTGACGCCATCAAGAAGGACCTGCAGAGGCAGGGCTTCGAAGTCAACAGCGTCACCCACATGAAGGAAGTCTACAGTGGCAACAAATGGCCACTGTATCAAGTCAACCTTCCTGACACTCCGCAAAACAGACAGAGACACGTCACACACGTCCTGTCAGTGCCAGTCACAGTCGAACCTCTACGCAGGAAAAGTGGCAATGTGCAGTGCTACAACTGCCAAGGATTAGGGCACGTTGCCAAGCACTGCGACATGCCCACCCGCTGCATGAAATGCGCAGAAGGGCACCCAACCTCCGAGTGCTCCTTACAAAGAGGAGACCCAAAGAGCAAGTGTGCCCTATGCGGTGAATCCGGACACGGCGCCTTCTACCAAGGCTGCCGAGTACAGAAAGAGTACCGCCTACGCGCACAAGGGACCAAAACCCCCGCCACACCAAAAACCAACCGTGGCGCCGGTCCTACAAACTCTAGAGCGCCGGCGAATCCACAACCGCGCCAAACACGTCCAGCAACCCGCTCGAGACCGCGAGGTGGCGCAAGCTACGCGAGTGTGGCTGGCACCGACAGGAGCCAACAAACGACTCCTACTATACACTTAGCCCAGCAGCCGATCCCCGCTAACGGAGAAACGTCCAGGGAAGCCTCCCCCCCCCATAGTCCCAAGCCCAGTCTGCGGCCAGTAGCGGCAGCTGAGTGCACATCAAAAGGCCCTCAGCCCAGCACTTCTGAAGAGAGTGCAAATGCCCTACGGCCCTCAGGAGTCGTGGAGCAAACGTTAGGCCTCCTAACGCAACTGCTCCACGAAATCAGGCAACAGAACGCCCAAATTCTTACCGCCATTAATTTGGTGCTCCAAGGGTCGCACAACAATGCGACCACAGCAGAGACATCCTCCCTTCAGTGATGGATAGACGACCCCATATCCAAGGACTCAAAATGTGCGTCTTCAACGCAAACGGCATCGTCGGACAAAACAACGAGTTCCGCGAGTTCCTACGCGATGAAAACATAGACGTATGTATGGTGGCCGAGACACACCTTAAACCGGGTGTAAGGGTGTCGGTACCCAACTACAACTGCTACAGGACCGACCGGCCCACCGCTGGAGGCGGGGTAGCAACATACGTCAAACGCGGAATCCCCCATCATCAGGTCCACCCACCAGCAACTAGGCAAATAGAAACAGCGGCAATAGAGATTGCCACTGTCACAGGGCCCCTCACTGTCGTTGCAGCATATCGCCCTCCCTCCTATACTCTGGAAGAGGACGACATAGCAGCCCTAGGCCAAATAAGAGGAAAACTCTTCATTGGCGGTGACCTAAACGCCAAACATGCAGACTGGCACTCGCGAAACTCAAACAGAGCTGGTCGTCAACTGCAACGACTCGCGCGCACCCACCACTTTCACATATGGGGTCCAGAGGAGCCCTCCCACTTCCCCAGAAACGGGGGAAGGGCGGACGTCCTCGACATAGCGCTCACCAAAAGAATAACGGGATTTGTGACCGCGCAATCGGTTAACCGAATGTCTTCCGATCACAATCCCGTGATTCTCGAGGTCGACATAGGAGACTGGGTACCTCTCCAGCAACAACACGTCTCATACAAGCGCACTAACTGGGAGCAATTCAAAGTTGACGTAACTTCAGCAATTGCCCAGGCCCCGCCTCCAACTGCAGATTCTGCAGAACAGGCGCTTAAAGATCTCACCAGCACGATCCTGCAAGCAGCAAAGGAGGCCACACCACAGCCACCGGACGGCCCTCCCCCTGTTAAGCAACTCCCGCCGCACCTGCTTGCCCAAATTAGAAACAAAAATAGGATCGCCAAAGAGTGGAAGCTCACAAAGAACCCCGTAACTAGGAGGCTACTGAACCGCCTACAAAGAGAGCTCAAGGTCGCACTCACTGAGCACCGCAACCAGCAATGGTCGGCGCGACTTTCGGCCCTCCGCGTGGACGACAATAGCCTCTGGCAGGCGACCAAACAGATCACCAAAAGACGCGCCAGACTGCCACCTCTGCACGGCGAGCGCGGACTTGTCTTTAGCACCGCAGATAAGGCAAATGCCCTGGCAGATGCCTTTGAAAAACAGTTCCGCCCCGCAGAGGCGCAGGACAGGGACCATGAAGCCGTCGTTCGACGTCAGCTCGCCACATTCCTTGCGGCGGACGACGCCGACGACGACGAAGAAAACACACCGCTCTTCACACCCGACGACGTGAACCGAGTAATCAGGTCGCTACCTAACAAAAGAGCCCCAGGCCACGACCAGCTCAACAACGTAGTAGTGAAACACCTCCCACCCCCTGCCGTAGCCCACATCGCAAATATCTTTAATGAGATCACGCGTTCCCGCAAGTTTCCAAGGTGCTGGAAACACGCAGAAGTCGTTGCGATCGCGAAACCCGGTAAAGACCCGGTTATCCCGCAGAACCACCGACCAATCAGCCTTTTGCCAACCCTTAGCAAAATTTACGAACGCCTGCTACTCATCCCCATTCTCGACCACGTCAGCACACAACAAATCCTGCCGGACTTTCAGTTCGGTTTCCGGCAGGAACACTCCGCGCCCCAGCAACTAATGAGGGTCGTCGAAGCAGCTACCGAAAGCTTCAATCGTAAAAGTTACTGCGGGGTAGTGCTACTTGACGTAGCCGCTGCCTTTGACTCTGTCTGGCACACCGGGCTTCTCTACAAGCTATACTCCCAAGGCTTCCCAGGTCCGATAGTGAAGCTACTCGAGAGCTATCTCTCCAAAAGGACCTTCTCCGTTAGGATCGAGTCGTCGCTCTCCACAAAGCGGCGCATCAGGGCAGGTGTGCCCCAGGGGTCGGTACTGGGCCCGGTTCTGTACAACCTGTACACTGCCGACCTCCCGACCGTACCGCTGGTGCACACTGCTCAGTATGCCGACGACACAGCGTTCTTCACGCGTAACCCGAACAGAGACAGGGTTACGCGAAGATTGCAAACAGCGCTGGACGAGACCGGCCGCTGGGCTAAAAAGTGGCGCATCACCCTCAACGAACAGAAAACCCAAGCCATCATGATCACCCGCAAACTGGGCAAGCGGGCTCCCGCCCGTCGGCCGCTACTGCTCAAGCTGAACGGCCAAGAGCTTCCATGGCGACGTACCGCCAGGTATCTTGGAGTCACTCTCGACACCAGGCTCACCTGGAGGGCTCACATCGGGGACTTGCGCCGGAAAGCTAGTGGTAGGATGCAAATGTTGTATCCTATCCTTAACACCCACAGCACCCTAGCGGCTGACATAGGAGTTAGAACGTACTGTTCCTTAATAAGACCAATAATGGAGTATGCTTGCCCAGTCTGGGGATACGCGGCGGATTGGCACCTCCGCAAACTTCAGGCAGTGCAAAACCGTGCACTTAAAAGGGCATTACACCTTCCCTTCCGCTTCCCCACTGCTGACCTGCACGAAGCAGCGGGAATTCCAACGCTCCATGAGCGATTCAAAGAACTGGCCGAAAGCTTCTACGAGAACTCGGCCAGATCAGACAATAGACTTATAAAAAACCTGGGACTGTATGACACATCACTGGACAGACACAGACGACCTAAATTCATGATTACAAATTAAAACAGCCGAAAAGGCAGCACAGAAACACTAAACACACTGCACCATAAAATGACGTACCAAAAAACATCGACCATTTACCCACTCAACATAGAGGAGGAAATGTCCAGAAGGACAACACCCTCCATTATATACGCTCTCCTCGAAAGTGAGGAAGCTCAAATGCAGTAACGGCTGCTGCGCCGGCACGCACTCCGCTGCTCGACTCGCTGCCGCTCGCACCGGTCGTTTTCGTTTCCGTTTCGTGTGCACCGTCGCTAGCCCAATCGCCATGTCCGGACGCGGAAAGGGAGGCAAAGTCAAGGGCAAGTCAAAGTCCCGCTCAAGCAGGGCTGGGCTCCAGTTCCCGGTCGGCAGAATCCACCGCCTCCTGCGCAAGGGAAACTACGCAGAGCGCGTCGGCGCCGGGGCGCCCGTCTACCTCGCCGCCGTCATGGAGTACCTCGCGGCTGAGGTGCTCGAGCTGGCCGGAAACGCGGCCCGCGACAACAAGAAGACGCGCATCATCCCGCGCCACCTGCAGCTTGCCATCCGCAACGACGAGGAGCTCAACAAGCTCCTGTCGGGCGTCACCATCGCACAGGGTGGTGTCCTGCCCAACATCCAGGCCGTCCTGCTGCCAAAGAAGACCGAGAAGAAGGCCTAAAGGAGGCCAGGCAATCGCAGCGCCGCGTGCTCCCCTGCACGCAACGCGCTTTGCCGGCTCGGCTCGGCCCACAACAATCGGCCCTTTTCAGGGCCACCACACAAACCTACGTCCAAAGCAAAATTTCAGTCGTCCTCGCCGCACCTTGTTTTGTTTTTAACTTTGCACTTTCACAGCACAGCCGCCGCCGGCGCACGTCCGCCATCTTGTCGTCCACACAGCCCGTGTGGCCCAACACACACACACACACACATTTTGCACGGTCGCAGTCGCCTTCCAAACGACAACGGCAGCAATAATGACCATTGTTAAAGGGAGGCGTGTCGACACACCGCCCTCCACTCCCGCGCGCCGCAACGGCCGTCGACACGAACGAAACAGCTGATCCGGCCGCCTATGCCCACACGCCTAACACACAGAGCCAAACCACGCAAGCAAATAATCACCGCCTCTCGCACAACAACACACAGCCCGCCATCTCCATCGCGATCGATACAAAGACACACAATAACAAACACAAACGAAGCAGCTCCACTCTCACACACACACAGCCAGCCAGCCACATGACACGTTTCCTTTCCTTCTCCCCTCCCAGCCACATCACGTCGCTCAAACGGAAAGAAACAAACAACACAGCGCACACACGCAGCAACAACAACACAGACTCTTTCGCACTTTTCAACTTCCGAACAGTGTGGTGGCCCTGAAAAGGGCCGTTTTCTAGTCTCTCCCACCCACAAGCACGGCCGCGGGAAGGCCAGCGCCCGCTGCGACGCAGCCTAACCGCCGAAACCGTACAGGGTGCGCCCCTGCCTCTTCAGGGCGTACACCACGTCCATGGCCGTCACAGTCTTGCGCTTGGCGTGCTCAGTGTACGTCACCGCGTCGCGGATCACGTTCTCCAGGAACACCTTCAGCACCCCGCGGGTCTCCTCGTAGATCAGACCAGAGATGCGCTTCACGCCGCCCCTGCGAGCCAGGCGGCGGATGGCGGGCTTCGTGATGCCCTGGATGTTGTCGCGCAACACCTTGCGGTGCCGCTTGGCGCCACCCTTGCCGAGCCCCTTTCCTCCCTTGCCGCGGCCTGTCATCCTTCCTTCCTCGGGCAAAGCAAAACGTGCACAAACAGCAGCTGCAGCGGCTGGCGAGTCGGCTACGGTCTGCGCCCAGCGCGCCCGCCGCCCCCCTATATAGACTCTGGCCCGCCCTCCCCCCACCACGCGCAACCGAGGGCATATAAGCGCAGCACGGAGGCGCGCGGGCCCGTTGTCTAGGCAGCACCGGACGCCGCGCCGCACCTAACCTCCACGCACGCCGCTCCGCTACCGCTATGGCCCGCACAAAGCAAACGGCCCGCAAGTCCACCGGCGGAAAGGCGCCGCGCAAACAGCTCGCCACCAAGGCGGCGAGGAAGAGCGCGCCCGCCACCGGAGGCGTCAAGAAGCCCCACCGCTACAGGCCGGGCACCGTCGCCCTGCGAGAAATCAGGCGCTACCAGAAGAGCACAGAGCTGCTCATCCGCAAGCTGCCATTCCAGCGCCTAGTGCGCGAGATCGCCCAGGACTTCAAGACCGACCTGCGCTTCCAGAGCTCCGCAGTCATGGCCCTGCAGGAGGCCAGCGAGGCCTACCTCGTCGGCCTCTTCGAAGACACCAACCTGTGCGCAATCCACGCCAAGCGCGTCACCATCATGCCCAAGGACATCCAGCTCGCGCGCCGCATCCGCGGCGAGCGCGCCTAAACCGCGCCGCGGCACCGCACCGCACCGCACCGCACAAACAAAAACGGCCCTTTTCAGGGCCACTAACATCTCTCCGTCGCGAGCAAACTTTGTCGGTCGCCTGCCTCTCGCCCCGCAACCCAAAAACAAAAACCACCACTTCCCGTCCGTCCGCCACACCCGCTCACTCTGCCTGCCTGCTAGCAGCGCGCAACAATCACACATCATCCCTCCCCGGCGCTCAAAGCGCACAATACCCAACGGCCGACGTCACACCGCACGGGTGGCTGGCCGGCCGCCGCTTTCGTTTCGAAAACAAAAAAAACCCGCACTCCAACTCCGACGGCCAACGGCCAGGCAGGCGCGCTCGCTCGCTCTACACGCCACCGAAATCCCCCGCCTTCTCCTTCCACATCTCAACGTGCCCCCCGTTGCAAAACATAACACACACACACAAAGAAACAAAACAAAGACCAGACAAGACTCGACAAGACAGACATCCGAGAAGAACGAACGCAGGCAAGCCAACCAACGTATTCAAACAAAACAACGTGACAGAAAACCACAACCGTCGGCCGCCGCCACAAACACGGCGACAATCAACCACGACAACAACAACAACAACAACAACACCGCTTACCGCTACCGCCGCCCACACCCGCCACCGACCCCCGCAATCCAACCACCACGGCACGCAAACAGCATCCCCACGGGCATACAGAAACGCCAGACAGACAGACACCCACACCAGACGCTACACGACAATCAAAACCTTCCCCGACGTGCTTTGATGGCCCTGAGAAGGGCCGTTTTGGGCCGCGCGTCTCTTGCGCGCCACTAGACGACGACGGGGGGTGGGGACGACGGAGTCAAGCGCCAAACCCTTCCTTTCTCCCATCTCTTTCTCCTCTACTCTACTTCTTCTTCTTGGGCGAAGCCTTCGCCTTAGACGGCGTCGTCGCCTTCTTCGGGCGCGGCGCCTTCGGCTTCTTCGTCGGAACCTTGGCGGCCTTCTTCGCCTTCGACGGCGACTTGGCCTTGGCCGGCTTGGCCGCAGCCGCCTTCTTCGCACCCGCGGGAGCGGCCGACGCCGCAGACGCCTTCTTGGCGGCGCCCGCCTTCCGACCGGTCGCCGCCTTCACGCCACCAGCCTTCTTTGCGCCGGCCGCACGGGCGCCCTTCTTCTCCTTGCTGGCCGGAGCGGCGCGCTTCTTCTTGGCACCGCCAGCACGAGCCTTGCCGCCCTCGGCCGCCCCCCCGCCGCCGGCGCCGGCAAGCTTGAACGAGCCGGACGCGCCCTTCCCCTTCGTCTGCACCAGCTCGCCCGCCACGACGGCCGACTTGAGGTACTTCTTGATAAACGGCGCCAGCTTCTCCGCGTCCAGCTTGTAGTGCGCGGCTATGTACTTCTTGATCGCCTGCAGCGACGACCCGCCGCGCTCCTTCAGACTCTTGATGGCGGCCGTCACCATCTCAGAGGTGCGCGGGTGCGCAGGCTTGGCGCGCGGCTTCTTCGCAGACGACGCAGACTTGGCCTTCTTCGTAGTGCCGGTGGCGGCGGGTGCCGCAGCAGTCTCGTTCGTAGCCGCCTGATCTGCCATTTCGACGACGCGCGTAACACACAGCGAGAGCGAGAGCGAGCGGGACGGCAGGCAGGCACGCAAGCACAGCACAGCAGCAGAGCAGAGAATCACAAGGCCCAGCCAGTGTCGCGGGCGGGCGCGGACGGCCGAGAGAGCGGCCGCCACTCTGCGCGCCGCCGCGCCGCGCCTCCCGCGCTTGCTACCGCCCAACGTCCGACAGCCTGTGCGGAGCAGCCCCAAACCTGCGCCACAACCGCCCGCGCCTTTCAAACCACCGAGGATGGGGCTACACACAGCCACACCACAGTCGCCAACCAGTCGCCACGGCAGCGCCGCAAACCACGGCCAAACTGCAGCTACCGCGCGCTACAGCCTGGGTCGGCCCGCCGAGAATCGCCGCCCCCGCCCAAATGCCGCCCCCACAGCCCCAGCCGACGACCCGCCACAATGGCCAAACCTTCGGCAAAACTCCCACACCGTCGCCGCGGCAGCCCGGCCAGCGCGGCCGGCGCCACAGCCACACAAGCCGAGGCGTGCGGCGATGACGGCCGTGCAAACGCGCCTCCGCCGCCCCATCGCCTTCCGTCGCCCTCCCGCCGTTTCCCGATCGGCCCGCAGCCGTCGGGCCACATCGCGCGCCGTCCTCCTCCTCTCGCCCGCCAACATTCACAGCCGTTTCTTCAACAATTGCCCGCCGCAAACGGACGCCGCCTGCGCAACAGGCGCCGCCGCCCCTCGCCGCTTCCGACCCAACCCCTCGACCGAGGCAAACCGCAATCCGAATCTACAGACCAACCCAATCTGCCGTCAGCACACACGACAGCCGACCTTACACGTTACGCGTTACACATTACGTTTACACGTCTAGGTTAGGTTAGGTTAGGTTAGGTTAGGTGGACGTGGGTTAGGTTAAGGGGACTTGGGTTAGGTTAAGCGTCAAACTTAGGTTAAGCATTCAAACACGTCAGGCGTCACAGGCTAGGTTAGGTTAGGTTACACGTTAGGTTAAGGGGTCAGTGCTAGGTTAAGAAGCGTCAAACGTAGGTTAAAAAAAAAAAAAAAAAAGCGTTCAAACGTGAGGCGTGAGCCGGACAGCTTACCTTACGTAGACGTTAGGGGCTCACAGGCTGAGCTCACCTCGCCACACCACGGGTTAGGTTCGGTTCGCTCGGCTCAGCGTAAAGCGCCGAGGTCAGGGTTACGTTCGTTCACCTTCGGGCGCCACACTTTCGGTTGAAAGGTCGCGACGGGACGACGTCGGCAGGCACGCCGCAAACGAACAAAAACGTACAGACGACGTCGAAAACCGCCGACAGACGGGGGAGCAGCACGACCACGACCAGATACCGAGCGCGAACCAGACACACGCGAACCACCCCCACCGGCCAAAGGGCACCACACAACAACCCAGAGCACCACGTGTCGACACCAGAGCAACCCGCCGCTCACGCGACATGGCTGGCACCGAAGGGCAACCGCCCGCAACTGCGCTTTCCGCGCCGGCCCGGATGCACGTCGTGCTACAACAACACCACTACCGTACACAGCCGCTGTTCACAACATCACTATCATGCGCGCCCGCGGCTCGCCGCCGTCGCAGCCGCAGCCCCAACGCCAGCACTTTTGCACCACCATTCACACGCACCGCAACACAGCTCGCCGACACAGCCGAACAAAACAAACACCACACAACAACAGCAACAACGCCGCCGCCTCTACTTGTGCCGGCGACCCACCCCGCCGATGGCGCACCTTTCGCCAGCCGGCAATCGACACACACGCACCCACCCACCCACCCACCCACCCGGGGCCCAGTGCAAAACACAAAAAAAACACACAAAAACAAAACAACACAAACGACACGGGAAGCGCACACCGCCACTTCGCGCGCACGCCACCAACCAGTCGTCGTCTCAAAATAACAAACACAAACAAAATAAACTAACAACTAGGGCAACACAAAACAAAAACGCCTCGCACGAACCGCCCACAAAAAGGACAAGCACACGCACAGCCTCTGCTGACGACCACGACGCAGCGGCACGCTGCTCCTGTCCCGCGCCCCGCGCCCCACTCGATTCACAACTCACGCGACACCGTCAACGACGGGCTCGCTTCCCGCAACCTACCACCTTTCCGCCACGACGCACAGCCCCAGCCCCACCCGACGACGCCCGTGGCAACGACTGCACTTCCACCACCGCCTCCCCCTTCCCCCCCAAAACACACACACACACACACAGCCAGCCAAAAACGCACTCGCGACCCACACATGCACGTGCATCGGCACACGCCAACCAGTCAACGTCGACAACCACACGCAAGGCTCGAAACGAAACCGGCGTCCTTCCACGTTGCCATCAAGCTACGCGACACAAGACACAAGGAACCAACACAACAGCCGGCCCCACTAATTCCCACTCTCACGCCGCAAAAAGCACACCGAAACCGCCAAACGCACGCACATTCCCCTTCGCACTGACACCGACCGGCTCGCTACCACACACCTCTCGGCAGCCGTTTCACGCCAATTCGCCACACCGCCCACACAGTCGACAAGCGCCCGCCCTGTACGGCACACGCAACGACGCAGCGCAGCAAAGGGCGCCCGCAACATACCTCTCCTCCCTCTCTCTCTCCGCCGCCCGACGCGCCAACCGCCACACCACACCGCCAGCCACTCGCAAATTGTGCACTGCCACCAGCCACACGTCCAACACGCCGCGCCGCCTCCGGCCACCCGCCAGGGGGCGCTCACGTCCGCGACAACAGCGCGGCCCGCCGGGCCGGGCCGAACCGAACCGAACCGGGCCGCCGCTGCTCTGCACTCGGCACGGCCACACCCTGCTGCAGACCGGGCTCGTCTCTCTGTACGCGTCTGCCTGCGCATCAACACAACAACGACCTTTTTTTTTTTTTTTTCTCCCTCTCTACCGCCACCCCTTCTTCTCGCGTTTTTACTCGTTGTTGCAGCAGCGGCGCACACCTACACATCCACAGCCCCAGCCGAGCCGGCCTCACCTCAGGGCCCGCCGCCAGCGTCTCCTCCTCGGGCACAGGTGCGGTGCTGTGGCCGCCCATCCAACCGCATTGCTGGCCGTCCAGCCGCCAGGCGTTCCCACTGCCGCGAGCCACGCCGCGCACCGACCCTGCTGCAGAAAACGAAGCATAGCCAGAGACCGACCGGTACACAAAGCAAGCCGTCGCCTCGCCTCTTGTCCTTCCTGCCTTCCTTCCGCCCCCGCCCTTCTCACACCACCGCCTCTCCACTTTCGCCCCCCCCCCCCTCCTTTTTTTTGTTTTTTTTGTTTTCTTCTTTCTTTCTTTCTTTGGCCCTCTCTCCTTCCAGCCATGGCGGTTACGGCACCGCCTGCAGCGGCAGATTTTTTGCGCCCACAAGCCTACTCCTACCACCATTAACCTTGCCCTGCCCTGCCCATCAACGTCGCAGTCGAACCGACGCTTGCCAACACACTGCCCACGTTCCTTTCTCTTTTCGGCCTACGCCCATTACGCGCCGCCGCCACAGCACCTTCCCTTCCCACAACACACCGACGTCACCACACGCACCCAAAACAGGGGCCACGACCGTGTTCCTCGCCCACTCCCATCCCGCACGGTACGCACATTCCCAACTACTACCGCGCACCCTCCCTTTCCAATCTGTGTGTCTCTCTGTGTCTGTGTCCTGTCCGCGCGTGACGCCTCTCAACATCCGCCGTCCCCCGTCCCGTTTTCGCCCCCATGCCGTCGTCGCGCCGCCCCTGTCCGCCCCGCACCACACCATACACCGCTGCTTGTCCCGGCCGTTGCCACCAAAGGCGCCCACCGCAAACGCGCCACGCCGCAGCCCCCGTGCGTCTCGCGCTCGCTTGCATCTCCGTGCCGGCGCTGCCTCTCTTCCCGCTCGCACTCGACCTCGACAACACAGTCTTTGGCTCCGCCACTGCGTGTTCCGGTGGTACGCACGCTGCAACACCTACGTATTCATTACCAGAGCGATGGCGAGGCATGACAGCATCTCTGTCTGACCAGAGAGTTATTTATCGTTGCTAGTCGGCGCTTGGACCGCGCCAGACGACAGTAGTGGCACGCACCGGGTCGCCAGGAACAGTTGTTATATATATTGTAGCGCGAGTCGGGAGAGGTAGTAGTCGGTCGACAGTAGTAGCGGGTGGACGGTTGTACTGAGCGGGCGTCGGCGGCGTGCTCTGCTCGTCTCGCGACTCTGGTCACGGTTCGGGACGATGTATAGTATATTGTGTTATAATCAAAAGGTAGTGTGAAGCTGCATTGCGCAAATCTGATAACGTATGTTCATTGTACTTATTTTGTTCAACAACAAACAAAAGCCCCACTATTACTTTTTTCTAAAGTAACTCTTGTCTTTTAACGAAAAACATTCACTTTTTAAAGACTACTTCCTATGGCATTTCCCTCCAAGGAGTGCAATTCATTACCAGCCAGCACTCATTCATTGCACACAGCTGTGTAAGGGGTATCTACAATTGAGGGGCGGATATAAATGCAATTTTTTTTTTTTTTTTTTTTTTTTTTTGTTTTTTGTGTGTGTTGTAACCTCCCCGCAAATTTTAAACTAATGGACAATGTTATTTACGGACGCTAATGGACATTGCGCTAATTGTAACCTCGCCCACAATGAGAGGTATTGAAAATGGCAACAAAAATGTGAAATTCGCAATCTGACTCAAATATAAATTCTTCACAACATTTAAAGTCCGTTCAGCGACAGGAAACTTCAATTAAACCGAAATATCGGTCTTTGGCCCTGTGCAAAACAATCAGAATTTAAAGTCTTACCTCAGAATAAATGGATGTCACATTTCTGCTCTTGTTGTTGCGCAGCGCTTGGAGGAACTGCATTGCAAATAATAATATTCTCTTTTTTTTGTGATTTTAGTGACATTTTTCTTCAAAGAAGTGGAATGAAATGTGAAGTGCAACGAACTCTTTAGTTCAATAAAAAAATTAAATGTTTGAAAAATGCTTTTGAAATAGAAATTATTATTGGGGAACTTGTTGGAGAATAATTACAATAAATAAAATTCTTCATTATCTAATGATTATATTAATTGACAGTATACCTTATTCACCATCTTGACCAGTGTTGCCGACCGCCTACATCACACAACCGCACTCGGCTGCTACTACTGACCGACCGCTCTGCATGACGACTATTAGCGTACTGCACGCGACGACTACTGACAGAGTACAGCCCTCAACTAGACAGAGCTACAGACTCGCAACGACTGACTGACTGACTGACTGACTGACTGAGAACCGCTCGCAACACTCGCGCGGTCCAGCGCAAACTCTCTGGTCACAGATGCTACAATGTCTCGCCATCGCTGCTATGTTACATTACATACGTGTTTCAGTGTCTTTTTCATTGGGGTAACGATCTTTGGCTCTTTTTATTCTGAATACAGGGCCAAAGGTCAACGCTGCTGCCCTTATACAATTTATCACGTTTCATTATGTCTGTTGCAATGTTACATACGGTTCATTCTTTCATTAATCTTATCGTTGGGTTTGTTTTGTAGGGACGTTAACATTCTTCTGGCACATTTTTATTATCATCGGACTCTCTGCTATTTGTGCAGGGAGGTTATACCTGGGTCCATTTCCATTTCCATTTACATTTTAATATTGATAGACGTTTTGTGTTCTTTTTTGTTTCTTGTTGTTTTTCCTTCTTTTTTTTTTGTTGTTTTTTTTTTTTTTGTTGTTTTGTTTTTCCCGCTCTCACCACCACCGCCGCATCACGCCTTCCGTTTTCTTGGTTTCTTTTCTGTTCTTCAACTGCTTCAACATCACCGCGCCCCATTTCCACACCACAGCCATCAGCCTCCAAGACGGGCAGGCGCAGTGTGCCATTTCCGGCGCACAAGCACACCCGTACGGTACTCTCCTCGCCCCCACGCCACCAACAACACAGCGACCACGCGGCTTTCAGGCACGGCACGGCACCGGCGAAATGCGCCGCCCCCGCCCCTCCGCGCATATCCGTCCGTCTCGCCACGTTCACTGACAGCCGCGTCTGCGGCTACACCACGACAACCACAACACAACACCGCTCCCCTCCCTGGCAACTCATTGTTTTTCTCCTCCTCTTTTGCACAAACCACAACGCCGAGCACAGGCGCAAGCCACCCACACCGCGCCCCTCCCCGTCCCGTCTTTGGCCGCCGCTCCTCGTTTGCCCCCTCCCATCTCCCGAAATGCCATGCCAGCAGCGTTACGCATGCCCCTCCCCTGTCCACACAACACTACCGCCAAACGAACAGCCTTCCGGGCCACATGCAGGGCACGCCCACCTCCAAACACTGCCAATTCACGGACGCACACACACACACACACACACTTTCTCGACACCTTTCTGTACGGAGGGTGCGTCATCTCGACCGTGACGGCAACTATCGACGATCCATTTCCCCCCACTGGTACAACATGTCCACCAACACCTACATACATCATTCAAGTACACAGACAATAGCATACACACAATGGGAGGGCACACGAACATGGACGGCACGGCACTGTCATACACTCTTCCTCAGAACCATATCAACAAACGTTACGTACATCCGGGAAAGCGAAAGCGAAAGCAAAAGCAAAAGCAAAAGCAAAAGCAAAGGCAAAAGCCCAATGCAGCCGTCAAAGGTAACGTTCACCACGGCAGACACTTGCAGCCGCGCCGCCGTTAAACGCATTTCAGTGCGGCTCCAATACGCCTCCGACGCGGGAACGTTCCGTTGCTCTACGAATGCGTTTCTCCCCTTTTTCCCTTCCTCTCTCTTTTGCCCCCCCTCTGTCCTTTCCTCCTTGCACTCTTGCCTCATTCCTCACGTTCTGCCCAGACATTCGACCGATCAAAGTCAACCTTTCGTTACCGTTCTCAGCGCGACGGTGTACAACAGTATGACGGGTGTGCCCAAGACTTCGGTTCAGTTGCGTGACGCCGGTCTATCGCGCCGATCGACAGTTACTCAGGGGGCGACGGATCGGACCACGTCACCGACACACAAAACACTTTCAAACAAACAAATACATACATACCGGATGGACACAGACAAACACGTGTACAGACATTCGCCAAACAAACGACCGCCGCCGCCGTCGTCGTCGTCTAGCGTCGCGCTTACTGTACTGCACTGGACACGCGTGCATCTTGAATGACGACATCGGTGTGCGTGCGTCGTACGCAATCAGTCAGACACGGCTATCAAAAATCAGAGTCGAATGGTACATCATCGTGCGTGTCGCCGTACACGTACAGTACAATACAACAACAATGCGTCTTAATGGCACGTTCATTTCAACGTCACTCACACACCTCCACGCTGCAGTTGCGTCGCACCATTGTCAAACTCGGCGTACGGCAAAGGGAATAGTGGGCGGCAAAAACAACCAAACAAAAACATTTCACATTTCACCCTCGCCATGTATGATGTGCAAAAAAACAAACCCGCAAACGGCCGTCGTTACGGCGACACAAAAGTCGCCGATCGCACTGTCCCCCCTCGCAGACAGGTAACACACACACACACACCCCAACACCAATGGGTCAAAACCACTCCAACGAGGCGTGCCACCATTCCACGCCACGGCGACCAACCTCGTGGCCGTACCCCGCAACACGCTTTGACGCGCCCACAATCAAAATGCACACATACATCACAGCCGTCCACACAAACAACAACAACAATTCCGCCCTTCCCGCAAAAGGCAAGTTGGTGGCCCTGAAAAGGGCCGTTTTGCCGCTCTCGCAACGGAGGAGCCTTCTCCATCCTTCCATTCCAGAGCCACCTCCTTACTTGGAGCTCGTGTACTTGGTCACCGCCTTCGTGCCCTCGCTCACGGCGTGCTTGGCCAGCTCGCCAGGCAGCAACAGCCGCACAGCGGTCTGGATCTCGCGGGACGTGATGGTCGAGCGCTTGTTGTAGTGCGCCAGGCGAGAAGCCTCGGCCGCAATGCGCTCGAAAATGTCGTTCACGAAGCTGTTCATGATGCTCATCGCCTTCGACGAGATGCCCGTGTCAGGGTGCACCTGCTTCAGCACCTTGTAGATGTAGATGGCATAGCTCTCCTTCCTCTTGCGCTTCTTCTTCTTGTCGCCCTTCGAAATGTTCTTCTGCGCCTTGCCAGCCTTCTTGGCGGCCTTCCCGCTAGTCTTGGGCGGCATCTCGAACGAACGTACGGCAGCAGCAACACCAGTAGCAAGCGCTCCGCTCTAGTCAGCGTCTCCCCACACAGTGGCACCCGCCGCCAGCCGCCGCCGCACCTTTACCAGCTCGCCCTGTTGCGGCCGCCGACCAATGGGGCGCGCGCGCAACCGGCCGCCGCACCCGAGCCCATAAAGCACCCCCACCCCTGCTGCGCCGGCACGCACTCCGCTGCTCGACTCGCTGCCGCTCGCACCGGTCGTTTTCGTTTCCGTTTCGTGTGCACCGTCGCTAGCCCAATCGCCATGTCCGGACGCGGAAAGGGAGGCAAAGTCAAGGGCAAGTCAAAGTCCCGCTCAAGCAGGGCTGGGCTCCAGTTCCCGGTCGGCAGAATCCACCGCCTCCTGCGCAAGGGAAACTACGCAGAGCGCGTCGGCGCCGGGGCGCCCGTCTACCTCGCCGCCGTCATGGAGTACCTCGCGGCTGAGGTGCTCGAGCTGGCTGGAAACGCGGCCCGCGACAACAAGAAGACGCGCATCATCCCGCGCCACCTGCAGCTTGCCATCCGCAACGACGAGGAGCTCAACAAGCTCCTGTCGGGCGTCACCATCGCACAGGGTGGTGTCCTGCCCAACATCCAGGCCGTCCTGCTGCCAAAGAAGACCGAGAAGAAGGCCTAAAGGAGGCCAGGCAATCGCAGCGCCGCGTGCTCCCCTGCACGCAACGCGCTTTGCCGGCTCGGCTCGGCCCACAACAATCGGCCCTTTTCAGGGCCACCACACAAACCTACGTCCAAAGCAAAATTTCAGTCGTCCTCGCCGCACCTTGTTTTGTTTTTAACTTTGCACTTTCACAGCACAGCCGCCGCCGGCGCACGTCCGCCATCTTGTCGTCCACACAGCCCGTGTGGCCCAACACACACACACACACACATTTTGCACGGTCGCAGTCGCCTTCCAAACGACAACGGCAGCAATAATGACCATTGTTAAAGGGAGGCGTGTCGACACACCGCCCTCCACTCCCGCGCGCCGCAACGGCCGTCGACACGAACGAAACAGCTGATCCGGCCGCCTATGCCCACACGCCTAACACACAGAGCCAAACCACGCAAGCAAATAATCACCGCCTCTCGCACAACAACACACAGCCCGCCATCTCCATCGCGATCGATACAAAGACACACAATAACAAACACAAACGAAGCAGCTCCACTCTCACACACACACAGCCAGCCAGCCACATGACACGTTTCCTTTCCTTCTCCCCTCCCAGCCACATCACGTCGCTCAAACGGAAAGAAACAAACAACACAGCGCACACACGCAGCAACAACAACACAGACTCTTTCGCACTTTTCAACTTCCGAACAGTGTGGTGGCCCTGAAAAGGGCCGTTTTCTAGTCTCTCCCACCCACAAGCACGGCCGCGGGAAGGCCAGCGCCCGCTGCGACGCAGCCTAACCGCCGAAACCGTACAGGGTGCGCCCCTGCCTCTTCAGGGCGTACACCACGTCCATGGCCGTCACAGTCTTGCGCTTGGCGTGCTCAGTGTACGTCACCGCGTCGCGGATCACGTTCTCCAGGAACACCTTCAGCACCCCGCGGGTCTCCTCGTAGATCAGACCAGAGATGCGCTTCACGCCGCCCCTGCGAGCCAGGCGGCGGATGGCGGGCTTCGTGATGCCCTGGATGTTGTCGCGCAACACCTTGCGGTGCCGCTTGGCGCCACCCTTGCCGAGCCCCTTTCCTCCCTTGCCGCGGCCTGTCATCCTTCCTTCCTCGGGCAAAGCAAAACGTGCACAAACAGCAGCTGCAGCGGCTGGCGAGTCGGCTACGGTCTGCGCCCAGCTTGTGCACCTCTTGTTGAAACTCCTTTGTGGGTTTCTGGTTTTCACGAAGTTTCAGCACGTAGTGTGCTCTTCCTTCCAATTTTTCTTCTTTTCTTGCGAGATCTTTAGTTTCCTAGTTTTCGGTTGTCCATGTTTTGGTGCTTTAGAATTTCGAGATTGATTGCTTCTTCGTCAGCGTGCCTGACGAAGATGGTGTGGCCAGCGCAGGTGCGCTCTCCACTCTTCTCGGCTGCCGAGTAGTCGTATTTTTACGTTCTGCGACGTTTCGGCGATGGTGTAAAATTTTACAGCCTGTTCTTCGATTCTTCTACGGAGTCTCTGGGTGTCCGCAATTTGATGGAGTTCCTCGCTCGGGAAGTCCGTCGGCAGATGGAGTGCCCATTTCAGTGCTCTGTTCTGCACTGCCTGGATCCGTTGTAAGTTGGTTGGTGCCGTGTTTCCCCATACGACCGCGGCGTATTCCAGCACTGGTCGTATGAGGGATTTGTAGAGGACCACCCCTAGGTGGTCTGGTAATGAAGAGCGTGGGTTTAGGATGGGGTACAGCAAGTTCATGCGCCCCATTGCCTTTTTCCTCGTTTCTTCAATATGTGGGCGCCACGTTAGTCGTTTGTCTAGTGTGACGCCCAGATATTTGGCCGTTGCGCTCCAGGGGACCGGTCTTCCTCGTATTGTTATCTCCTGGAGGTCAGCCGGCACGTTTCGGTGAGCAATGACGATTGCCTGTGATTTGGCGGCGTTGTACGCCAGCCGCCACTTTGCCGCCCAGTCTTCCAAATTGTTGGCTGCGGATTGCAGTCGCCTTTGAAGGAGTTGCGGCTGCATGCTGCGGCAGTACACTGCAGTATCGTCCGCGTACAGGGCGAGTTGCACCCGATCTGTGCGCGGAAGGTCGGCAGTGTACAGCGAGTATAGCACTGGACCCAGGACCGAACCTTGCGGGACTCCGGCGAGTATTCGGCGTTCTGTGGAGATTCCACAGTCTGCCCGTACGTGAAACGTGCGACCCGCGAGGTAACTCTGCAGGAGTTTCACGTGTGGCCCAGGAATCCCCAATGTAAATAGTTTATAAAGGAGACCTTTGTGCCACACTGAATCAAATGCACGAGACACGTCGAGCAGTAGCGCGCCGAAGTACTCGCGTCGGTCCAGGGCACAGAAGGCTTCCTCTGTCAGCCGCAGTAGTTGCTGGGTGGTGGAGTGTCCCTTCCGGAATCCAAACTGCTCGTCGGGCAGGATGCCTTCCGCGTCGATGTGGATTCCCAGCCGCCTCAGGTACAACCTCTCGAAGACCTTCGAGAGTGCTGGCAGCAGGCTGATCGGGCGGTAGTTGTTAGCCCGCCTGTGATCCTTCCCTGGCTTGGGTAGGGCCACGATCTCGGCGTGCTTCCAGCACTCTGGAAATACGCCAGTTTGGATGATGGTGTTGAAGATCCCCGTGAGGTGCCCGATTGCGATGGGCGGTAGTTGTTTGAGGAGCTGGTTCGTGACGAGATCGGGGCCTCCTGCCTTCCTGCCGTTGAGACAGCGTAGCTGGACCTCGACCTCCGCTTCTTCGATCGGCTCGATGACGGTGTCGTTGTCCTCGGCCGCTAGGAAGACTGGAAGTCGCTCCTCAACCAGTGCCACGTGTGCCAGGTCGACGGGGTCTTCCACCGGAGTGAAGTTTTCAGCGAACGCGTCCGCGAGGGCGTTGGCCTTTGCGTCCGGTTCGCTGACGAAGACGTTGCCGACTTGCAGTGGCGGTATTTTGGCGGTGCGGCGGATGAATCCCTTCACCGCGTGCCAGGCTGTTCCGTCCTCTGTCTTCAGGGAGGCGACTTTCTGCGACCACTCTTCGATTCTGTGGGCGTCGGCGGCTGCTTTAATCTCCCGCTGCATCCTGTTCAGTTGCCGCTTTGTTGCGGGATTACGTGTTAGCTGCCATTCGCGGCGAAGTCTGTTCTTCTCCGTGATGGCAGCTTTGAGATGTTGCGGGAATTCACGGGCGTGTGGCTTCTCTGTTCTTCCGTTTGGAGTGGCTGCCGCCACAGCTTCTGCGACTCCTCGGGTGAGGTGCCGCAGCGCCGCTTCCGCACCATGTTCAGTCGGGTTCGGCGCGTCTCCGATTTTGGCCGCCATTTCTGTTTGGTACGTGTCCCATGTGATGCCCCTGATGTCGTGGCCACGTTTGGTCGTTTGGACGATGTCCGCATTCAGTTCAAAGACCACGGGGGCGTGGTCGGACGCCATCGTGGCCCTCGTTGTGGCGGAGATGAAGTGTCTCACCCCGCGGACGATGGCCACGTCTATGACGTCCGGTTGCGCACCTCTTCGTGTCGGGAAGATGGTCGGCTGGTGGGGTCCTATCACCGCCGCTCCGAGCTGCTCGGCCACCCGATGTAGACGGCGGCCGCTTGTGTTTGTGGTCCTGGAGTTCCAGATGATGTTCTTGGCGTTAACGTCGCCTCCGAGGAATGTGTTTCCAGGGAGGGAAATCAGCGCCGCGAACTCATCTGGCTGCAGTAGACCCCTTGGGCGTCGGTATATTGCCACGAAGTTTATCGGTCCTTGGTCCGTTTGCACGGCTACTCCCGTGGCCTCTATTGTGGCGAGTTGTGGCAGGTGAATCCGGTGGTGGCGCATCGTCCTCCTTACGTATACCGCCGTGCCGCCACCCGCGGTTGGCCGGTCATCCCGGTAACAGTGGTAGTTGGGCACTCCCACTTTCACGCCGGGCTTCAGGTGTGTTTCTGCGACGAGACAGATGTCCAGGTTCTCGTCGCAGATGAAGCTTCTGAATTCCGCGTCCTGGCGACGCAAGCCGTTGGCGTTAAAGACGCCGATTTTTACACCACGGGCGTGTCTATCCATGATGTTTTGTGGAGATGGCCAGGGTAATCGTCTGCGTGATCTTCTCCACAGACGCCGCGTATTTGTTTGGAAGGTCCTCGATCACATGGAGGACCCTGTCTATGAGGCCTGCCAACAGTTGCAGCATTTGGGTGGCCTTGTCTTCCTCCTGTGGTTGTTTTGGAGGATGGGGCGCGTCGATGTGCCGCTGTTGGTAGCGGCTTCCACGCTGGCGCATTTCCGGGAAGTCAACTGGGCTGTCTAATCTCGGAGGGCGCCGCCCGGGGGCTGCGTCTTCGTTATTTGTGCGCGCTCGTTGCGCGCGCCCGGTAGCAGTAGCGGCTGCCGTCAGATCAGCTGATCGCTGCCGTGCCCATGCGTTAGCACGGGGTGCCGGCTGCGGCCGCGCGGTGCTGCCACCTGTGAGCGGCGCGCCTCTCTGGGCGCCACTTGCCGCTGGCTGTGTCCGTGAGGTGCTGCCACCACGCGGCGGGTTGCGGGACTCCGTCGTGGTAGCGGCCTCCGGGATTGTGTTGTAGGTAGCCGTGGCGGCTGCCTTACCGGCTGCTGGCTGCAACGTCTGCATGCTGCTGCCCTCTGGTGGCGTCGAGCTGTACTCGGCGCCCGCCGCCCCCCTATATAGACTCTGGCCCGCCCTCCCCCCACCACGCGCAACCGAGGGCATATAAGCGCAGCACGGAGGCGCGCGGGCCCATTCCGAGCTGCGATGTCTCTTGCGAATGTTGTGTGTTCTGGAGCTGAGGGTGTGGCGGATCGCCGCCTGGCGGAGCTAGCTTCGTCGGCGGCCCCATCCGGCCCCCCACCTACGACAACCCGGCCAATTGACCCGGACCCTGAGATGGCTCATTCTTTGGATTCTCCGCCTGGACGTACTGTCTCCTCCGCGGGCGGCTTACCGCCGACGACGTCCTTTTCTGCAGATTCTTCAGGGCGATGTGGTATCGATTCAGAAATCGATACCGCCGCCCTTAGGCGGTTAGATAGGGCACATGGCGCGTCAGGGCCCCCTTCACGTGGGACCAGCCCGCGCGCGCCGAGGCAAAGTCAGGATTTCCTTCGTCCCTCGTCCGCCCTCGACATGCCGGACATTTCTGATGCGGTCAATGTCACTGAGGAGTCGGACTGCGATTCCCTTGGCTGCTTCATGGATGACAGTGACATCACGGAGGGCCTGGAGGAACACCTCACCGCTCTCCGTGACGCTGCAGAGGAAGAGGGCCAACAGGTCGACCCTGTCCAGCGTCAGACCGCCCTCTACCCCAACATGACTGCCGCGGCCGCCGACAGCGATCCCGGGGGCGGGATGGAGTTCGACGACGACCATCGGCGCCCGGTCGCTGAGCGCCGGAAGCGGCAGTTAGCCTCCTCATCGGACTCTGAGGCCCCTCCGCCCGCTGACCGCGGGCACACCAAGAAGAAGAAGGCCGTTATTGACGCGGAGGGCTTCCAGGTGCCGCGCAAAACGGCACCTCGTCGCCAGATCACCACGTCCTTGTCGGACGTGCCCGTCAGCAACGCGTTCGCGGCTATTGATGGTGCCGCGGACGCCCCACCCCCTCCCCCGCCCCCACCACCGTCGGCCACCCCTCCTGCCCCCCCACCCATATCCATCCAACACAAGGGGCCCTTCAAGGTACTTTTAGATCTACTCACTACTCACACTGACTTCCCCTTCCGTATAAAATGGATGGGTAATGATGACTATCGCCTGTTTGTACAGTCCCCCGCTGACCTTGCTAAGTCCCTTATTATCCTAAGCAAGTTCAACGTCGGTTTCTCCACCCCTCCTAAACGGGCCCGCCGCATCAGGGTTGTTGTCAGGGGGCTCCCTATGGAGTATTCTGATGCTGACCTGCGGACGGCGCTTGCGTCTTTGAACATTACCCCTACAGTTATATCCCGGATCATCTCCCCTCGAACCCGACGCCCCACCCCTCTCTTTTTCGTCTCCGCTCCTGACACGCCGGAGAACCACCCCCTCCTCACCCTCTCGCTCCTCGATCACGTTAGCGTGACGATGGAGAAGCCGCGCTCCAGGAGGATGACCCTGGTCTGCTACCGCTGCCAGGGATTGGCGCACTTCGCGGGTGACTGCACCCGCGAGGTGCGTTGCGTAAAGTGTGCTGGAGGTCACGCCTCCTCGGAGTGCTCTAAACCCCGAGACGTCCCCCCCACCTGCGCCCGCTGTGGCGGGAATCACACTGGCAGTTATATGGGCTGCCCCAAAATTAAGTCTTTCAAGGCAAGCCAGAAACGGTTTGCAGGGACATCGGCGGCGGCCCGCCCGGGCACCAGTTACTCTGGTGCGCTGGTCGGCTCGGCGTCGCGGGCCCACCCCCACCTTGCGTCTCGTTCCCATCCCGCCCCTCTGGGCTCCTACCCACCCCCGCTCCTCTCCCTCCCCATCGTACCCCCTCCAACAGCCTTCCCTCCCCTCCCCACCCAGCAGGTGTCAAGCACTGCTTCCCCCTCCTCCCAGCGGGTGTCACGCTCCGCTGTTCCTTCCCCATCCCCCCGGCAGGCGTTAAGCACTGCCTCCCCCTCTCCCACCCCGGTACACTCTCAACAGCACCCTGTCCCCACCCCTTCCTCTGTTCCCACCCCCCTTGGTGACCTCATCGCCACTGTTGTCGAGGCACTGACCTCAGCCATTTCCGCCACCTTCACCTCCCTCCTCCAATCCCTCCCACACCAACTTGCCACCGCCCTCTCCCAATCCATGTCCCCCATCGCCCCTCCCATTCCAACCAGTCATGGCTGTTAGACATCACGGATTGACAACCATGATCTGGAATGCCAACGGTCTCCACAAACAACAGGGCGAGTTCCGACAGTTCCTCCTGGATGAGAGGGTTGATGTTTGCCTTGTTGCTGAGACGCACCTCAAACCCGGTGTTTTTGTCCGTGTAGCAAACTACTCCTGCTACCGGACAGACAGGCCCACCGCCTATGGTGGCACGGCGGTGTACGTGCGTAACTCCCTCCGCCACCACCCTATTCCCCTCCCCCCACTTCACACTGTGGAAGCCACTGGCATTGTCGTCCACACGGTGAGGGGTCCCATTACGTTCGTGGCTCTCTACAGGCCACCACGAGGCCTTCTCGAAACACCGGACTATGAAGCATTGCTGTCGCTCGGCAACGACGTCTTCGTTGGCGGTGACTTCAATGCCAAACATGCTGCCTGGAACAGTAGGTTAACCAACACATCCGGTCGTCGACTCCTCCGGGTCGCAGAGCGGCATCATGCCCGCACCATCGGCCCGCACGACCCCACCATTTACCCTTCTGGTGGACGTGCCCCAGATGTCCTAGACATCGCAGTGGTGAAAGGTCTACCCCACCCCATCACTGCAGCCACCCGCATCGCTCTAGCCTCCGATCACCGACCGGTCATCTGTTCCATCGATCTCGCTGGAACATCGACCGTGCCGAGGGAAGGCCTAGACATCCGCGGTATTGACTGGCAGTCCTACCAGAGACGGGTCGAAGCAGCCCTACCCACACTCCCTGCTGCCGATCACACGGACGCAGATCGTACCCTCATCCACCTCACCACCGTTGTGCTAGATGCTGCTGCAGCAGCGACCCCTCCCCGTCCGCACCGGCCCCCGGATCATCTGCGTCCGCTCCCCCCCGACATCCTTGCTCTCATCACAGAGAAAAACCGGACCACCCGTGAATGGCAGCTCACTCGGAATCCGGCAACCAAGCGCCTCATCAATAGATTACAGCGCCAAATCAAGGCAGCGGTGCAAGACCACCGCAATCAGGCTTGGGAGAACAAAATCTCTGCCATTGACCTGCGTGACCCGTCTGCTTGGCGGCTCACAAAAAGCCTTTTGAGACGAGGGCAACGGATCCCCCCCCTACAGGTCGGCAATGACTTTGTGTCCGAACCAGACGCCAAGGCTAACGCCTTGGCTGATGTCTTCGCGCGCAACTTCACCCCGGTCAATGACCCCATTGACCCCGACCATATTCGCCTGGTCACGGCACGCCTCCCTCAATTCCTTGCCGTCCAGGACCCTGAGGATGAAATCACCCCCATTAACGAAGAGGAGGTTGCACTGCAATTGCGGTACCTCAAATCCAAGAAAGCTGGCGGCCCCGATAAGCTGACGAATGCCCTCCTCAAGCAATTACCCCCAGCTTCTATTCCCATCCTGACGGCCACATTCAACAACATCCTCACAACCAGGCAATATCCCTCTGCCTGGAAACACGCTGAAGTGGTCGCCATACCCAAGGCTGGGAAGGATCTTCGTTCCCCTGCCAGCTACCGCCCCATCAGCCTCTTGCCCGCCATCTCCAAGGTGTTCGAGAGGCTGTACCTTAAACGACTGCTCATCCACATTGCCCGAGAACGAGTCCTCCCTGATGAGCAGTTTGGCTTCAGGCAGGGCCACGCCACCACTCACCAACTCCTGCGCCTAGTAGAAGAGGCACTGGACGCCATTGAACGTAGGGAGTACTTCGGGGCCATACTCCTCGACGTGTCCAGGGCGTTTGACTCGGTCTGGCACGAAGGGCTGCTCTACAAATTATTCTCCCTTGGCTTCCCAGTGTCCCATGTACGGCTAATAGCCACATACCTGGAAGGTCGCACCTTCCATGTTAGGATCCCTGACGGGAAATCCACGCGACGACGCATCAGGGCAGGAGTACCACAGGGCAGCGTACTTGGGCCGCTACTCTACTCCCTCTTCACAGCTGATCTGCCCTCTGCGCCGAGGGTACATTTAGCTCTCTACGCAGATGACACTGCACTCTTCTCTCGTTCTCGGAGTGCGGCAGTTCTTCAACAGCGGCTCCAGGGGGCTACAGATTCCCTAACCGACTGGGCTAGGACCTGGCGTCTGGCATTTAATCCCTCCAAGACCCAAGCCCTTATCATCTGCCGACGCCGTATTCCCGTTCGGCTCCCTCAGGTGGCGGTCCTTGGTACCCCAGTCCCCTGGACTCGTACTGCAAAGTACTTGGGTGTTACCCTGGACCAACGCCTAACCTGGCGCCCCCACATCGACGAGGTGCGTCGTAAGGCAATGGGGCGGCTATGCCTGCTCTACCCTCTCATCAACCCAACCTCTTCCCTCCCCACGCACCTTGCTGTTAGACTGTACACCTCCCTTGTTCGCCCCATCCTTGAATACGCGGTGGTGGTGTGGGGCAATGCTGCCCCCACCCACCTCCGCCGACTCCAAACCGTCCAGAACCGGGCTCTCCGGCGTGCTCTCCGCCTCCCCTTCGACTTCCCAACCCGCGAGCTCCACCTCCTGGCTGAAGTGCCGCTCCTTCGTACCCGCATCCTCTCCGCCGCCCACTCCTTTTACCACAAAACTCGTCACTCTCCTAATCCCTTAATCCTTTCCCTGGGCACCCGTGTTCACCGACTAGCCACCACTCGATGGCCCGACCTTTTATTTCGCCCCCCGTGACCTCGCCTGCACCAGGCCCCTCATCTCATGCCGACTACCTCCCTCACGTCATAGATTATTCCCCCCCACATGCCATGTCATTCGCTCCCCCAACACGCCTCCCCCTTCCCCCCCCCCCACTACCCCCAATGTTGGCCTAATCATGATAGGCCCTTCTTTTTTCCACTTCTTCAACTGTCACCCTCTGACTTCTTTCTCTTTCCCCCTCCCCCCAATTCGCCATGTCAAGAATGCCTGCCGCCGCCATCGCGTCGCCGCTACGAAGCAGAAGAGGCCAGGATAATGGCCGTTCGCTTTCACTCACTCTCACTATTCCTTCTTCTGTCCTTTCTTCTGTAACTAATCGTAATTACCGGCCAGTCAATTGAGCCGTTCGTTTTCCTTTTCTCTCACTGTCCCTCTAACTATCCTTTCATCTTTCTTTTAAAAAAAAAAAAAAATAAATAAATAAAAAATAAAAAAAAAAATAAAAAATAAAAAAGAAATAAAAAAAAAAATAAATAAATAAAAAACAAAAAAAATATCCAGCACAAATGTCAAGTCACAGCCACAACCATCACGTCATCACTCATCCTCACCACACCAAGCAAGAAGGAGAAGCGCAGCACGCGCTAGCACTTCGTCCCCAGCAGAGGGTTCAGCCCTCAGTCATGTGCGTCTGCGTCTGCGCGCGGGCCCGTTGTCTAGGCAGCACCGGACGCCGCGCCGCACCTAACCTCCACGCACGCCGCTCCGCTACCGCTACCGCTATGGCCCGCACAAAGCAAACGGCCCGCAAGTCCACCGGCGGAAAGGCGCCGCGCAAACAGCTCGCCACCAAGGCGGCGAGGAAGAGCGCGCCCGCCACCGGAGGCGTCAAGAAGCCCCACCGCTACAGGCCGGGCACCGTCGCCCTGCGAGAAATCAGGCGCTACCAGAAGAGCACAGAGCTGCTCATCCGCAAGCTGCCATTCCAGCGCCTAGTGCGCGAGATCGCCCAGGACTTCAAGACCGACCTGCGCTTCCAGAGCTCCGCAGTCATGGCCCTGCAGGAGGCCAGCGAGGCCTACCTCGTCGGCCTCTTCGAAGACACCAACCTGTGCGCAATCCACGCCAAGCGCGTCACCATCATGCCCAAGGACATCCAGCTCGCGCGCCGCATCCGCGGCGAGCGCGCCTAAACCGCGCCGCGGCACCGCACCGCACCGCACCGCACAAACAAAAACGGCCCTTTTCAGGGCCACTAACATCTCTCCGTCGCGAGCAAACTTTGTCGGTCGCCTGCCTCTCGCCCCGCAACCCAAAAACAAAAACCACCACTTCCCGTCCGTCCGCCACACCCGCTCACTCTGCCTGCCTGCTAGCAGCGCGCAACAATCACACATCATCCCTCCCCGGCGCTCAAAGCGCACAATACCCAACGGCCGACGTCACACCGCACGGGTGGCTGGCCGGCCGCCGCTTTCGTTTCGAAAACAAAAAAAACCCGCACTCCAACTCCGACGGCCAACGGCCAGGCAGGCGCGCTCGCTCGCTCTACACGCCACCGAAATCCCCCGCCGACTCCTTCCACATCTCAACGTGCCCCCCGTTGCAAAACATAACACACACACACAAAGAAACAAAACAAAGACCAGACACGACTCGACAAGACAGACATCCGAGAAGAACGAACGCAGGCAAGCCAACCAACGTATTCAAACAAAACAACGTGACAGAAAACCACAACCGTCGGCCGCCGCCACAAACACGGCGACAATCAACCACGACAACAACAACAACAACAACAACACCGCTTACCGCTACCGCCGCCCACACCCGCCACCGACCCCCGCAATCCAACCACCACGGCACGCAAACAGCATCCCCACGGGCATACAGAAACGCCAGACAGACAGACACCCACACCAGACGCTACACGACAATCAAAACCTTCCCCGACGTGCTTTGATGGCCCTGAGAAGGGCCGTTTTGGGCCGCGCGTCTCTTGCGCGCCACTAGACGACGACGGGGGGTGGGGACGACGGAGTCAAGCGCCAAACCCTTCCTTTCTCCCATCTCTTTCTCCTCTACTCTACTTCTTCTTCTTGGGCGAAGCCTTCGCCTTAGACGGCGTCGTCGCCTTCTTCGGGCGCGGCGCCTTCGGCTTCTTCGTCGGAACCTTGGCGGCCTTCTTCGCCTTCGACGGCGACTTGGCCTTGGCCGGCTTGGCCGCAGCCGCCTTCTTCGCACCCGCGGGAGCGGCCGACGCCGCAGACGCCTTCTTGGCGGCGCCCGCCTTCCGACCGGTCGCCGCCTTCACGCCACCAGCCTTCTTTGCGCCGGCCGCACGGGCGCCCTTCTTCTCCTTGCTGGCCGGAGCGGCGCGCTTCTTCTTGGCACCGCCAGCACGAGCCTTGCCGCCCTCGGCCGCCCCCCCGCCGCCGGCGCCGGCAAGCTTGAACGAGCCGGACGCGCCCTTCCCCTTCGTCTGCACCAGCTCGCCCGCCACGACGGCCGACTTGAGGTACTTCTTGATAAACGGCGCCAGCTTCTCCGCGTCCAGCTTGTAGTGTGCGGCTATGTACTTCTTGATCGCCTGCAGCGACGACCCGCCGCGCTCCTTCAGACTCTTGATGGCGGCCGTCACCATCTCAGAGGTGCGCGGGTGCGCAGGCTTGGCGCGCGGCTTCTTCGCAGACGACGCAGACTTGGCCTTCTTCGTAGTGCCGGTGGCGGCGGGTGCCGCAGCAGTCTCGTTCGTAGCCGCCTGATCTGCCATTTCGACGACGCGCGTAACACACAGCGAGAGCGAGAGCGAGCGGGACGGCAGGCAGGCACGCAAGCACAGCACAGCAGCAGAGCAGAGAATCACAAGGCCCAGCCAGTGTCGCGGGCGGGCGCGGACGGCCGAGAGAGCGGCCGCCACTCTGCGCGCCGCCGCGCCGCGCCTCCCGCGCTTGCTACCCAGTCGAGTGAGCGATGTCAGACGGGATGGACGTGTCACTCTGCGCTCGCGCGACCGGAGCACGTGCTCCGGCTGCGCCCGCGTCGGCCGGCCGCGGTCCGATGGGGCTTGCCCCACCGGCCGCCTCGCCATCAGCCGACGCACATACGACGACCGGACCTGTCGCGGGGGGAAGTAATAGTACCCTCGCGGCAGAGCAGCCTTTGGATGCCGATATGGATTACTCTTCGGATATAGATGAAGATACCACCGTGCAGGAGGTCATCAACCGACGACGATCGGAGTTGCGGCGCAGAAGCAGCGCGGACGGCCGCTCTACGTCGGGACGGCTTACACGGAATGAACCGCGGGACGAGGGTTTCCGACAGCCGCCGTTGAAGAAGCAGGCTAGGCCACGGCGACTCGTCGTCGCGAGAGAATTGGAGGTCTCAAACTCCTTCCAGCCGCTGCAGGGCGAAGGGGCCACGCTAGAAGATGCCGCCTCTTCCCTGGCAGAACAGCAGCAACGTCGTGCGATGCAGCAGCGTGCTGATGGCGCGGCACAGCAGCCGCAGCATGAGGGCGAGACGCCCATGGATGACCAGTCGGCCCCCACGCCGACCGCACCACGTCGGAAAATACCGCCGATCTTTCTACAATACAAGGATTCGTACAAGGATTTACATGACTGGCTTAAAACACACTGCCGTCAAGGATTTACAGTCAAACAGTCGGGGGATGGCAACCTGAAGCTTATGCTAGCGTCTACCGAAGACTACATCTTGGTCCACGACATGCTTGGCCAGAAGGGCATCCCGATGTTCACTTTTCCGGCAGTTCGGCCGCCGACGATCAAGGCGCTCATCAAGGGCATCCCTATCACATTGGCGCATGCTGATGTCAAAGAGGAACTGGAGGAACTTGGTTTCGTGGCCTCTCTGATCGAGCACCATCGGATGCCGGGAACCAACCAGCAGACTGGTCATCGGGTGGTTATCCTACCAGATACAGCAGAACATCGCGATATTTTCAACCTGGAACGCTTCTACGGCTTGGAAATCAAAGTGGAAAAGCTCCGGAAGTCCCGTGGCCCGACGCAGTGTTATCGATGCCAAGGGTTCGGCCATGTTGCCAGGTGGTGCACCATGCCCTGGATTTGCGTCAAGTGCGGCGCCAATCATGACAGCAGGACGTGCACAAGAAGCAGAGATCAGCCAGCGACCTGTGGACTTTGCGGGGGCGCTCATCCGGCGAACTTCCGTTCGTGCAGTAAACACAAAGAGGCCAGTCGACGAATGCGCGGTCTTCCGCCTACCTTCAAGCAGACGACGCCCGCCAGTCGCCGCCGACCCAGGCAGCCGCCTCCGCCGCAGACTTCTGATGCCCGCGCCTGGCCCACATTGATGGACCGACGTGCTGCGAAGATCCGCGATGACCTCACTGTGGCGGACGCCCTTCGGCGCTCGATGCAGCCACCAGGATCAACAGCTGCTCAGGCACCGCCTGTGGCACCGCCAGGACAACGCCAGCAGCCACCTCCGGCAATCCGCCCTCAGCACCAGCCAGGTACAGACGATCTCCTGGCCTTGCTGACTCAGATTGCCACCTCGCTCGCCAGCATCACCTCCACGCTGGCTCAACTGCCAACTACCATTGCCGCCACAGTTGAGGCGACACTCACCAGGGCCTTCCCGGCAGCAACAGCAGCACCTCCCGCCGTCAGTCATGGCCAGGATTAGACGGCTTGACGACTTGAGGATTGTGGCATATAATGCCGATGGTCTCACCCATGATGTGCCTGAATTGCAACAATTCTTGACGGACTATAACGTCGATATATGCATGGTCTGTGAAACATTCTTAAAGCCTGGGATTCGTAGCAACATCCCTAACTACTGTTGCTACCGGACGGACCGGCTGACGAGAGGAGGAGGGACGGCCATCTTCATACGCAGATCTATCCGGCATCATGAGATCCAACCGCCGGCAACGGGACTCATCGAGGCTACAGCAGTCGTTGTGGAAACGAGCACGGGACCCGTCACCTTTGTTGCGGTCTACCGCAGCCCGAGAAGAGTGCTGGACCTCGAAGATGCTCGAGCGCTGCTCCGCATGCCTGGACGCCTTTTCATCGCTGGGGACCTGAACTCCAAGCATGCTGCTTGGAATTCTCAGGCCACCAACTGGAGTGGACGCCTTCTTCTCCGTGCCACCGAGGAAGCACAATCGTATGTTTGCGGCCCGGAAGAGCCCACCTGTTACCCGTCCAACGGCCGCCCGGACGTGCTTGATGTGGCCATCACCAAGGGTCTTCCGCAGCATCTGACAGCTGAGGTGGTCCATGCACTGAATTCGAACCACCTCCCAGTGCTCTTCACCCTCCAAGTTGCCCCGGACCATTCCTCCGGCTGCCTCAACTACCGAAGAACGAACTGGACCAGCTTCCAGGAACGGCTCACCCACTCCATTGACACCGTGCGTGCTGCAGAAGACATCAATGGTGATTCCATCGACCACTTCGTTGCTGACGTCACGGATGCGCTCGTCCATGCTACGCCTCCGCCGAAACCTACTACCGTCCCCGCTCCAGGACTGCCTCCAGACATCTTGGACTCGATCCGGCTGCGCAATCGGCTGTGTCGTGAGTGGCGGATTACCCGGAATCGCGACCTGAAGCGGCACATCAACCTCCTCCGGCGGGACATCAAGGCCAGACTCATCGCGCATAGGAATCAGCGATGGGCTGAGAAACTTCGATCATTCACACCTGACCCGATGAATTTTCAGTCAATCCGCTTCTTCACACAACGACGCACCCGGATCCCGCCTCTTGCAACGGCTGCTGGTGATGTCTTCCGGCCCGACGATAAGGCGAATGCATTGGCTGACGCCTTCGAAGCCAACTTTCGCCCGCTCGACGAGGGAGTTGACCCCCAACGGGTTGCACACATTGAACGCGACGTGGAGGCGCTGCTTCAAGATGTGGAGGAGGAAGCCGACCCCATTCCGCCCGTCACGCCTCAGGAAGTTCACGAGGGCTTACGGACTCTGCCTGCCAACAAAGCCCCTGGTGTCGATGCCATCCCAGGCTTGGTCCTGAAGCAGCTGCCCTGGACGGCGATTGTGTATCTGGCAGCCATCTTTTCGTGGATCCTGCGAACTGCGAATTATCCACGCGCCTGGAAGCATTCCATCGTGGTGGCAGTACCTAAGCCTGGGAAAGACCGCCGCCACCCATCCAACTATAGGCCGATCAGCTTGCTACCCCATCTCAGCAAACTGTTCGAGAGGCTCCTGCTTCGCCGGTTACAAGTCCACATCGATGCTGAGGAACTCATGCCGCCGGAACAGTTCGGCTTTCGCAGTGGCCACTCCACCACGATGCAGATCCTTCGGGCTGTTGAATATATTGCCCAGACGTTCAACCAGCGCGACTATTGTGGGGCAGTCCTCTTCGACGTCAAGAAGGCGTTCGATAGCGTGTGGCACCAGGGACTCTTATGGAAAATACACCGACTGCACTTCCCGAAGGCCTACGTCCGTCTGATTGCGTCCTACTTGGAACACCGCACCTTTGCTGTACGAGTAGAAGATCGCCTCTCCAACGCCCGCCCTATCCGAGCTGGCGTCCCTCAAGGCTCTGTACTCGGACCGGTCCTCTACTGCTTGTTTACGTCGGACCTGCCAACACCTCCACGGGTCGAAAAAGCTGTGTACGCGGACGACACGATGTTGTTCTCTAGAAGTCGGTGGCGCGAGGTGCTGATCCCTCGCCTTCAGGCAGCTTGTCACGCCTTGCAAGATTGGGCTGCGAAATGGCGCATTGCATTTAATCCAGCGAAGACGCAGGCCATTGTCTTCACGAGGAAGAGGACTGCACCGGAACGACGACTCCGCCTCTACGACGTCGAAATACCGTGGAGTGACACCGTCCGCTACCTGGGGGTCCTCCTGGACAAGAGGTTGACCTGGAAGCCTCACATTGATGACGTGAGGCTCAAGGTTATTCAACGGATGGGCGCTCTCTACCCATTCCTCAATGAACACTCTGAGTTGACGCCGGCGAATGGCCTTCTCATCTTTCGCCTCTACCTCCGCCCGCTGTTTGATTATGCGTGCGAGGTCTGGGGCTGCGCAGCGAGGACACATCTTCAACGCCTCCAGAGTCTGCAAAACAAGATCCTGCGGCGGGTCTTCCATGTGCACTCGCAGTTCCCCCATGAATACCTCCACGAGGCAGCCGACGAGGACACCGTGCTGGAAAGGCACAAGAAGAGTGCCAGACGGTTCTATACCCGGACGAGGGTTTCTACGAACCCCCTCATCAGAGCGCTGGGAGCTCCTGCTAATCCCAGAGACCGCTATCGACGGCCAGTGGCCATGCTCGACAGATGAAGACTTGAAGCAGAAAAGCACTGCCATCCCCCTTCATACCCTGACGCCCAAAGGAAGCCCAACACCTGATGAAAACATGACGTCCCGCACACACTGATGTTACACATTAAATAAAGATGACAACATACCCACATGACACCTCAGCAGAAGCAGAAAATGCCGCAAGGTAAACTCTGCACCAAGCAGCTAATTTAAGTTAGCCTTAAGTACGCGGATGGAGCGCTTGCTACCGCCCAACGTCCGACAGCCTGTGCGGAGCAGCCCCAAACCTGCGCCACAACCGCCCGCGCCTTTCAAACCACCGAGGATGGGGCTACACACAGCCACACCACAGTCGCCAACCAGTCGCCACGGCAGCGCCGCAAACCACGGCCAAACTGCAGCTACCGCGCGCTACAGCCTGGGTCGGCCCGCCGAGAATCGCCGCCCCCGCCCAAATGCCGCCCCCACAGCCCCAGCCGACGACCCGCCACAATGGCCAAACCTTCGGCAAAACTCCCACACCGTCGCCGCGGCAGCCCGGCCAGCGCGGCCGGCGCCACAGCCACACAAGCCGAGGCGTGCGGCGATGACGGCCGTGCAAACGCGCCTCCGCCGCCCCATCGCCTTCCGTCGCCCTCCCGCCGTTTCCCGATCGGCCCGCAGCCGTCGGGCCACATCGCGCGCCGTCCTCCTCCTCTCGCCCGCCAACATTCACAGCCGTTTCTTCAACAATTGCCCGCCGCAAACGGACGCCGCCTGCGCAACAGGCGCCGCCGCCCCTCGCCGCTTCCGACCCAACCCCTCGACCGAGGCAAACCGCAATCCGAATCTACAGACCAACCCAATCTGCCGTCAGCACACACGACAGCCGACCTTACACGTTACGCGTTACACATTACGTTTACACGTCTAGGTTAGGTTAGGTTAGGTTAGGTTAGGTGGACGTGGGTTAGGTTAAGGGGACTTGGGTTAGGTTAAGCGTCAAACTTAGGTTAAGCATTCAAACACGTCAGGCGTCACAGGCTAGGTTAGGTTAGGTTACACGTTAGGTTAAGGGGTCAGTGCTAGGTTAAGAAGCGTCAAACGTAGGTTAAAAAAAAAAAAAAAAAAGCGTTCAAACGTGAGGCGTGAGCCGGACAGCTTACCTTACGTAGACGTTAGGGGCTCACAGGCTGAGCTCACCTCGCCACACCACGGGTTAGGTTCGGTTCGCTCGGCTCAGCGTAAAGCGCCGAGGTCAGGGTTACGTTCGTTCACCTTCGGGCGCCACACTTTCGGTTGAAAGGTCGCGACGGGACGACGTCGGCAGGCACGCCGCAAACGAACAAAAACGTACAGACGACGTCGAAAACCGCCGACAGACGGGGGAGCAGCACGACCACGACCAGATACCGAGCGCGAACCAGACACACGCGAACCACCCCCACCGGCCAAAGGGCACCACACAACAACCCAGAGCACCACGTGTCGACACCAGAGCAACCCGCCGCTCACGCGACATGGCTGGCACCGAAGGGCAACCGCCCGCAACTGCGCTTTCCGCGCCGGCCCGGATGCACGTCGTGCTACAACAACACCACTACCGTACACAGCCGCTGTTCACAACATCACTATCATGCGCGCCCGCGGCTCGCCGCCGTCGCAGCCGCAGCCCCAACGCCAGCACTTTTGCACCACCATTCACACGCACCGCAACACAGCTCGCCGACACAGCCGAACAAAACAAACACCACACAACAACAGCAACAACGCCGCCGCCTCTACTTGTGCCGGCGACCCACCCCGCCGATGGCGCACCTTTCGCCAGCCGGCAATCGACACACACGCACCCACCCACCCACCCGGGGCCCAGTGCAAAACACAAAAAAAACACACAAAAACAAAACAACACAAACGACACGGGAAGCGCACACCGCCACTTCGCGCGCACGCCACCAACCAGTCGTCGTCTCAAAATAACAAACACAAACAAAATAAACTAACAACTAGGGCAACACAAAACAAAAACGCCTCGCACGAACCGCCCACAAAAAGGACAAGCACACGCACAGCCTCTGCTGACGACCACGACGCAGCGGCACGCTGCTCCTGTCCCGCGCCCCGCGCCCCACTCGATTCACAACTCACGCGACACCGTCAACGACGGGCTCGCTTCCCGCAACCTACCACCTTTCCGCCACGACGCACAGCCCCAGCCCCACCCGACGACGCCCGTGGCAACGACTGCACTTCCACCACCGCCTCCCCCTTCCCCCCCAAAACACACACACACACACACAGCCAGCCAAAAACGCACTCGCGACCCACACATGCACGTGCATCGGCACACGCCAACCAGTCAACGTCGACAACCACACGCAAGGCTCGAAACGAAACCGGCGTCCTTCCACGTTGCCATCAAGCTACGCGACACAAGACACAAGGAACCAACACAACAGCCGGCCCCACTAATTCCCACTCTCACGCCGCAAAAAGCACACCGAAACCGCCAAACGCACGCACATTCCCCTTCGCACTGACACCGACCGGCTCGCTACCACACACCTCTCGGCAGCCGTTTCACGCCAATTCGCCACACCGCCCACACAGTCGACAAGCGCCCGCCCTGTACGGCACACGCAACGACGCAGCGCAGCAAAGGGCGCCCGCAACACATACCTCTCCTCCCTCTCTCTCTCCGCCGCCCGACGCGCCAACCGCCACACCACACCGCCAGCCACTCGCAAATTGTGCACTGCCACCAGCCACACGTCCAACACGCCGCGCCGCCTCCGGCCACCCGCCAGGGGGCGCTCACGTCCGCGACAACAGCGCGGCCCGCCGGGCCGGGCCGAACCGAACCGAACCGGGCCGCCGCTGCTCTGCACTCGGCACGGCCACACCCTGCTGCAGACCGGGCTCGTCTCTCTGTACGCGTCTGCCTGCGCATCAACACAACAACGACCTTTTTTTTTTTTTTTCTCCCTCTCTACCGCCACCCCTTCTTCTCGCGTTTTTACTCGTTGTTGCAGCAGCGGCGCACACCTACACATCCACAGCCCCAGCCGAGCCGGCCTCACCTCAGGGCCCGCCGCCAGCGTCTCCTCCTCGGGCACAGGTGCGGTGCTGTGGCCGCCCATCCAACCGCATTGCTGGCCGTCCAGCCGCCAGGCGTTCCCACTGCCGCGAGCCACGCCGCGCACCGACCCTGCTGCAGAAAACGAAGCATAGCCAGAGACCGACCGGTACACAAAGCAAGCCGTCGCCTCGCCTCTTGTCCTTCCTGCCTTCCTTCCGCCCCCGCCCTTCTCACACCACCGCCTCTCCACTTTCGCCCCCCCCCCTCCTTTTTTTTGTTTTTTTTGTTTTCTTCTTTCTTTCTTTCTTTGGCCCTCTCTCCTTCCAGCCATGGCGGTTACGGCACCGCCTGCAGCGGCAGATTTTTTGCGCCCACAAGCCTACTCCTACCACCATTAACCTTGCCCTGCCCTGCCCATCAACGTCGCAGTCGAACCGACGCTTGCCAACACACTGCCCACGTTCCTTTCTCTTTTCGGCCTACGCCCATTACGCGCCGCCGCCACAGCACCTTCCCTTCCCACAACACACCGACGTCACCACACGCACCCAAAACAGGGGCCACGACCGTGTTCCTCGCCCACTCCCATCCCGCACGGTACGCACATTCCCAACTACTACCGCGCACCCTCCCTTTCCAATCTGTGTGTCTCTCTGTGTCTGTGTCCTGTCCGCGCGTGACGCCTCTCAACATCCGCCGTCCCCCGTCCCGTTTTCGCCCCCATGCCGTCGTCGCGCCGCCCCTGTCCGCCCCGCACCACACCATACACCGCTGCTTGTCCCGGCCGTTGCCACCAAAGGCGCCCACCGCAAACGCGCCACGCCGCAGCCCCCGTGCGTCTCGCGCTCGCTTGCATCTCCGTGCCGGCGCTGCCTCTCTTCCCGCTCGCACTCGACCTCGACAACACAGTCTTTGGCTCCGCCACTGCGTGTTCCGGTGGTACGCACGCTGCAACACCTACGTATTCATTACCAGAGCGATGGCGAGGCATGACAGCATCTCTGTCTGACCAGAGAGTTATTTATCGTTGCTAGTCGGCGCTTGGACCGCGCCAGACGACAGTAGTGGCACGCACCGGGTCGCCAGGAACAGTTGTTATATATATTGTAGCGCGAGTCGGGAGAGGTAGTAGTCGGTCGACAGTAGTAGCGGGTGGACGGTTGTACTGAGCGGGCGTCGGCGGCGTGCTCTGCTCGTCTCGCGACTCTGGTCACGGTTCGGGACGATGTATAGTATATTGTGTTATAATCAAAAGGTAGTGTGAAGCTGCATTGCGCAAATCTGATAACGTATGTTCATTGTACTTATTTTGTTCAACAACAAACAAAAGCCCCACTATTACTTTTTTCTAAAGTAACTCTTGTCTTTTAACGAAAAACATTCACTTTTTAAAGACTACTTCCTATGGCATTTCCCTCCAAGGAGTGCAATTCATTACCAGCCAGCACTCATTCATTGCACACAGCTGTGTAAGGGGTATCTACAATTGAGGGGCGGATATAAATGCAATTTTTTTTTTTTTTTTTTTTTTTTTTTGTTTTTTGTGTGTGTTGTAACCTCCCCGCAAATTTTAAACTAATGGACAATGTTATTTACGGACGCTAATGGACATTGCGCTAATTGTAACCTCGCCCACAATGAGAGGTATTGAAAATGGCAACAAAAATGTGAAATTCGCAATCTGACTCAAATATAAATTCTTCACAACATTTAAAGTCCGTTCAGCGACAGGAAACTTCAATTAAACCGAAATATCGGTCTTTGGCCCTGTGCAAAACAATCAGAATTTAAAGTCTTACCTCAGAATAAATGGATGTCACATTTCTGCTCTTGTTGTTGCGCAGCGCTTGGAGGAACTGCATTGCAAATAATAATATTCTCTTTTTTTTGTGATTTTAGTGACATTTTTCTTCAAAGAAGTGGAATGAAATGTGAAGTGCAACGAACTCTTTAGTTCAATAAAAAAATTAAATGTTTGAAAAATGCTTTTGAAATAGAAATTATTATTGGGGAACTTGTTGGAGAATAATTACAATAAATAAAATTCTTCATTATCTAATGATTATATTAATTGACAGTATACCTTATTCACCATCTTGACCAGTGTTGCCGACCGCCTACATCACACAACCGCACTCGGCTGCTACTACTGACCGACCGCTCTGCATGACGACTATTAGCGTACTGCACGCGACGACTACTGACAGAGTACAGCCCTCAACTAGACAGAGCTACAGACTCGCAACGACTGACTGACTGACTGACTGACTGACTGAGAACCGCTCGCAACACTCGCGCGGTCCAGCGCAAACTCTCTGGTCACAGATGCTACAATGTCTCGCCATCGCTGCTATGTTACATTACATACGTGTTTCAGTGTCTTTTTCATTGGGGTAACGATCTTTGGCTCTTTTTATTCTGAATACAGGGCCAAAGGTCAACGCTGCTGCCCTTATACAATTTATCACGTTTCATTATGTCTGTTGCAATGTTACATACGGTTCATTCTTTCATTAATCTTATCGTTGGGTTTGTTTTGTAGGGACGTTAACATTCTTCTGGCACATTTTTATTATCATCGGACTCTCTGCTATTTGTGCAGGGAGGTTATACCTGGGTCCATTTCCATTTCCATTTACATTTTAATATTGATAGACGTTTTGTGTTCTTTTTTGTTTCTTGTTGTTTTTCCTTCTTTTTTTTTTGTTGTTTTTTTTTTTTTTTGTTGTTTTGTTTTTCCCGCTCTCACCACCACCGCCGCATCACGCCTTCCGTTTTCTTGGTTTCTTTTCTGTTCTTCAACTGCTTCAACATCACCGCGCCCCATTTCCACACCACAGCCATCAGCCTCCAAGACGGGCAGGCGCAGTGTGCCATTTCCGGCGCACAAGCACACCCGTACGGTACTCTCCTCGCCCCCACGCCACCAACAACACAGCGACCACGCGGCTTTCAGGCACGGCACGGCACCGGCGAAATGCGCCGCCCCCGCCCCTCCGCGCATATCCGTCCGTCTCGCCACGTTCACTGACAGCCGCGTCTGCGGCTACACCACGACAACCACAACACAACACCGCTCCCCTCCCTGGCAACTCATTGTTTTTCTCCTCCTCTTTTGCACAAACCACAACGCCGAGCACAGGCGCAAGCCACCCACACCGCGCCCCTCCCCGTCCCGTCTTTGGCCGCCGCTCCTCGTTTGCCCCCTCCCATCTCCCGAAATGCCATGCCAGCAGCGTTACGCATGCCCCTCCCCTGTCCACACAACACTACCGCCAAACGAACAGCCTTCCGGGCCACATGCAGGGCACGCCCACCTCCAAACACTGCCAATTCACGGACGCACGCACACACACACACACACACTCACTTTCTCGACACCTTTCTGTACGGAGGGTGCGTCATCTCGACCGTGACAGAGTGACGGCAACTATCGACGATCCATTTCCCCCCACTGGTACAACATGTCCACCAACACCTACATACATCATTCAAGTACACAGACAATAGCATACACACAATGGGAGGGCACACGAACATGGACGGCACGGCACTGTCATACACTCTTCCTCAGAACCATATCAACAAACGTTACGTACATCCGGGAAAGCGAAAGCGAAAGCAAAAGCAAAAGCAAAAGCAAAAGCAAAGGCAAAAGCCCAATGCAGCCGTCAAAGGTAACGTTCACCACGGCAGACACTTGCAGCCGCGCCGCCGTTAAACGCATTTCAGTGCGGCTCCAATACGCCTCCGACGCGGGAACGTTCCGTTGCTCTACGAATGCGTTTCTCCCCTTTTTCCCTTCCTCTCTCTTTTGCCCCCCCTCTGTCCTTTCCTCCTTGCACTCTTGCCTCATTCCTCACGTTCTGCCCAGACATTCGACCGATCAAAGTCAACCTTTCGTTACCGTTCTCAGCGCGACGGTGTACAACAGTATGACGGGTGTGCCCAAGACTTCGGTTCAGTTGCGTGACGCCGGTCTATCGCGCCGATCGACAGTTACTCAGGGGGCGACGGATCGGACCACGTCACCGACACACAAAACACTTTCAAACAAACAAATACATACATACCGGATGGACACAGACAAACACGTGTACAGACATTCGCCAAACAAACGACCGCCGCCGCCGTCGTCGTCGTCTAGCGTCGCGCTTACTGTACTGCACTGGACACGCGTGCATCTTGAATGACGACATCGGTGTGCGTGCGTCGTACGCAATCAGTCAGACACGGCTATCAAAAATCAGAGTCGAATGGTACATCATCGTGCGTGTCGCCGTACACGTACAGTACAATACAACAACAATGCGTCTTAATGGCACGTTCATTTCAACGTCACTCACACACCTCCACGCTGCAGTTGCGTCGCACCATTGTCAAACTCGGCGTACGGCAAAGGGAATAGTGGGCGGCAAAAACAACCAAACAAAAACATTTCACATTTCACCCTCGCCATGTATGATGTGCAAAAAAACAAACCCGCAAACGGCCGTCGTTACGGCGACACAAAAGTCGCCGATCGCACTGTCCCCCCTCGCAGACAGGTAACACACACACACACACCCCAACACCAATGGGTCAAAACCACTCCAACGAGGCGTGCCACCATTCCACGCCACGGCGACCAACCTCGTGGCCGTACCCCGCAACACGCTTTGACGCGCCCACAATCAAAATGCACACATACATCACAGCCGTCCACACAAACAACAACAACAATTCCGCCCTTCCCGCAAAAGGCAAGTTGGTGGCCCTGAAAAGGGCCGTTTTGCCGCTCTCGCAACGGAGGAGCCTTCTCCATCCTTCCATTCCAGAGCCACCTCCTTACTTGGAGCTCGTGTACTTTGTCACCGCCTTCGTGCCCTCGCTCACGGCGTGCTTGGCCAGCTCGCCAGGCAGCAACAGCCGCACAGCGGTCTGGAGGGACGTGATGGTCGAGCGCTTGTTGTAGTGCGCCAGGCGAGAAGCCTCGGCCGCCAATGCGCTCGAAAATGTCGTTCACGAAGCTGTTCATGATGCTCATCGCCTTCGACGAGATGCCCGTGTCAGGGTGCACCTGCTTCAGCACCTTGTAGATGTAGATGGCATAGCTCTCCTTCCTCTTGCGCTTCTTCTTCTTGTCGCCCTTCGAAATGTTCTTCTGCGCCTTGCCAGCCTTCTTGGCGGCCTTCCCGCTAGTCTTGGGCGGCATCTCGAACGAACGTACGCAGCAGCAACACCAGTAGCAAGCGCTCCGCTCTAGTCAGCGTCTCCCCACACAGTGGCACCCGCCGCCAGCCGCCGCCGCACCTTTACCAGCTCGCCCTGTTGCCGGCCGCCGACCAATGGGGCGCGCGCGCAACCGGCCGCCGCACCCGAGCCCATAAAGCACCCCCACCCCTGCTGCGCCGGCACGCACTCCGCTGCTCGACTCGCTGCGCTCGCACCGGTCGTTTTCGTTTCGTTTCGTGTGCACCGTCGCTAGCCCAATCGCCATGTCCGGACGCGGAAAGGGAGGCAAAGTCAAGGGCAAGTCAAAGTCCCGCTCAAGCAGGGCTGGGCTCCAGTTCCCGGTCGGCAGAAATCCACCGCCTCCTGCGCAAGGGAAACTACGCAGAGCGCGTCGGCGCCGGGGCGCCCGTCTACCTCGCCGCCGTCATGGAGTACCTCGCGGCTGAGGTGCTCGAGCTGGCCGGAAACGCGGCCCGCGACAACAAGAAGACGCGCATCATCCCGCGCCACCTGCAGCTTGCATCCGCAACGACGAGGAGCTCAACAAGCTCCTGTCGGGCGTCACATCGCACAGGGTGGTGTCCTGCCCAACATCCAGGCCGTCCTGCTGCCAAAGAAGACCGAGAAGAAGGCCTAAAGGAGGCCAGGCAATCGCAGCGCCGCGTGCTCCCCTGCACGCAACGCGCTTTGCCGGCTCGGCTCGGCCCACAACAATCGGCCCTTTTCAGGGCCACCACACAAACCTACGTCCAAAGCAAAATTTCAGTCGTCCTCGCCGCACCTTGTTTTGTTTTTAACTTTGCACTTTCACAGCACAGCCGCCGCCGGCGCACGTCCGCCATCTTGTCGTCCACACAGCCCGTGTGGCCCAACACACACACACACACACATTTTTGCACGGTCGCAGTCGCCTTCCAAACGACAACGGCCAGCAATAATGACCATTGTTAAAGGGAGGCGTGTCGACACACCGCCCTCCACTCCCGCGCGCCCCGCAACGGCCGTCGACACGAACGAAACAGCTGATCCGGCCGCCTATGCCCACACGCCTAACACACAGAGCCAAACCACGCAAGCAAATAATCACCGCCTCTCGCACAACAACACACAGCCCGCCATCTCCATCGCGATCGATACAAAGACACACAATAACAAACACAAACGAAGCAGCTCCACTCTCACACACACACAGCCAGCCAGCCACATGACACGTTTCCTTTCCTTCTCCCCTCCCAGCCACATCACGTCGCTCAAACGGAAAGAAACAAACAACACAGCGCACACACGCAGCAACAACAACACAGACTCTTTCGCACTTTTCAACTTCCGAACAGTGTGGTGGCCCTGAAAAGGGCCGTTTTCTAGTCTCTCCCACCCACAAGCACGGCCGCGGGAAGGCCAGCGCCCGCTGCGACGCAGCCTAACCGCCGAAACCGTACAGGGTGCGCCCCTGCCTCCTTCAGGGCGTACACCACGTCCATGGCCGTCACAGTCTTGCGCTTGGCGTGCTCAGTGTACGTCACCGCGTCGCGGATCACGTTCTCCAGGAACACCTTCAGCACCCCGCGGGTCTCCTCGTAGATCAGACCAGAGATGCGCTTCACGCCGCCCCTGCGAGCCAGGCGGCGGATGGCGGGCTTCGTGATGCCCTGGATGTTGTCGCGCAACACCTTGCGGTGCCGCTTGGCGCCACCCTTGCCGAGCCCCTTTCCTCCCTTGCCGCGGCCTGTCATCCTTCCTTCCTCGGGCAAAGCAAAACGTGCACAAACAGCAGCTGCAGCGGCTGGCGAGTCGGCTACGGTCTGCGCCCAGCGCGCCCCGCCGCCCCCCTATATAGACTCTGGCCCGCCCTCCCCCCACCACGCGCAACCGAGGGCCATATAAGCGCAGCACGGAGGCGCGCGGGCCCGTTGTCTAGGCAGCACCGGACGCCGCGCCGCACCTAACCTCCACGCACGCCGCTCCGCTACCGCTACCGCTATGGCCCGCACAAAGCAAACGGCCCGCAAGTCCACCGGCGGAAAGGCGCCGCGCAAACAGCTCGCCACCAAGGCGGCGAGGAAGAGCGCGCCCCGCCACCGGAGGCGTCAAGAAGCCCCACCGCTACAGGCCGGGCACCGTCGCCCTGCGAGAAATCATTCGCTACCAGAAGAGCACAGAGCTGCTCATCCGCAAGCTGCCATTCAGCGGCCTAGTGCGCGAGATCGCCCAGGACTTCAGACCGACCTGCGCTTCCAGAGCTCCGCAGTCATGGCCCCTGCAGGAGGCCAGCGAGGCCCTACCTCGTCGGCCTCTTCGAAGACACCAACCTGTGCGCAATCCACGCCAAGCGCGTCACCATCATGCCCAAGGACATCCAGCTCGCGCGCCGCATCCGCGGCGAGCGCGCCTAAACCGCGCCGCGGCACCGCACCGCACCGCACCGCACAAACAAAAACGGCCCTTTTCAGGGCCACTAACATCTCTCCGTCGCGAGCAAACTTTGTCGGTCGCCTGCCTCTCGCCCCGCAACCCAAAAACAAAAACCACCACTTCCCGTCCGTCCGCCACACCCGCTCACTCTGCCTGCCTGCTAGCAGCGCGCAACAATCACACATCATCCCTCCCCGGCGCTCAAAGCGCACAATACCCAACGGCCGACGTCACACCGCACGGGTGGCTGGCCGGCCGCCGCTTTCGTTTCGAAAACAAAAAAAACCCGCACTCCAACTCCGACGGCCAACGGCCAGGCAGGCGCGCTCGCTCGCTCTACACGCCACCGAAATCCCCCGCCGACTCCTTCCACATCTCAACGTGCCCCCCGTTGCAAAACATAACACACACACACAAAGAAACAAAACAAAGACCAGACACGACTCGACAAGACAGACATCCGAGAAGAACGAACGCAGGCAAGCCAACCAACGTATTCAAACAAAACAACGTGACAGAAAACCACAACCGTCGGCCGCCGCCACAAACACGGCGACAATCAACCACGACAACAACAACAACAACAACAACACCGCTTACCGCTACCGCCGCCCACACCCGCCACCGACCCCCGCAATCCAACCACCACGGCACGCAAACAGCATCCCCACGGGCATACAGAAACGCCAGACAGACAGACACCCACACCAGACGCTACACGACAATCAAAACCTTCCCCGACGTGCTTTGATGGCCCTGAGAAGGGCCGTTTTGGGCCGCGCGTCTCTTGCGCGCCACTAGACGACGACGGGGGGTGGGGACGACGGAGTCAAGCGCCAAACCCTTCCTTTCTCCCATCTCTTTCTCCTCTACTCTACTTCTTCTTCTTGGGCGAAGCCTTCGCCTTAGACGGCGTCGTCGCCTTCTTCGGGCGCGGCGCCTTCGGCTTCTTCGTCGGAACCTTGGCGGCCTTCTTCGCCTTCGACGGCGACTTGGCCTTGGCCGGCTTGGCCGCAGCCGCCTTCTTCGCACCCGCGGGAGCGGCCGACGCCGCAGACGCCTTCTTGGCGGCGCCCGCCTTCCGACCGGTCGCCGCCTTCACGCCACCAGCCTTCTTTGCGCCGGCCGCACGGGCGCCCTTCTTCTCCTTGCTGGCCGGAGCGGCGCGCTTCTTCTTGGCACCGCCAGCACGAGCCTTGCCGCCCTCGGCCGCCCCCCCGCCGCCGGCGCCGGCAAGCTTGAACGAGCCGGACGCGCCCTTCCCCTTCGTCTGCACCAGCTCGCCCGCCACGACGGCCGACTTGAGGTACTTCTTGATAAACGGCGCCAGCTTCTCCGCGTCCAGCTTGTAGTGCGCGGCTATGTACTTCTTGATCGCCTGCAGCGACGACCCGCCGCGCTCCTTCAGACTCTTGATGGCGGCCGTCACCATCTCAGAGGTGCGCGGGTGCGCAGGCTTGGCGCGCGGCTTCTTCGCAGACGACGCAGACTTGGCCTTCTTCGTAGTGCCGGTGGCGGCGGGTGCCGCAGCAGTCTCGTTCGTAGCCGCCTGATCTGCCATTTCGACGACGCGCGTAACACACAGCGAGAGCGAGCGGGACGGCAGGCAGGCACGCAAGCACAGCACAGCAGCAGAGCAGAGAATCACAAGGCCCAGCCAGTGTCGCGGGCGGGCGCGGACGGCCGAGAGAGCGGCCGCCACTCTGCGCGCCGCCGCGCCGCGCCTCCCGCGCTTGCTACCGCCCAACGTCCGACAGCCTGTGCGGAGCAGCCCCAAACCTGCGCCACAACCGCCCGCGCCTTTCAAACCACCGAGGATGGGGCTACACACAGCCACACCACAGTCGCCAACCAGTCGCCACGGCAGCGCCGCAAACCACGGCCAAACTGCAGCTACCGCGCGCTACAGCCTGGGTCGGCCCGCCGAGAATCGCCGCCCCCGCCCAAATGCCGCCCCCACAGCCCCAGCCGACGACCCGCCACAATGGCCAAACCTTCGGCAAAACTCCCACACCGTCGCCGCGGCAGCCCGGCCAGCGCGGCCGGCGCCACAGCCACACAAGCCGAGGCGTGCGGCGATGACGGCCGTGCAAACGCGCCTCCGCCGCCCCATCGCCTTCCGTCGCCCTCCCGCCGTTTCCCGATCGGCCCGCAGCCGTCGGGCCACATCGCGCGCCGTCCTCCTCCTCTCGCCCGCCAACATTCACAGCCGTTTCTTCAACAATTGCCCGCCGCAAACGGACGCCGCCTGCGCAACAGGCGCCGCCGCCCCTCGCCGCTTCCGACCCAACCCCTCGACCGAGGCAAACCGCAATCCGAATCTACAGACCAACCCAATCTGCCGTCAGCACACACGACAGCCGACCTTACACGTTACGCGTTACACATTACGTTTACACGTCTAGGTTAGGTTAGGTTAGGTTAGGTTAGGTGGACGTGGGTTAGGTTAAGGGGACTTGGGTTAGGTTAAGCGTCAAACTTAGGTTAAGCATTCAAACACGTCAGGCGTCACAGGCTAGGTTAGGTTAGGTTACACGTTAGGTTAAGGGGTCAGTGCTAGGTTAAGAAGCGTCAAACGTAGGTTAAAAAAAAAAAAAAAAAGCGTTCAAACGTGAGGCGTGAGCCGGACAGCTTACCTTACGTAGACGTTAGGGGCTCACAGGCTGAGCTCACCTCGCCACACCACGGGTTAGGTTCGGTTCGCTCGGCTCAGCGTAAAGCGCCGAGGTCAGGGTTACGTTCGTTCACCTTCGGGCGCCACACTTTCGGTTGAAAGGTCGCGACGGGACGACGTCGGCAGGCACGCCGCAAACGAACAAAAACGTACAGACGACGTCGAAAACCGCCGACAGACGGGGGAGCAGCACGACCACGACCAGATACCGAGCGCGAACCAGACACACGCGAACCACCCCCACCGGCCAAAGGGCACCACACAACAACCCAGAGCACCACGTGTCGACACCAGAGCAACCCGCCGCTCACGCGACATGGCTGGCACCGAAGGGCAACCGCCCGCAACTGCGCTTTCCGCGCCGGCCCGGATGCACGTCGTGCTACAACAACACCACTACCGTACACAGCCGCTGTTCACAACATCACTATCATGCGCGCCCGCGGCTCGCCGCCGTCGCAGCCGCAGCCCCAACGCCAGCACTTTTGCACCACCATTCACACGCACCGCAACACAGCTCGCCGACACAGCCGAACAAAACAAACACCACACAACAACAGCAACAACGCCGCCGCCTCTACTTGTGCCGGCGACCCACCCCGCCGATGGCGCACCTTTCGCCAGCCGGCAATCGACACACACGCACCCACCCACCCACCCACCCGGGGCCCAGTGCAAAACACAAAAAAAACACACAAAAACAAAACAACACAAACGACACGGGAAGCGCACACCGCCACTTCGCGCGCACGCCACCAACCAGTCGTCGTCTCAAAATAACAAACACAAACAAAATAAACTAACAACTAGGGCAACACAAAACAAAAACGCCTCGCACGAACCGCCCACAAAAAGGACAAGCACACGCACAGCCTCTGCTGACGACCACGACGCAGCGGCACGCTGCTCCTGTCCCGCGCCCCGCGCCCCACTCGATTCACAACTCACGCGACACCGTCAACGACGGGCTCGCTTCCCGCAACCTACCACCTTTCCGCCACGACGCACAGCCCCAGCCCCACCCGACGACGCCCGTGGCAACGACTGCACTTCCACCACCGCCTCCCCCTTCCCCCCCAAAACACACACACACACACACAGCCAGCCAAAAACGCACTCGCGACCCACACATGCACGTGCATCGGCACACGCCAACCAGTCAACGTCGACAACCACACGCAAGGCTCGAAACGAAACCGGCGTCCTTCCACGTTGCCATCAAGCTACGCGACACAAGACACAAGGAACCAACACAACAGCCGGCCCCACTAATTCCCACTCTCACGCCGCAAAAAGCACACCGAAACCGCCAAACGCACGCACATTCCCCTTCGCACTGACACCGACCGGCTCGCTACCACACACCTCTCGGCAGCCGTTTCACGCCAATTCGCCACACCGCCCACACAGTCGACAAGCGCCCGCCCTGTACGGCACACGCAACGACGCAGCGCAGCAAAGGGCGCCCGCAACACATACCTCTCCTCCCTCTCTCTCTCCGCCGCCCGACGCGCCAACCGCCACACCACACCGCCAGCCACTCGCAAATTGTGCACTGCCACCAGCCACACGTCCAACACGCCGCGCCGCCTCCGGCCACCCGCCAGGGGGCGCTCACGTCCGCGACAACAGCGCGGCCCGCCGGGCCGGGCCGAACCGAACCGAACCGGGCCGCCGCTGCTCTGCACTCGGCACGGCCACACCCTGCTGCAGACCGGGCTCGTCTCTCTGTACGCGTCTGCCTGCGCATCAACACAACAACGACCTTTTTTTTTTTTTTCTCCCTCTCTACCGCCACCCCTTCTTCTCGCGTTTTTACTCGTTGTTGCAGCAGCGGCGCACACCTACACATCCACAGCCCCAGCCGAGCCGGCCTCACCTCAGGGCCCGCCGCCAGCGTCTCCTCCTCGGGCACAGGTGCGGTGCTGTGGCCGCCCATCCAACCGCATTGCTGGCCGTCCAGCCGCCAGGCGTTCCCACTGCCGCGAGCCACGCCGCGCACCGACCCTGCTGCAGAAAACGAAGCATAGCCAGAGACCGACCGGTACACAAAGCAAGCCGTCGCCTCGCCTCTTGTCCTTCCTGCCTTCCTTCCGCCCCCGCCCTTCTCACACCACCGCCTCTCCACTTTCGCCCCCCCCCCCCCCTCCTTTTTTTTGTTTTTTTTGTTTTCTTCTTTCTTTCTTTCTTTGGCCCTCTCTCCTTCCAGCCATGGCGGTTACGGCACCGCCTGCAGCGGCAGATTTTTTGCGCCCACAAGCCTACTCCTACCACCATTAACCTTGCCCTGCCCTGCCCATCAACGTCGCAGTCGAACCGACGCTTGCCAACACACTGCCCACGTTCCTTTCTCTTTTCGGCCTACGCCCATTACGCGCCGCCGCCACAGCACCTTCCCTTCCCACAACACACCGACGTCACCACACGCACCCAAAACAGGGGCCACGACCGTGTTCCTCGCCCACTCCCATCCCGCACGGTACGCACATTCCCAACTACTACCGCGCACCCTCCCTTTCCAATCTGTGTGTCTCTCTGTGTCTGTGTCCTGTCCGCGCGTGACGCCTCTCAACATCCGCCGTCCCCCGTCCCGTTTTCGCCCCCATGCCGTCGTCGCGCCGCCCCTGTCCGCCCCGCACCACACCATACACCGCTGCTTGTCCCGGCCGTTGCCACCAAAGGCGCCCACCGCAAACGCGCCACGCCGCAGCCCCCGTGCGTCTCGCGCTCGCTTGCATCTCCGTGCCGGCGCTGCCTCTCTTCCCGCTCGCACTCGACCTCGACAACACAGTCTTTGGCTCCGCCACTGCGTGTTCCGGTGGTACGCACGCTGCAACACCTACGTATTCATTACCAGAGCGATGGCGAGGCATGACAGCATCTCTGTCTGACCAGAGAGTTATTTATCGTTGCTAGTCGGCGCTTGGACCGCGCCAGACGACAGTAGTGGCACGCACCGGGTCGCCAGGAACAGTTGTTATATATATTGTAGCGCGAGTCGGGAGAGGTAGTAGTCGGTCGACAGTAGTAGCGGGTGGACGGTTGTACTGAGCGGGCGTCGGCGGCGTGCTCTGCTCGTCTCGCGACTCTGGTCACGGTTCGGGACGATGTATAGTATATTGTGTTATAATCAAAAGGTAGTGTGAAGCTGCATTGCGCAAATCTGATAACGTATGTTCATTGTACTTATTTTGTTCAACAACAAACAAAAGCCCCACTATTACTTTTTTCTAAAGTAACTCTTGTCTTTTAACGAAAAACATTCACTTTTTAAAGACTACTTCCTATGGCATTTCCCTCCAAGGAGTGCAATTCATTACCAGCCAGCACTCATTCATTGCACACAGCTGTGTAAGGGGTATCTACAATTGAGGGGCGGATATAAATGCAATTTTTTTTTTTTTTTTTTTTTTTTGTTTTTTGTGTGTGTTGTAACCTCCCCGCAAATTTTAAACTAATGGACAATGTTATTTACGGACGCTAATGGACATTGCGCTAATTGTAACCTCGCCCACAATGAGAGGTATTGAAAATGGCAACAAAAATGTGAAATTCGCAATCTGACTCAAATATAAATTCTTCACAACATTTAAAGTCCGTTCAGCGACAGGAAACTTCAATTAAACCGAAATATCGGTCTTTGGCCCTGTGCAAAACAATCAGAATTTAAAGTCTTACCTCAGAATAAATGGATGTCACATTTCTGCTCTTGTTGTTGCGCAGCGCTTGGAGGAACTGCATTGCAAATAATAATATTCTCTTTTTTTTGTGATTTTAGTGACATTTTTCTTCAAAGAAGTGGAATGAAATGTGAAGTGCAACGAACTCTTTAGTTCAATAAAAAAATTAAATGTTTGAAAAATGCTTTTGAAATAGAAATTATTATTGGGGAACTTGTTGGAGAATAATTACAATAAATAAAATTCTTCATTATCTAATGATTATATTAATTGACAGTATACCTTATTCACCATCTTGACCAGTGTTGCCGACCGCCTACATCACACAACCGCACTCGGCTGCTACTACTGACCGACCGCTCTGCATGACGACTATTAGCGTACTGCACGCGACGACTACTGACAGAGTACAGCCCTCAACTAGACAGAGCTACAGACTCGCAACGACTGACTGACTGACTGACTGACTGACTGAGAACCGCTCGCAACACTCGCGCGGTCCAGCGCAAACTCTCTGGTCACAGATGCTACAATGTCTCGCCATCGCTGCTATGTTACATTACATACGTGTTTCAGTGTCTTTTTCATTGGGGTAACGATCTTTGGCTCTTTTTATTCTGAATACAGGGCCAAAGGTCAACGCTGCTGCCCTTATACAATTTATCACGTTTCATTATGTCTGTTGCAATGTTACATACGGTTCATTCTTTCATTAATCTTATCGTTGGGTTTGTTTTGTAGGGACGTTAACATTCTTCTGGCACATTTTTATTATCATCGGACTCTCTGCTATTTGTGCAGGGAGGTTATACCTGGGTCCATTTCCATTTCCATTTACATTTTAATATTGATAGACGTTTTGTGTTCTTTTTTGTTTCTTGTTGTTTTTCCTTCTTTTTTTTTTGTTGTTTTTTTTTTTTTTTTTGTTGTTTTGTTTTTCCCGCTCTCACCACCACCGCCGCATCACGCCTTCCGTTTTCTTGGTTTCTTTTCTGTTCTTCAACTGCTTCAACATCACCGCGCCCCATTTCCACACCACAGCCATCAGCCTCCAAGACGGGCAGGCGCAGTGTGCCATTTCCGGCGCACAAGCACACCCGTACGGTACTCTCCTCGCCCCCACGCCACCAACAACACAGCGACCACGCGGCTTTCAGGCACGGCACGGCACCGGCGAAATGCGCCGCCCCCGCCCCTCCGCGCATATCCGTCCGTCTCGCCACGTTCACTGACAGCCGCGTCTGCGGCTACACCACGACAACCACAACACAACACCGCTCCCCTCCCTGGCAACTCATTGTTTTTCTCCTCCTCTTTTGCACAAACCACAACGCCGAGCACAGGCGCAAGCCACCCACACCGCGCCCCTCCCCGTCCCGTCTTTGGCCGCCGCTCCTCGTTTGCCCCCTCCCATCTCCCGAAATGCCATGCCAGCAGCGTTACGCATGCCCCTCCCCTGTCCACACAACACTACCGCCAAACGAACAGCCTTCCGGGCCACATGCAGGGCACGCCCACCTCCAAACACTGCCAATTCACGGACGCACGCACACACACACACACACACACTCACTTTCTCGACACCTTTCTGTACGGAGGGTGCGTCATCTCGACCGTGACAGAGTGACGGCAACTATCGACGATCCATTTCCCCCCACTGGTACAACATGTCCACCAACACCTACATACATCATTCAAGTACACAGACAATAGCATACACACAATGGGAGGGCACACGAACATGGACGGCACGGCACTGTCATACACTCTTCCTCAGAACCATATCAACAAACGTTACGTACATCCGGGAAAGCGAAAGCGAAAGCAAAAGCAAAAGCAAAAGCAAAAGCAAAGGCAAAAGCCCAATGCAGCCGTCAAAGGTAACGTTCACCACGGCAGACACTTGCAGCCGCGCCGCCGTTAAACGCATTTCAGTGCGGCTCCAATACGCCTCCGACGCGGGAACGTTCCGTTGCTCTACGAATGCGTTTCTCCCCTTTTTCCCTTCCTCTCTCTTTTGCCCCCCCTCTGTCCTTTCCTCCTTGCACTCTTGCCTCATTCCTCACGTTCTGCCCAGACATTCGACCGATCAAAGTCAACCTTTCGTTACCGTTCTCAGCGCGACGGTGTACAACAGTATGACGGGTGTGCCCAAGACTTCGGTTCAGTTGCGTGACGCCGGTCTATCGCGCCGATCGACAGTTACTCAGGGGGCGACGGATCGGACCACGTCACCGACACACAAAACACTTTCAAACAAACAAATACATACATACCGGATGGACACAGACAAACACGTGTACAGACATTCGCCAAACAAACGACCGCCGCCGCCGTCGTCGTCGTCTAGCGTCGCGCTTACTGTACTGCACTGGACACGCGTGCATCTTGAATGACGACATCGGTGTGCGTGCGTCGTACGCAATCAGTCAGACACGGCTATCAAAAATCAGAGTCGAATGGTACATCATCGTGCGTGTCGCCGTACACGTACAGTACAATACAACAACAATGCGTCTTAATGGCACGTTCATTTCAACGTCACTCACACACCTCCACGCTGCAGTTGCGTCGCACCATTGTCAAACTCGGCGTACGGCAAAGGGAATAGTGGGCGGCAAAAACAACCAAACAAAAACATTTCACATTTCACCCTCGCCATGTATGATGTGCAAAAAAACAAACCCGCAAACGGCCGTCGTTACGGCGACACAAAAGTCGCCGATCGCACTGTCCCCCCTCGCAGACAGGTAACACACACACACACACCCCAACACCAATGGGTCAAAACCACTCCAACGAGGCGTGCCACCATTCCACGCCACGGCGACCAACCTCGTGGCCGTACCCCGCAACACGCTTTGACGCGCCCACAATCAAAATGCACACATACATCACAGCCGTCCACACAAACAACAACAACAATTCCGCCCTTCCCGCAAAAGGCAAGTTGGTGGCCCTGAAAAGGGCCGTTTTGCCGCTCTCGCAACGGAGGAGCCTTCTCCATCCTTCCATTCCAGAGCCACCTCCTTACTTGGAGCTCGTGTACTTTGTCACCGCCTTCGTGCCCTCGCTCACGGCGTGCTTGGCCAGCTCGCCAGGCAGCAACAGCCGCACAGCGGTCTGGATCTCGCGGGACGTGATGGTCGAGCGCTTGTTGTAGTGCGCCAGGCGAGAAGCCTCGGCCGCAATGCGCTCGAAAATGTCGTTCACGAAGCTGTTCATGATGCTCATCGCCTTCGACGAGATGCCCGTGTCAGGGTGCACCTGCTTCAGCACCTTGTAGATGTAGATGGCATAGCTCTCCTTCCTCTTGCGCTTCTTCTTCTTGTCGCCCTTCGAAATGTTCTTCTGCGCCTTGCCAGCCTTCTTGGCGGCCTTCCCGCTAGTCTTGGGCGGCATCTCGAACGAACGTACGGCAGCAGCAACACCAGTAGCAAGCGCTCCGCTCTAGTCAGCGTCTCCCCACACAGTGGCACCCGCCGCCAGCCGCCGCCGCACCTTTACCAGCTCGCCCTGTTGCGGCCGCCGACCAATGGGGCGCGCGCGCAACCGGCCGCCGCACCCGAGCCCATAAAGCACCCCCACCCCTGCTGCGCCGGCACGCACTCCGCTGCTCGACTCGCTGCCGCTCGCACCGGTCGTTTTCGTTTCCGTTTCGTGTGCACCGTCGCTAGCCCAATCGCCATGTCCGGACGCGGAAAGGGAGGCAAAGTCAAGGGCAAGTCAAAGTCCCGCTCAAGCAGGGCTGGGCTCCAGTTCCCGGTCGGCAGAATCCACCGCCTCCTGCGCAAGGGAAACTACGCAGAGCGCGTCGGCGCCGGGGCGCCCGTCTACCTCGCCGCCGTCATGGAGTACCTCGCGGCTGAGGTGCTCGAGCTGGCCGGAAACGCGGCCCGCGACAACAAGAAGACGCGCATCATCCCGCGCCACCTGCAGCTTGCCATCCGCAACGACGAGGAGCTCAACAAGCTCCTGTCGGGCGTCACCATCGCACAGGGTGGTGTCCTGCCCAACATCCAGGCCGTCCTGCTGCCAAAGAAGACCGAGAAGAAGGCCTAAAGGAGGCCAGGCAATCGCAGCGCCGCGTGCTCCCCTGCACGCAACGCGCTTTGCCGGCTCGGCTCGGCCCACAACAATCGGCCCTTTTCAGGGCCACCACACAAACCTACGTCCAAAGCAAAATTTCAGTCGTCCTCGCCGCACCTTGTTTTGTTTTTAACTTTGCACTTTCACAGCACAGCCGCCGCCGGCGCACGTCCGCCATCTTGTCGTCCACACAGCCCGTGTGGCCCAACACACACACACACACACATTTTGCACGGTCGCAGTCGCCTTCCAAACGACAACGGCAGCAATAATGACCATTGTTAAAGGGAGGCGTGTCGACACACCGCCCTCCACTCCCGCGCGCCGCAACGGCCGTCGACACGAACGAAACAGCTGATCCGGCCGCCTATGCCCACACGCCTAACACACAGAGCCAAACCACGCAAGCAAATAATCACCGCCTCTCGCACAACAACACACAGCCCGCCATCTCCATCGCGATCGATACAAAGACACACAATAACAAACACAAACGAAGCAGCTCCACTCTCACACACACACAGCCAGCCAGCCACATGACACGTTTCCTTTCCTTCTCCCCTCCCAGCCACATCACGTCGCTCAAACGGAAAGAAACAAACAACACAGCGCACACACGCAGCAACAACAACACAGACTCTTTCGCACTTTTCAACTTCCGAACAGTGTGGTGGCCCTGAAAAGGGCCGTTTTCTAGTCTCTCCCACCCACAAGCACGGCCGCGGGAAGGCCAGCGCCCGCTGCGACGCAGCCTAACCGCCGAAACCGTACAGGGTGCGCCCCTGCCTCTTCAGGGCGTACACCACGTCCATGGCCGTCACAGTCTTGCGCTTGGCGTGCTCAGTGTACGTCACCGCGTCGCGGATCACGTTCTCCAGGAACACCTTCAGCACCCCGCGGGTCTCCTCGTAGATCAGACCAGAGATGCGCTTCACGCCGCCCCTGCGAGCCAGGCGGCGGATGGCGGGCTTCGTGATGCCCTGGATGTTGTCGCGCAACACCTTGCGGTGCCGCTTGGCGCCACCCTTGCCGAGCCCCTTTCCTCCCTTGCCGCGGCCTGTCATCCTTCCTTCCTCGGGCAAAGCAAAACGTGCACAAACAGCAGCTGCAGCGGCTGGCGAGTCGGCTACGGTCTGCGCCCAGCGCGCCCGCCGCCCCCCTATATAGACTCTGGCCCGCCCTCCCCCCACCACGCGCATCCGAGGGCATATAAGCGCAGCACGGAGGCGCGCGGGCCCGTTGTCTAGGCAGCACCGGACGCCGCGCCGCACCTAACCTCCACGCACGCCGCTCCGCTACCGCTACCGCTACCGCTATGGCCCGCACAAAGCAAACGGCCCGCAAGTCCACCGGCGGAAAGGCGCCGCGCAAACAGCTCGCCACCAAGGCGGCGAGGAAGAGCGCGCCCGCCACCGGAGGCGTCAAGAAGCCCCACCGCTACAGGCCGGGCACCGTCGCCCTGCGAGAAATCAGGCGCTACCAGAAGAGCACAGAGCTGCTCATCCGCAAGCTGCCATTCCAGCGCCTAGTGCGCGAGATCGCCCAGGACTTCAAGACCGACCTGCGCTTCCAGAGCTCCGCAGTCATGGCCCTGCAGGAGGCCAGCGAGGCCTACCTCGTCGGCCTCTTCGAAGACACCAACCTGTGCGCAATCCACGCCAAGCGCGTCACCATCATGCCCAAGGACATCCAGCTCGCGCGCCGCATCCGCGGCGAGCGCGCCTAAACCGCGCCGCGGCACCGCACCGCACCGCACCGCACAAACAAAAACGGCCCTTTTCAGGGCCACTAACATCTCTCCGTCGCGAGCAAACTTTGTCGGTCGCCTGCCTCTCGCCCCGCAACCCAAAAACAAAAACCACCACTTCCCGTCCGTCCGCCACACCCGCTCACTCTGCCTGCCTGCTAGCAGCGCGCAACAATCACACATCATCCCTCCCCGGCGCTCAAAGCGCACAATACCCAACGGCCGACGTCACACCGCACGGGTGGCTGGCCGGCCGCCGCTTTCGTTTCGAAAACAAAAAAAAACCCGCACTCCAACTCCGACGGCCAACGGCCAGGCAGGCGCGCTCGCTCGCTCTACACGCCACCGAAATCCCCCGCCGACTCCTTCCACATCTCAACGTGCCCCCCGTTGCAAAACATAACACACACACACAAAGAAACAAAACAAAGACCAGACACGACTCGACAAGACAGACATCCGAGAAGAACGAACGCAGGCAAGCCAACCAACGTATTCAAACAAAACAACGTGACAGAAAACCACAACCGTCGGCCGCCGCCACAAACACGGCGACAATCAACCACGACAACAACAACAACAACAACAACACCGCTTACCGCTACCGCCGCCCACACCCGCCACCGACCCCCGCAATCCAACCACCACGGCACGCAAACAGCATCCCCACGGGCATACAGAAACGCCAGACAGACAGACACCCACACCAGACGCTACACGACAATCAAAACCTTCCCCGACGTGCTTTGATGGCCCTGAGAAGGGCCGTTTTGGGCCGCGCGTCTCTTGCGCGCCACTAGACGACGACGGGGGGTGGGGACGACGGAGTCAAGCGCCAAACCCTTCCTTTCTCCCATCTCTTTCTCCTCTACTCTACTTCTTCTTCTTGGGCGAAGCCTTCGCCTTAGACGGCGTCGTCGCCTTCTTCGGGCGCGGCGCCTTCGGCTTCTTCGTCGGAACCTTGGCGGCCTTCTTCGCCTTCGACGGCGACTTGGCCTTGGCCGGCTTGGCCGCAGCCGCCTTCTTCGCACCCGCGGGAGCGGCCGACGCCGCAGACGCCTTCTTGGCGGCGCCCGCCTTCCGACCGGTCGCCGCCTTCACGCCACCAGCCTTCTTTGCGCCGGCCGCACGGGCGCCCTTCTTCTCCTTGCTGGCCGGAGCGGCGCGCTTCTTCTTGGCACCGCCAGCACGAGCCTTGCCGCCCTCGGCCGCCCCCCCGCCGCCGGCGCCGGCAAGCTTGAACGAGCCGGACGCGCCCTTCCCCTTCGTCTGCACCAGCTCGCCCGCCACGACGGCCGACTTGAGGTACTTCTTGATAAACGGCGCCAGCTTCTCCGCGTCCAGCTTGTAGTGCGCGGCTATGTACTTCTTGATCGCCTGCAGCGACGACCCGCCGCGCTCCTTCAGACTCTTGATGGCGGCCGTCACCATCTCAGAGGTGCGCGGGTGCGCAGGCTTGGCGCGCGGCTTCTTCGCAGACGACGCAGACTTGGCCTTCTTCGTAGTGCCGGTGGCGGCGGGTGCCGCAGCAGTCTCGTTCGTAGCCGCCTGATCTGCCATTTCGACGACGCGCGTAACACACAGCGAGAGCGAGCGGGACGGCAGGCAGGCACGCAAGCACAGCACAGCAGCAGAGCAGAGAATCACAAGGCCCAGCCAGTGTCGCGGGCGGGCGCGGACGGCCGAGAGAGCGGCCGCCACTCTGCGCGCCGCCGCGCCGCGCCTCCCGCGCTTGCTACCGCCCAACGTCCGACAGCCTGTGCGGAGCAGCCCCAAACCTGCGCCACAACCGCCCGCGCCTTTCAAACCACCGAGGATGGGGCTACACACAGCCACACCACAGTCGCCAACCAGTCGCCACGGCAGCGCCGCAAACCACGGCCAAACTGCAGCTACCGCGCGCTACAGCCTGGGTCGGCCCGCCGAGAATCGCCGCCCCCGCCCAAATGCCGCCCCCACAGCCCCAGCCGACGACCCGCCACAATGGCCAAACCTTCGGCAAAACTCCCACACCGTCGCCGCGGCAGCCCGGCCAGCGCGGCCGGCGCCACAGCCACACAAGCCGAGGCGTGCGGCGATGACGGCCGTGCAAACGCGCCTCCGCCGCCCCATCGCCTTCCGTCGCCCTCCCGCCGTTTCCCGATCGGCCCGCAGCCGTCGGGCCACATCGCGCGCCGTCCTCCTCCTCTCGCCCGCCAACATTCACAGCCGTTTCTTCAACAATTGCCCGCCGCAAACGGACGCCGCCTGCGCAACAGGCGCCGCCGCCCCTCGCCGCTTCCGACCCAACCCCTCGACCGAGGCAAACCGCAATCCGAATCTACAGACCAACCCAATCTGCCGTCAGCACACACGACAGCCGACCTTACACGTTACGCGTTACACATTACGTTTACACGTCTAGGTTAGGTTAGGTTAGGTTAGGTTAGGTGGACGTGGGTTAGGTTAAGGGGACTTGGGTTAGGTTAAGCGTCAAACTTAGGTTAAGCATTCAAACACGTCAGGCGTCACAGGCTAGGTTAGGTTAGGTTACACGTTAGGTTAAGGGGTCAGTGCTAGGTTAAGAAGCGTCAAACGTAGGTTAAAAAAAAAAAAAAAAAGCGTTCAAACGTGAGGCGTGAGCCGGACAGCTTACCTTACGTAGACGTTAGGGGCTCACAGGCTGAGCTCACCTCGCCACACCACGGGTTAGGTTCGGTTCGCTCGGCTCAGCGTAAAGCGCCGAGGTCAGGGTTACGTTCGTTCACCTTCGGGCGCCACACTTTCGGTTGAAAGGTCGCGACGGGACGACGTCGGCAGGCACGCCGCAAACGAACAAAAACGTACAGACGACGTCGAAAACCGCCGACAGACGGGGGAGCAGCACGACCACGACCAGATACCGAGCGCGAACCAGACACACGCGAACCACCCCCACCGGCCAAAGGGCACCACACAACAACCCAGAGCACCACGTGTCGACACCAGAGCAACCCGCCGCTCACGCGACATGGCTGGCACCGAAGGGCAACCGCCCGCAACTGCGCTTTCCGCGCCGGCCCGGATGCACGTCGTGCTACAACAACACCACTACCGTACACAGCCGCTGTTCACAACATCACTATCATGCGCGCCCGCGGCTCGCCGCCGTCGCAGCCGCAGCCCCAACGCCAGCACTTTTGCACCACCATTCACACGCACCGCAACACAGCTCGCCGACACAGCCGAACAAAACAAACACCACACAACAACAGCAACAACGCCGCCGCCTCTACTTGTGCCGGCGACCCACCCCGCCGATGGCGCACCTTTCGCCAGCCGGCAATCGACACACACGCACCCACCCACCCACCCACCCACCCGGGGCCCAGTGCAAAACACAAAAAAAACACACAAAAACAAAACAACACAAACGACACGGGAAGCGCACACCGCCACTTCGCGCGCACGCCACCAACCAGTCGTCGTCTCAAAATAACAAACACAAACAAAATAAACTAACAACTAGGGCAACACAAAACAAAAACGCCTCGCACGAACCGCCCACAAAAAGGACAAGCACACGCACAGCCTCTGCTGACGACCACGACGCAGCGGCACGCTGCTCCTGTCCCGCGCCCCGCGCCCCACTCGATTCACAACTCACGCGACACCGTCAACGACGGGCTCGCTTCCCGCAACCTACCACCTTTCCGCCACGACGCACAGCCCCAGCCCCACCCGACGACGCCCGTGGCAACGACTGCACTTCCACCACCGCCTCCCCCTTCCCCCCCAAAACACACACACACACACACAGCCAGCCAAAAACGCACTCGCGACCCACACATGCACGTGCATCGGCACACGCCAACCAGTCAACGTCGACAACCACACGCAAGGCTCGAAACGAAACCGGCGTCCTTCCACGTTGCCATCAAGCTACGCGACACAAGACACAAGGAACCAACACAACAGCCGGCCCCACTAATTCCCACTCTCACGCCGCAAAAAGCACACCGAAACCGCCAAACGCACGCACATTCCCCTTCGCACTGACACCGACCGGCTCGCTACCACACACCTCTCGGCAGCCGTTTCACGCCAATTCGCCACACCGCCCACACAGTCGACAAGCGCCCGCCCTGTACGGCACACGCAACGACGCAGCGCAGCAAAGGGCGCCCGCAACACATACCTCTCCTCCCTCTCTCTCTCCGCCGCCCGACGCGCCAACCGCCACACCACACCGCCAGCCACTCGCAAATTGTGCACTGCCACCAGCCACACGTCCAACACGCCGCGCCGCCTCCGGCCACCCGCCAGGGGGCGCTCACGTCCGCGACAACAGCGCGGCCCGCCGGGCCGGGCCGAACCGAACCGAACCGGGCCGCCGCTGCTCTGCACTCGGCACGGCCACACCCTGCTGCAGACCGGGCTCGTCTCTCTGTACGCGTCTGCCTGCGCATCAACACAACAACGACCTTTTTTTTTTTTTTTTCTCCCTCTCTACCGCCACCCCTTCTTCTCGCGTTTTTACTCGTTGTTGCAGCAGCGGCGCACACCTACACATCCACAGCCCCAGCCGAGCCGGCCTCACCTCAGGGCCCGCCGCCAGCGTCTCCTCCTCGGGCACAGGTGCGGTGCTGTGGCCGCCCATCCAACCGCATTGCTGGCCGTCCAGCCGCCAGGCGTTCCCACTGCCGCGAGCCACGCCGCGCACCGACCCTGCTGCAGAAAACGAAGCATAGCCAGAGACCGACCGGTACACAAAGCAAGCCGTCGCCTCGCCTCTTGTCCTTCCTGCCTTCCTTCCGCCCCCGCCCTTCTCACACCACCGCCTCTCCACTTTCGCCCCCCCCCCCTCCTTTTTTTTGTTTTTTTTGTTTTCTTCTTTCTTTCTTTCTTTGGCCCTCTCTCCTTCCAGCCATGGCGGTTACGGCACCGCCTGCAGCGGCAGATTTTTTGCGCCCACAAGCCTACTCCTACCACCATTAACCTTGCCCTGCCCTGCCCATCAACGTCGCAGTCGAACCGACGCTTGCCAACACACTGCCCACGTTCCTTTCTCTTTTCGGCCTACGCCCATTACGCGCCGCCGCCACAGCACCTTCCCTTCCCACAACACACCGACGTCACCACACGCACCCAAAACAGGGGCCACGACCGTGTTCCTCGCCCACTCCCATCCCGCACGGTACGCACATTCCCAACTACTACCGCGCACCCTCCCTTTCCAATCTGTGTGTCTCTCTGTGTCTGTGTCCTGTCCGCGCGTGACGCCTCTCAACATCCGCCGTCCCCCGTCCCGTTTTCGCCCCCATGCCGTCGTCGCGCCGCCCCTGTCCGCCCCGCACCACACCATACACCGCTGCTTGTCCCGGCCGTTGCCACCAAAGGCGCCCACCGCAAACGCGCCACGCCGCAGCCCCCGTGCGTCTCGCGCTCGCTTGCATCTCCGTGCCGGCGCTGCCTCTCTTCCCGCTCGCACTCGACCTCGACAACACAGTCTTTGGCTCCGCCACTGCGTGTTCCGGTGGTACGCACGCTGCAACACCTACGTATTCATTACCAGAGCGATGGCGAGGCATGACAGCATCTCTGTCTGACCAGAGAGTTATTTATCGTTGCTAGTCGGCGCTTGGACCGCGCCAGACGACAGTAGTGGCACGCACCGGGTCGCCAGGAACAGTTGTTATATATATTGTAGCGCGAGTCGGGAGAGGTAGTAGTCGGTCGACAGTAGTAGCGGGTGGACGGTTGTACTGAGCGGGCGTCGGCGGCGTGCTCTGCTCGTCTCGCGACTCTGGTCACGGTTCGGGACGATGTATAGTATATTGTGTTATAATCAAAAGGTAGTGTGAAGCTGCATTGCGCAAATCTGATAACGTATGTTCATTGTACTTATTTTGTTCAACAACAAACAAAAGCCCCACTATTACTTTTTTCTAAAGTAACTCTTGTCTTTTAACGAAAAACATTCACTTTTTAAAGACTACTTCCTATGGCATTTCCCTCCAAGGAGTGCAATTCATTACCAGCCAGCACTCATTCATTGCACACAGCTGTGTAAGGGGTATCTACAATTGAGGGGCGGATATAAATGCAATTTTTTTTTTTTTTTTTTTTTTTTGTTTTTTGTGTGTGTTGTAACCTCCCCGCAAATTTTAAACTAATGGACAATGTTATTTACGGACGCTAATGGACATTGCGCTAATTGTAACCTCGCCCACAATGAGAGGTATTGAAAATGGCAACAAAAATGTGAAATTCGCAATCTGACTCAAATATAAATTCTTCACAACATTTAAAGTCCGTTCAGCGACAGGAAACTTCAATTAAACCGAAATATCGGTCTTTGGCCCTGTGCAAAACAATCAGAATTTAAAGTCTTACCTCAGAATAAATGGATGTCACATTTCTGCTCTTGTTGTTGCGCAGCGCTTGGAGGAACTGCATTGCAAATAATAATATTCTCTTTTTTTTGTGATTTTAGTGACATTTTTCTTCAAAGAAGTGGAATGAAATGTGAAGTGCAACGAACTCTTTAGTTCAATAAAAAAATTAAATGTTTGAAAAATGCTTTTGAAATAGAAATTATTATTGGGGAACTTGTTGGAGAATAATTACAATAAATAAAATTCTTCATTATCTAATGATTATATTAATTGACAGTATACCTTATTCACCATCTTGACCAGTGTTGCCGACCGCCTACATCACACAACCGCACTCGGCTGCTACTACTGACCGACCGCTCTGCATGACGACTATTAGCGTACTGCACGCGACGACTACTGACAGAGTACAGCCCTCAACTAGACAGAGCTACAGACTCGCAACGACTGACTGACTGACTGACTGACTGACTGAGAACCGCTCGCAACACTCGCGCGGTCCAGCGCAAACTCTCTGGTCACAGATGCTACAATGTCTCGCCATCGCTGCTATGTTACATTACATACGTGTTTCAGTGTCTTTTTCATTGGGGTAACGATCTTTGGCTCTTTTTATTCTGAATACAGGGCCAAAGGTCAACGCTGCTGCCCTTATACAATTTATCACGTTTCATTATGTCTGTTGCAATGTTACATACGGTTCATTCTTTCATTAATCTTATCGTTGGGTTTGTTTTGTAGGGACGTTAACATTCTTCTGGCACATTTTTATTATCATCGGACTCTCTGCTATTTGTGCAGGGAGGTTATACCTGGGTCCATTTCCATTTCCATTTACATTTTAATATTGATAGACGTTTTGTGTTCTTTTTTGTTTCTTGTTGTTTTTCCTTCTTTTTTTTTTGTTGTTTTTTTTTTTTTTTTGTTGTTTTGTTTTTCCCGCTCTCACCACCTCACCGCCCGCATCACGCCTTCCGTTTTCTTGGTTTCTTTTCTGTTCTTCAACTGCTTCAACATCACCGCGCCCCATTTCCACACCACAGCCATCAGCCTCCAAGACGGGCAGGCGCAGTGTGCCATTTCCGGCGCACAAGCACACCCGTACGGTACTCTCCTCGCCCCACGCCACCAACAACACAGCGACCACGCGGCTTTCAGGCACGGCACGGCACCGGCGAAATGCGCCGCCCCCGCCCCTCCGCGCATATCCGTCCGTCTCGCCACGTTCACTGACAGCCGCGTCTGCGGCTACACCACGACAACCACAACACAACACCGCTCCCCTCCCTGGCAACTCATTGTTTTTCTCCTCCTCTTTTGCACAAACCACAACGCCGAGCACAGGCGCAAGCCACCCACACCGCGCCCCTCCCCGTCCCGTCTTTGGCCGCCGCTCCTCGTTTGCCCCCTCCCATCTCCCGAAATGCCATGCCAGCAGCGTTACGCATGCCCCTCCCCTGTCCACACAACACTACCGCCAAACGAACAGCCTTCCGGGCCACATGCAGGGCACGCCCACCTCCAAACACTGCCAATTCACGGACGCACGCACACACACACACACACACACTCACTTTCTCGACACCTTTCTGTACGGAGGGTGCGTCATCTCGACCGTGACAGAGTGACGGCAACTATCGACGATCCATTTCCCCCCACTGGTACAACATGTCCACCAACACCTACATACATCATTCAAGTACACAGACAATAGCATACACACAATGGGAGGGCACACGAACATGGACGGCACGGCACTGTCATACACTCTTCCTCAGAACCATATCAACAAACGTTACGTACATCCGGGAAAGCGAAAGCGAAAGCAAAAGCAAAAGCAAAAGCAAAAGCAAAGGCAAAAGCCCAATGCAGCCGTCAAAGGTAACGTTCACCACGGCAGACACTTGCAGCCGCGCCGCCGTTAAACGCATTTCAGTGCGGCTCCAATACGCCTCCGACGCGGGAACGTTCCGTTGCTCTACGAATGCGTTTCTCCCCTTTTTCCCTTCCTCTCTCTTTTGCCCCCCTCTGTCCTTTCCTCCTTGCACTCTTGCCTCATTCCTCACGTTCTGCCCAGACATTCGACCGATCAAAGTCAACCTTTCGTTACCGTTCTCAGCGCGACGGTGTACAACAGTATGACGGGTGTGCCCAAGACTTCGGTTCAGTTGCGTGACGCCGGTCTATCGCGCCGATCGACAGTTACTCAGGGGGCGACGGATCGGACCACGTCACCGACACACAAAACACTTTCAAACAAACAAATACATACATACCGGATGGACACAGACAAACACGTGTACAGACATTCGCCAAACAAACGACCGCCGCCGCCGTCGTCGTCGTCTAGCGTCGCGCTTACTGTACTGCACTGGACACGCGTGCATCTTGAATGACGACATCGGTGTGCGTGCGTCGTACGCAATCAGTCAGACACGGCTATCAAAAATCAGAGTCGAATGGTACATCATCGTGCGTGTCGCCGTACACGTACAGTACAATACAACAACAATGCGTCTTAATGGCACGTTCATTTCAACGTCACTCACACACCTCCACGCTGCAGTTGCGTCGCACCATTGTCAAACTCGGCGTACGGCAAAGGGAATAGTGGGCGGCAAAAACAACCAAACAAAAACATTTCACATTTCACCCTCGCCATGTATGATGTGCAAAAAAACAAACCCGCAAACGGCGTCGTTACGGCGACACAAAAGTCGCCGATCGCACTGTCCCCCCTCGCAGACAGGTAACACACACACACACACCCCAACACCAATGGGTCAAAACCACTCCAACGAGGCGTGCCACCATTCCACGCCACGGCGACCAACCTCGTGGCCGTACCCCGCAACACGCTTTGACGCGCCCACAATCAAAATGCACACATACATCACAGCCGTCCACACAAACAACAACAACAATTCGCCCTTCCCGCAAAAGGCAAGTTGGTGGCCCTGAAAAGGGCCGTTTTGCCGCTCTCGCAACGGAGGAGCCTTCTCCATCCTTCCATTCCAGAGCCACCTCCTTACTTGGAGCTCGTGTACTTTGTCACCGCCTTCGTGCCCTCGCTCACGGCGTGCTTGGCCAGCTCGCCAGGCAGCAACAGCCGCACAGCGGTCTGGATCTCGCGGGACGTGATGGTCGAGCGCTTGTTGTAGTGCGCCAGGCGAGAAGCCTCGGCCGCAATGCGCTCGAAAATGTCGTTCACGAAGCTGTTCATGATGCTCATCGCCTTCGACGAGATGCCCGTGTCAGGGTGCACCTGCTTCAGCACCTTGTAGATGTAGATGGCATAGCTCTCCTTCCTCTTGCGCTTCTTCTTCTTGTCGCCCTTCGAAATGTTCTTCTGCGCCTTGCCAGCCTTCTTGGCGGCCTTCCCGCTAGTCTTGGGCGGCATCTCGAACGAACGTACGGCAGCAGCAACACCAGTAGCAAGCGCTCCGCTCTAGTCAGCGTCTCCCCACACAGTGGCACCCGCCGCCAGCCGCCGCCGCACCTTTACCAGCTCGCCCTGTTGCGGCCGCCGACCAATGGGGCGCGCGCGCAACCGGCCGCCGCACCCGAGCCCATAAAGCACCCCCACCCCTGCTGCGCCGGCACGCACTCCGCTGCTCGACTCGCTGCCGGCTCGCACCGGTCGTTTTCGTTTTCCGTTTCGTGTGCACCGTCGCTAGCCCAATCGCCATGTCCGGACGCGGAAAGGGAGGCAAAGTCAAGGGCAAGTCAAAGTCCCGCTCAAGCAGGGCTGGGCTCCAGTTCCCGGTCGGCAGAATCCACCGCCTCCTGCGCAAGGGAAACTACGCAGAGCGCGTCGGCGCCGGGGCGCCCGTCTACCTCGCCGCCGTCATGGAGTACCTCGCGGCTGAGGTGCTCGAGCTGGCCGGAAACGCGGCCCGCGACAACAAGAAGACGCGCATCATCCCGCGCCACCTGCAGCTTGCCATCCGCAACGACGAGGAGCTCAACAAGCTCCTGTCGGGCGTCACCATCGCACAGGGTGGTGTCCTGCCCAACATCCAGGCCGTCCTGCTGCCAAAGAAGACCGAGAAGAAGGCCTAAAGGAGGCCAGGCAATCGCAGCGCCGCGTGCTCCCCTGCACGCAACGCGCTTTGCCGGCTCGGCTCGGCCCACAACAATCGGCCCTTTTCAGGGCCACCACACAAACCTACGTCCAAAGCAAAATTTCAGTCGTCCTCGCCGCACCTTGTTTTGTTTTTAACTTTGCACTTTCACAGCACAGCCGCCGCCGGCGCACGTCCGCCATCTTGTCGTCCACACAGCCCGTGTGGCCCAACACACACACACACACACATTTTGCACGGTCGCAGTCGCCTTCCAAACGACAACGGCAGCAATAATGACCATTGTTAAAGGGAGGCGTGTCGACACACCGCCCTCCACCTCCCGCGCGCCGCAACGGCCGTCGACACGAACGAAACAGCTGATCCGGCCGCCTATGCCCACACGCCTAACACACAGAGCCAAACCACGCAAGCAAATAATCACCGCCTCTCGCACAACAACACACAGCCCGCCATCTCCATCGCGATCGATACAAAGACACACAATAACAAACACAAACGAAGCAGCTCCACTCTCACACACACACAGCCAGCCAGCCACATGACACGTTTCCTTTCCTTCTCCCCTCCCAGCCACATCACGTCGCTCAAACGGAAAGAAACAAACAACACAGCGCACACACGCAGCAACAACAACACAGACTCTTTCGCACTTTTCAACTTCCGAACAGTGTGGTGGCCCTGAAAAGGGCCGTTTTCTAGTCTCTCCCACCCACAAGCACGGCCGCGGGAAGGCCAGCGCCCGCTGCGACGCAGCCTAACCGCCGAAACCGTACAGGGTGCGCCCCTGCCTCTTCAGGGCGTACACCACGTCCATGGCCGTCACAGTCTTGCGCTTGGCGTGCTCAGTGTACGTCACCGCGTCGCGGATCACGTTCTCCAGGAACACCTTCAGCACCCCGCGGGTCTCCTCGTAGATCAGACCAGAGATGCGCTTCACGCCGCCCCTGCGAGCCAGGCGGCGGATGGCGGGCTTCGTGATGCCCTGGATGTTGTCGCGCAACACCTTGCGGTGCCGCTTGGCGCCACCCTTGCCGAGCCCCTTTCCTCCCTTGCCGCGGCCTGTCATCCTTCCTTCCTCGGGCAAAGCAAAACGTGCACAAACAGCAGCTGCAGCGGCTGGCGAGTCGGCTACGGTCTGCGCCCAGCGCGCCCGCCGCCCCCCTATATAGACTCTGGCCCGCCCTCCCCCCACCACGCGGCAACCGAGGGCATATAAGCGCAGCACGGAGGCGCGCGGGCCCGTTGTCTAGGCAGCACCGGACGCCGCGCCGCACCTAACCTCCACGCACGCCGCTCCGCTACCGCTACCGCTATGGCCCGCACAAAGCAAACGGCCCGCAAGTCCACCGGCGGAAAGGCGCCGCGCAAACAGCTCGCCACCAAGGCGGCGAGGAAGAGCGCGCCCGCCACCGGAGGCGTCAAGAAGCCCCACCGCTACAGGCCGGGCACCGTCGCCCTGCGAGAAATCAGGCGCTACCAGAAGAGCACAGAGCTGCTCATCCGCAAGCTGCCATTCCAGCGCCTAGTGCGCGAGATCGCCCAGGACTTCAAGACCGACCTGCGCTTCCAGAGCTCCGCAGTCATGGCCCTGCAGGAGGCCAGCGAGGCCTACCTCGTCGGCCTCTTCGAAGACACCAACCTGTGCGCAATCCACGCCAAGCGCGTCACCATCATGCCCAAGGACATCCAGCTCGCGCGCCGCATCCGCGGCGAGCGCGCCTAAACCGCGCCGCGGCAACCGCACCGCACCGCACCGCACAAACAAAAACGGCCCTTTTCAGGGCCACTAACATCTCTCCGTCGCGAGCAAACTTTGTCGGTCGCCTGCCTCTCGCCCCGCAACCCAAAAACAAAAACCACCACTTCCCGTCCGTCCGCCACACCCGCTCACTCTGCCTGCCTGCTAGCAGCGCGCAACAATCACACATCATCCCTCCCCGGCGCTCAAAGCGCACAATACCCAACGGCCGACGTCACACCGCACGGGTGGCTGGCCGGCCGCCGCTTTCGTTTCGAAAACAAAAAAAACCCGCACTCCAACTCCGACGGCCAACGGCCAGGCAGGGCGCGCTCGCTCGCTCTACCACGCCACCGAAATCCCCCGCCGACTCCTTCCCACATCTCAACGTGCCCCCCGTTGCAAAACATAACACACACACACAAAGAAACAAAACAAAGACCAGACACGACTCGACAAGACAGACATCCGAGAAGAACGAACGCAGGCAAGCCAACCAACGTATTCAAACAAAACAACGTGACAGAAAACCACAACCGTCGGCCGCCGCCACAAACACGGCGACAATCAACCACGACAACAACAACAACAACAACAACACCGCTTACCGCTACCGCGCCCACACCCGCCACCGACCCCCGCAATCCAACCACCACGGCACGCAAACAGCATCCCCACGGGCATACAGAAACGCCAGACAGACAGACACCCACACCAGACGCTACACGACAATCAAAACCTTCCCGACGTGCTTTGATGGCCCTGAGAAGGGCCGTTTTGGGCCGCGCGTCTCTTGCGCGCCACTAGACGACGACGGGGGGTGGGGACGACGGAGTCAAGCGCCAAACCCTTCCTTTCTCCCATCTCTTTCTCCTCTACTCTACTTCTTCTTCTTGGGCGAAGCCTTCGCCTTAGACGGCGTCGTCGCCTTCTTCGGGCGCGGCGCCTTCGGCTTCTTCGTCGGAACCTTGGCGGCCTTCTTCGCCTTCGACGGCGACTTGGCCTTGGCCGGCTTGGCCGCAGCCGCCTTCTTCGCACCCGCGGGAGCGGCCGACGCCGCAGACGCCTTCTTGGCGGCGCCCGCCTTCCGACCGGTCGCCGCCTTCACGCCACCAGCCTTCTTTGCGCCGGCCGCACGGGCGCCCTTCTTCTCCTTGCTGGCCGGAGCGGCGCGCTTCTTCTTGGCCCGCCAGCACGAGCCTTGCCGCCCTCGGCCGCCCCCCCGCCGCCGGCGCCGGCAAGCTTGAACGAGCCGGACGCGCCCTTCCCCTTCGTCTGCACCAGCTCGCCCGCCACGACGGCCGACTTGAGGTACTTCTTGATAAACGGCGCCAGCTTCTCCGCGTCCAGCTTGTAGTGCGCGGCTATGTACTTCTTGATCGCCTGCAGCGACGACCCGCCGCGCTCCTTCAGACTCTTGATGGCGGCCGTCACCATCTCAGAGGTGCGCGGGTGCGCAGGCTTGGCGCGCGGCTTCTTCGCAGACGACGCAGACTTGGCCTTCTTCGTAGTGCCGGTGGCGGCGGTGCCGCAGCAGTCTCGTTCGTAGCCGCCTGATCTGCCATTTCGACGACGCGCGTAACACACAGCGAGAGCGAGAGCGAGCGGGACGGCAGGCAGGCACGCAAGCACAGCACAGCAGCAGAGCAGAGAATCACAAGGCCCAGCCAGTGTCGCGGGCGGGCGCGGACGGCCGAGAGAGCGGCCGCCACTCTGCGCGCCGCCGCGCCGCGCCTCCCGCGCTTGCTACCGCCCAACGTCCGACAGCCTGTGCGGAGCAGCCCCAAACCTGCGCCACAACCGCCCGCGCCTTTCAAACCACCGAGGATGGGGCTACACACAGCCACACCACAGTCGCCAACCAGTCGCCACGGCAGCGCCGCAAACCACGGCCAAACTGCAGCTACCGCGCGCTACAGCCTGGGTCGGGCCCGCCGAGAATCGCCGCCCCCGCCCAAATGCCGCCCCACAGCCCCAGCCGACGACCCGCCACAATGGCCAAACCTTCGGCAAAACTCCCACACCGTCGCCGCGGCAGCCCGGCCAGCGCGGCCGGCGCCACAGCCACACAAGCCGAGGCGTGCGGCGATGACGGCCGTGCAAACGCGCCTTCCGCCGCCCCCATCGCCTTCCGTCGCCCTCCCCGCCGTTTCCCGATCGGCCCGCAGCCGTCGGGCCACATCGCGCGCCGTCCTCCTCCTCTCGCCCGCCAACATTCACAGCCGTTTCT